>NC_064626.1:1032495949-1032808137 GCF_023864275.1 Schistocerca cancellata | reverse complement strand
ATTGCAAATTAGTTAAGCCTCTGTTATGCAATACGAGAATTAACAGTTAGTGAGGAAGAAAATTTGGGGTGAAACTGGTCATTACCAAGCAAACAACACTGGCAGTAACTAGTTTATAAATTTTCATATTCTTGCTACACTTGATGATTGCACGGAAAGGAAAGGGACCCTGCTCGGTAACAACGCAGGTGCCCTATAAGTTTTGACTCAAAATGGTTCAAATGGCTCTAAACACTATGGGACTTAACATCTGAGGTCATCAGTCCCCTAGGCTTAGAACTACTTAAACTTAATTAACCTAAGGACATCACACACATCCACGCCCGAGACAGAATTCGAACCTGCGGCCGTAACAGCAGCACGGTTCCGGACTGAAGCCCCCTAGAACCGCTCGGCCACAACGGCCGGCCAAGTTTTAACTATTGAAGGTTATTAATCAAGTTATTCACACCATGTGAAAGAGCTGTTACTAGGTAATGCCTCTGTAATACTATATCTATCACTTTACTGCCTTAACGATGTTGTATGTAGCTGTGCGGACGACAATGCTGAGCTGCCGCTGTTGCTGATGCCGGTTGAGAACCATGAGTCGTCTCCAGAGCCACGGGTAATAAAGGGACAGGCAATAGTTAGAACTGCAGCTTCCCACGCCTGTCCAGTCCTACCGTGCTCACAACACTTGCGGGTTAACGAATTAGGTGGGCAGATACGAGGCGTGTTTTTTTAAAAGTAAGAACCGTTTTGCTACACGGCGGCCGCAGCGCTGCGGTCGGCGTTCTGCGCATGCGCACTGGGTACCTACATCTGTTGTCTATGCGCTGACGCCATTACAGTCTGATTCTTCCTTGTTTACATTGTGTACTGAGTGTTTAAAATGCCTCCAATAATCGTTGAGTCCCGCCGAATGTGAAGTACGGGCTGTTATAAGATTTCTTAGTGCTAAAGGCCTAAAAGCGATAGATACTCATCGTCAGATCTGTGCAGTTTACGGAGAAAACATTGAGTGATGGAATGGTAAGAATGTGGGTGAGAGCATTTCAAGATGGCCGCATAAATGTGCATGATGAACAACTGAGTGGGCGTCCTTTGGTCTTTAATGAAAGTTCGGTGCAGGAAGTGGACAATAGGGTGAGAGAAAACAGATGCTTTACGATTTCCTCCTTGTGGGATGACATTCCTAATGTTTCTCTTAGTGTTTCAGATGGCATTGTGACCGAGTACTTGAATTACCGAAAACTGTGCACATTTGGGTACCGAAAATAACGGATGTGCATAACATCAAACGTTTAGACAGTGCATTGACTTTCCTTGAGCGGTACCACAACGGCGGTGATGATTTCTTAAGCCAAATTGTTACAGGTGATGAAACATGGGTGGCCCTTTGTTTTAAATTCATTGCATTAGTATTTGTAAAATGAGTCTTTCATATAGTGTTCATTAAAAATGACGATCATTCCACTTGGGACCAGTGGAATGGTACATTAGCTTATTTGTTGTAGTTGTAAATATTTGTCATGTATTGTTGTTCTTCTGACATGCTCCACATCCTGGAGGACCTCCTCACTACGGATCAATTGGAATGAAAGTAAATCTAATCTAATCTAAACCGGTTGAAGGCTTGCAGTTTTCGGTGTGGTCATTCTGTTTCCGAAATACAGCGCTGAAACTGCCATTTTACTTTGGGCACAGAAAACGGTGACAACGAGAAAAAGTAAAAGCTTTCAACCAGCTTGCCACACGAGAGAAAGCTGCTTGGCTTAGAAATAACAATGTAGACGCTGATCTAACAACCTCTGAAGATGCCTGGCAAATAATGCGAAATGCGTCTAGGCGCAGGTTGTTGTTGTTGTTGTTGTTGTTGTTGTTGCTGTCTTCAGTTCTGAGACTGGTTTGATGCAGCTCTCCGTGCTACTCTATTCTGTGCAACCTTCATCTCCCAGTACCTAATGCAACCTACATCCTTCTGAACCTGCTTGGTGTATTCATCTCTTGGTCTCCCTCTACGATTTTTACCCTCTACGTTGCCCTCCAATACTAAATTGGTGATCCCTTGATGCCTCAGAACATGTCCTACCAACCGATGCCTTCTTCTAGTCAAGTTGTGCCACAAACTTCTCTTCTCCCCAATCGTATTCAGCACCTCCTCATTAGTTATGTGATCTACCCATCTAATCTTCAGCATTCTTCTGTAGCACCACATTCCGGAAGCTTCTATTCTCTTCTTGTCTAAACTATTTATCGTCCATGTTTCACTTCCATACATGGCTACACTCCATACAAATACTTTCAGAAACGACTTCCTGACACTTAAATCTATACTCGATGTTAACAAATTTCTCTTCTTCAGAAACGCTTTCCTTGCCATTGGCAGTCTACATTTTATATCCTCTCTACTTCGACCATCCTCAGTTATTTTGCTCCCCAAATAGCAGAACTCCTTTACTACATTAAGTGTCTCATTTCCTAATCTAATTCCCTCAGCATCACCCGACTTAATTCGACTACATTCCATTATCCTCATTTTGCTTTTGTTGATGTTCGTCTTATATCCTCCTTTCAAGACACTATCCATTCCGTTCAACTGCTCTTCCAAGTCCTTTGCTGTCTCTGATACAATTACAATGTCATCGGTGAACCTCAAAGTTTTTATTTCTTCTCCATGGATTTTAATACCTACTCCGAATTTTTCTTTTGTGTCCTTCACTGCTTGCTCAATATACAGATTGAATAACATCGGCAAGAGGCTACAACCCTGTCTCACTCCCTTCCCAACCACTGCTTCCCTTTCATGCCCCTCAACTCTTATAACTGCCATTTGGTTTCTGTACAAATTGTAAATAGCCTTTCGCTCCCTGTATTTTACCCCTGCCACCATCAGAATTTGAAAGAGAGTATTCCAGTCAACATTGTCAAAAGCCTTCTCTAAAAAGTAAAAAAAATGTAGACTCAGTTCTTTGTATCTCGCACTAATATTGATTTTTACATAGTTGATTATAAAAAAGTGCCAGACAGAAGATTAATACTGACGATCTGTCGTGAAGAGTTCAGGTGGGAACAAAATGATGGCCTATAGCTTAATGGGCACATGTCCAAAGTAACTGAAGTATCTCATCAAAAGTTAATAAGTCTTGTATCTGGCGAACACTTCATCCTTATTATTCTTGTCGGTACATAAATACCGTATCAGAAACGGTGGCGAATCTGTGCTGAGCAGTGGAGAAGCATCTAGATTGGTCAGTAAACATGGTCACCACGTTTACCAGACTCCCGCTTGTCTCCACATCATTGAGAAATTTCGAAACGCATTTCTACAGAATGTAAAATGGTAACTCGGTACATCCACTCTTCCTCACCGTTACCACATAATCCACCACAGCGCGAGTATCGAGAACTTCAGATCGTCAGAATTAAGAATGCCTGCGAGTGTTACATCTCCATCATCCGCCCATTAGACCTTGTTGGTGCCTCATACGGCTTACTGCAGCCACTTGTGTGGTAGTAAAGATACGTCATCTGCTGTACGGGCTTCGCAATGTGCACACACTTCTGTAACTTTGATTTCAGATAATGTAGGCAATATAAGATCGCATTTGATAGTACGATAGCTGTGCCCAACCGTAAAACAAACATCCTGAAACGGCTCTATTGTGACTGTCCATCTCTGTAACAAGGTTATAATTAAAGCGCAGCAACTCCCAAAGGTCCCTTGTGGGTTGCAAGTATCGTATGGCAGAAAAACTTACTAGGTACTCTAATGCGTTAATGCGGAACCTTTTTACGCTGGAAGAAATTCAGTTGCAGTATTGGACACCATGTACAAATCTGGTGTTATACAGCATCTAGTCGACGTCTGTGGTCCTCATATTGAATGAATTATATGTAAGCGACGGTTAATAATCAAATCAACATTGTCTTTCTCACTCGTTTGACATTTTCTACCCAAGTCCCATTCCTAACTTGGAAACATTTCTATACGTTGTCCTTGTTTTCACAGCCCCATATTTACGCCTGGTGGCAAAAATTGTAAATAATTTTTTTTCAGACGTAAATCCGTTCCGCGTTAACACAATTGCGTATCTACCAAGTTTCGCTGCCATACAATAATTATAGCCCACACTTGACCTCTGGGTAGAGCTGTGCTTCCTTTATAATCACATGACGCCAGTACCGTAACGCATTTAAGAAAAAGTTGTGCCAGTTTTCCTCATCACATAATTTTTTCTTCAAAAATGAAATTTAGCAATCAGTCAAAATGCTGCTATTTTCTTCTAGTTAGACTTCTTTCTCATTAGGTTTTTCTCTTATTCATGTTACATTTTTCCTCCCTCTCCACCAATTCAGTCGTCACTTCACCACGTCCCTCGTTCCTTCTTTTGTGAATTTCTAATCATTGTTCATTTTCTGTTTAAATCCACGCCGAAGATAAACTGACAGAGGTGGGTCGTCTGGATACAACGGTGTGCCAGGCGACGTGGACGGGGAACTGGAATATTCCATTGCTGAAGAGCCCGTCCCATGAATACAAATTACGGCCTGAGTATGAGCCGTGGTTCGGAAGTCAGGACACGGAAGTGGATGTAACAAGAGGAGTTTGAAGTTGGTGTTTAAAGTTAAGACTTATTCTGTACGGGAAAAAGCACATGTTTAGAGCGTTTAATTCAGAGGGGCAAGATTCTCGCATAATGAATTCACTATAGTTAAGGAGCATATGACCCCTCCCTCTAACGCTGCCGATCTTGAAGCTGATTTCATGCCTTCTTGTTTTCTGATAATGTTAGAGGTTGTCAGCTTTACTGCTGTTGCAGTTCACCTGCATTTACGGGAAAATCTGCAGTATACAAACTAAGAAATGATATGTGGTGGACAATACGTAGTGTACCATGACACTCTTTTTTAGCTATTCTATTCGTGGGTCTGACACCCGTATGTGACTCAAATTTTTTACCCTAGTGCTCAATATGCAAAACGTATGTTAGAGCAAATAGTGTCGACTCGTTTTGAAACTGAGGGTCTCGTAAGTTTTAGAGTAATTACCTTCACGTTGTCACTCCCGCCTCGATAATATTTTTCCACACAAGCGACGATTATTTGTTGTCCACCTCGGCCTCTCCTCCATCCGGACAACAACTGTAATTGCTTTCCGTAGACAGTTCTACGACCTTCAAAAAATAAATCCATATCATAGGATCTAGACCTTTACCGGCCAATAGCCGCCTTTTCGAAGAAAAAATTACGCAACACCCCCATCACTTCATTAATGGAAAGGAAATCGGAAGATCGCGATCTGTAACTAAACATGCACTGACGGAAAAATAAATCCCAACACCAAACAATAACTGATGTGGAGTAATGAAATGTCGGGAATACGTCTGTGTAGGTAACATAGTTAAGTAAGATCACAGGTCAACGGAAGCACGAGTTAACCCATTGCTATAATGTGCTATGCTGCTACATTAATAACCGGTGTAACCACCAGTCTATTCAATGAAAGCATGCGAACGTGCATGCATTGTGCCAGATGTCAGATTGTAGGATGGAGTTCTATGCCTGTTGCAGTTAGTCGGTCAATACAGGGACGGCTAATGCTGGTTGTGGATGACTGTGAAGTTGCCGTCAGATGATGTCCTATACGTGAACGATAGGTGACAGATCTGGTGATCGAGCAGGTCAAGGCAAGATGTCGACACCCTGTGGAGCATGATAGATTACGACAGCGGTACATAGGCGAGCGTTATCCTGGTGGAAAACACCCCCTGGAATGCTGTTCGTGAATGCTAGCACAACAGATCGAATCATGTAGATTTGCTGTGGGATTGCGGGGTATGACCGCGAGAGTGAGC
This sequence comes from Schistocerca cancellata, assembly GCF_023864275.1. Taxonomy (NCBI): domain Eukaryota; kingdom Metazoa; phylum Arthropoda; class Insecta; order Orthoptera; family Acrididae; genus Schistocerca; species Schistocerca cancellata. The sequence continues at coordinate 1,032,802,297 of NC_064626.1, read as the reverse complement.
CTGCTGTCATGGGAAATCGCACCTCACAAGGGGAGGCCGCCAATTGCGAAATTCAGATTCGATTCATACTGCGCATAACAAAAGCTCATGGCCAGAGGTGTAATGTGGCAAAGCACCAAGATGCACTTCTCAGCCGTTGTCGAGAAAATCGACAGTTAAAAGAAACCGTTGCAGTGAAATACTCTCTACGATTATTAATTCTGTACAGCGTCGTGGCGCAGCGGTAAGCGCTCTGGTTCGTAAGCCGAAGGTCACCAGATCGAATCTCGCGCTATGCAACTTTTTTCTTAGTATTTTTTTTTTTTATAATTCAAATATATATATATGTGGCTTTTGTCGTGGAAAAACTGGCGACTTCGAACATCATTATGTTTTCCGCAAACAAAGTTGTATTTCACCAATGTTATTAATTGTCTTCATAATGTTAACCACGCATAGTTAACGGAAGACGTAGAAACGATATTCCGAAACGAATACGTATAGCGTAAGTCAAACGTTCGAATTAGAATAGAGACCCCACGAACACAAATTTGCTGTGGCAGGTATGAAATATAAACTCCGTTACTCGCTCGTTACACTTGAATGACAGATGTTGAATGGGCCGAAACGAGCCGCCGCATAACAGCGTAGTTGCCTGCTAACTTCGAAAGAAGGTAGATGCGGTCCCTAGCGCAACTTATAACATTGTCGAAAATCGGTGCGGACGGGAGAGCTTATATATATATATATATATATATATATATATATATATATATATATATATGAATTACAAAAACTAATAATTAAAAAAAAATTGCATGGCGCGAGATTCGATCCGGCGACCTTCGGCTTACGAACCAGAGCGCCTACCGCTGCGCCACGACGCTATAGAGAATTATTAATCGTAGAGAGTATTTCACTGCAACGGTTTCTTTTAACTGTCGATTTTCTCGACAACGGCTGAGAAGTGCATCTTGGTGCTTTGCCACATTACACCTCTGGCCATGAGCTTTTGTTATGCGCAGTATGAATCGAATCTGAATTTCACAATTGGCGGCCTCCCCTTGTCAGACCATAACTCCAGGTGTAGATCCAGTGTGTCTGGCACACAGACAGGTTGGTTGCTGGCTCTCAGTGGACCACCTCCTAACCATCGCACTGCCGTCACTGGCATCGAGGCAGAAGCAGCTGTCATCAGAAAACACAATAGAGCTTCACCCTGCCCTCCGATGAGCTCTCGCCTGAGACCACTGAAGTCACAAATGGGTGCGTCAGTCAGACGCAGAGTACGATGGTTTTCCCTCTGGGTAGTGCCACGTGACCGTCCGGAGTCCGGTCTTCTTGCGACCGGACATTTCATGTCCACCGCTGACAGCAGACATATACAGTGGCTACATTCCTGCCAATTCTTTCTGCAGTATCTCAGAGGGAACATCCAGCTTCTCGCAACGCTATTACAAGACGTCGTTCAAACTCAGTGGGGTGTTGATAATGGTGTCTTTGTCACCTTAAAAGCATTCTTGACTGACATCAAATCCAATCTCAAAGGTAACTAACGCTCACGACCGTTACAGCCTGAATTTAAAGCAAACTTGATTTGCATTCTCTTGTGCCATTAGCGCGAAATTTGAATAGACATCTTTCATATGTGGAAACATGCCTACCACCTTTCGTTTATGTCGCTCAACTCCTGCTTGGTGTTGCGATTTTTTTTTCATCATTGAATTTTTAAAATTACTATATTAAATTTTGTATCCCGCCTGGAAGGTGGCGCGTTGGTTGGATCAGGAAAAGGTAAAACACGTCGGTACTGCTGTATGAATTTAAATCCTTTACTCAGGTAAAAAGAATACATAACTTGGAATGAGGTGCGAAGCAGAAGCGAAGTGTCCTGCCTGGCTGCACCTGATGAAAATGGGCAGAATCTGTAGTGGAGCACGTAGAGCTGCAGAGCACCAGCTAGAGGGCGCTGCCGAAAATTCAAAGCGTTTGACTTTGTCATCGCGTGTCAGGGCTTGTAGCAATTGTAAACGGTAAGGCTTCTGCTTTAGCCTTTTCCGTAAGATTTTCCAAACCGTCGGCTGTGGTACGTTTAGCTCCCTGCTTGCTTTATTCGTCGACTTCCGCGGGCTACGCGTGAAACTTGCCCGCACGTGTTCAACCGTTTCTTCGCTCACTGCAGGCCGACCCGTTGATTTCCCCTTACAGAGGCATCCAGAAGCTTCAAACTGCGCATACCATCGCCGAATGGAGTTAGCAGTTGGTGGATCTTTGTTGAACTTCGTCCTGAAGTGTCGTTGCACTGTTATGACTGACTGATGTGAGTGCATTTCAAGCACGACATACGCTTTCTCGGCTCCTGTCGCCATTTTGTCTCACTGCGCTCTCGAGCGCTCTGGTGGCAGAAACCTGAAGTGCGGCTTCAGCCGAACAAAACTTTGAGTTTTCTATGTATCTGTAGTGTGTCGTGACCATATGTCAATGAATGGAGCTACAGTGAATTTATGAAATCGCTTCAATCATTTGTAATAGCCCTGTATGTGTCATCGTTACTATCGATACCACATTAAAAGTTATTAACGATATTGGTTTTATTGTCAAAGGTTGATTAACAAATATATTTAAAAATTTTACATTGTTTCTACGTGAGATGGTTCATCTTGTCGTAATGACATTACTTTTTTCATTATTTGATGTCATGTTGTCGTTATCAGTCTTCAATCGCCGCCGTTTACGATTCAGTCTCTTACTATTCTTGGTACCGAACTTGATAACGACGCTAAATCCTTCTGACCGAGTTGCACTCCTTGCCAAAAATGTCTAATGGTGAAAGTTAAAGTTACAATCACATTAATTTTGCTTGGAAGTAATTTTGAATTTTTTTTTTTTTTTTTTTTTTTTTTTTTTTTTTAACGAGCGTTAAATAACTTTCGATCTTCCTGCACCATTGCATCGCAGTTTCGCGTGTATTGTCCGGGGAGGGCGGCGTGTGACCGTCAACATCCCGAAATTTGCTTCGGATCAACCCCCTACCCCCCCCCCCCTACCGCCTCCTCTCCCCACCCGATACCTCATCACTGTCCCGCAGAGAACCGTTGATCTAAATCACGTGGCCGTGGGAATGCGTATTTTCTATTTCAAAATAAGTGCTACACAGATAATCCTCCGTATCAGAAACTTACTTATTAATCTTATTTCAGTCTAAACATTAAATGAAGAAATAGTTTCAATTCAGGGTAATCCCTTCGATCATTAACAGCTATAGTGAAAGAAGAAAGAACTGGACCTGTTGCATTATCCTACCTTCAATAAAATGTGCTGTTAAACTGGGTGGAAAGAATGTAAATTTGTTAATTTTTTAATTGAACAGTGCTTTACAAACTCCTTCATTTTCTACGGTAAAAAGTAGGACAGAAATAGCCCTTTCCACGGGCGTCCGTAAAAATTTTTTCAATTCAAAAATTGCCTTTTTTTGCAGTTTAGAGACGTCACACCACGAGAAATAAAATTTGGCACAAAAAACCTATTATATCCCAGACAACTGATAGCTATTCACTCACTTCTAGTACTGTCTGAGGATTGAGTAATGAATATAAACTGAGTCCTCCAGATCCCTGGCGAAGGGAGGGGGTTGGGCGGGGCAGCGGCAGGTGTAGGTGCCTCTTCTTGCGAACGTCTATGACTAGAAGGCTGCGCTGATGCGGATATCCGCGGTACTTGTTACTTGGCGGATAGAATGGATATCCACGGGTCATCTGCGGATAATGAACAAGCCATCTGCCCAGTACGTATGTTGCAATGTTGGTTGAAAACTTCAAATCTGTTGACATTGTAAGTAGGCTGTTTATGTTTTCTTTATGTAAGTAGGCTGTTTATGTTTTCTTTATGAAAGTAGGCTGTTTATGTTTTCTTATTGGCAACGTTACGTAGCGCTCTGTATGAAAATCACTGGCTGTGCTGTGTGCAGCCTGTGGCTAGTTTGCATTGTTGTCTGCCATTGTAGTGTTGGGCAGCGGCAGCTGGATGTGAACAGCGCGTAGCGTTGCGCAGTTAGAGGTGAGCCGCCAGCAGTGGTGGATGTGAGGAGAGAGATGGCGGAGTTTTGAAATTACATATATTATGACTTGTGATGATATTAAGGTAAATACAAAAAATCTTTCATTTGCTAACTATCCCTATCAGTAGTTAGTGCCTTCCGTAGTTTGAATCTTTTATTTAGCTGGCAGTAGTGGCGCTCGCTGTATTGCAGTAGTTCGAGTAAGGAAGATTTTTGGTGAGGTAAGTGATTTGTGAAACGTATAGGTTAATGTTAGTCAGGGCCATTCTTTTGTAGGGATTTTTGAAAGTCAGATTGCGTTGCGCTAAAAATATTGCGTGTCAGTTTAAGCACAGTCTCGTATACAATTCGTCTAAGGGGATGTTACAACATTCTTGGAATCTTGCAGGGCCCGGGTAGAGCGGATGTCTGTTGTCCTTAGACCCTGGCTACGACCGACGTAGCTGTACCCAAGAGACCTGCACCTAATCCGTTTCCGCGGCCGTGTCTTTTGTGTGGCCTGTGTAGTGCTCTCTGGGTGGCAAACCTGCCCACTGTCTACCAGACAGGTGCCCGTTGCAATTTTCCGCTGCCTTCAGTTAGCGCTTTGTAGTGACAGAGTGACAACGTGCATCGTAGCAAGTATCAGTGAGAGTTCTTTCTTCAAATGAACACCATATCGATGGATACAATTTCGTGTAAGGCGAAGAAAGGTGATTTGACATTAGTGAAGGAAAACAAAGTGAAATCGCAAATTTGGAAAACATTCTGATACGTATTCGATGGCAACGAAAAGACAAAAGATACAGTGGCTTGTTTTGCATGTAAGCTGGATTTTTTTTTCTGTCGTCGTATGCATTTATCCCTGTCTGTTTTCGCTACTGGTTACGATACAGCCTGTATACAAATTTCGCACATGGGCGCCCCTGGAACCCCTTTTAACTTTGCACCCAAGCGACCACTTACTCTTACATCGCTTGGGCGATAAACCGACCCTGCACATTGCACAACGCTCTTGTCGCAGCGGCGCGTCTGTTGTGCAGTGTGTCAGTCTGACGGTGAAGAAGAGACTCGTGATATAGCGCACAGCTATCTCTCTCTCTCTCTCTCTCTCTCTCTCTCTCTCTTCCTCCCCATCCCTCCTTCCCCCCCCCCTCCTCTTCCCCACCTATTAACCCAACTTGGTGTGGATTTCTCCCTCTTTACTCCCCCCCCCCCCCGCCCCACTATTAGCCCAACTTGGTGTGAATATCAGAACGACGTACGCACTCAAAACATGTTTGGTGAGACGGATTTTTAAGCTAGCTCTTTCATGTGCGAATTACACTTTGGATTCTTTCAACAGACCACTCACTCGCAGAAAGATCCGTACCTAAAGACTGGAAAATTGCTGAATTCACACCAATACCCAAATAGGGAAGTAGGAGTAATCGGCTGAATTACAGGCCTATATCACTACAGTCGATTTGTAGTAGGGTTTTGGAACATATACTGTATTCGAACATTATGAAGTACCTCGAAGAAAACGATATATTGACACATAGTCAGCACGGATTCAGAAAATATCGTTCTTGTGAAACACAACTACCTCTTTATACTCATGAAGTAATAAGCGCTATCGATAGGGGATGTCAAATTGATTCCATATTTTTAGGTTTCCAGAAGGCTTTCGACACCGTTCCTCACAAGCGTCTTCTAACCAAACTGCGTGCCTACGGAGTATCGCCAAAGTTGTGCGACTGGATTCCTCATTTCCTGTCAGAAAGGTCACAGTTAGTAGTAATGGACAGAAAGTCATCGAGTAAAACCGAAATAATATCCGGCGTTCCCCAAGGAAGTGTTATAGTCCCTCTATCGTTCCTGATCTATATTAACGACATACGAGACAATCTGAGTAGCTGTCTTAGATTGTTTGTAGATGATGCTGTCATTCACCGTCTTGTAAAGTCATCAGATGATCAAAACGACCTGCAAAATGATTTAGATGAGATATCCGTATGGATAATGCGACACCCCACACGTCCAGAATTGCTCCAGGAACTCTTCTGAGTTTAAACACTTCCGCTGGCCACCACACTCCCCAGACATGGAGATTATCGACTATTTCTGGTATGCCTTGGAGCGTGCTATTCAGAGGAGATCTCCACCCCTTCGTACTCTTACGGATTTATGGACAGCCCTGGAGGATTCATGCTGTCAGTTCCCTCTAGCACTACGTCAGACATTGATCAAGTCCATGCCAAGTCGTATAGCGGCACTTCCGCGTGCTTGCAGGGGCCCTACACGATATTAAGCAGGTGTACCAGTTTGTTTGGCTAATCAGCATATGTCTCTTCACGAAAGCACTGTCTGCTCCGGTTGAGACACAGTCCGCCTAGTGATACTCAAAGCGTATGCTGCTTCTGTTCATAATGATCACTTCAACTTTCATTACGCAGGGCGACGATAATCCGAGTCGACAGTCATAAATTTGAACGATTCATCGTCTCCGTAAATTTTTTGCATCTCGAATAAATCAACAAGTCGGGTCTTGCCGTATTGTAGCACAAACACCACCAATCCGCCAATGTGCTTTCATATCTAAGATTTACACACCAATTCTTCCCGTCGCCGTTAATATTAGAAATACAGATAAACAAAAGAATTTAAAGTCTTACCGTATTCAAAGAATAATAACACGTAATTACCCATTTGAGGAAAAGGAATAAATTACAGTAACGTTTTACATTGTTACCGAACACACCCATGCTTCACTATCAAAGATACGAATACTTCTTTTAAAAAGGAAAAGAAATGACAGAAAAAAGAGAAAGTTTACCTATCAGTGATGGTTGTACCTTCACACGTTCCACTGTAAAATTGCTCAGGAGATGTATTTCTGGGTATCTAAATTCAGGTTAAGACTAATTACAGTGACTTCTTGTGATCGAGTTATATCGGATCATTCATTTATCTACAATCACTACGTTAATGTTCAGGGTTAACAGCCAATATTTACACGATGGGCTGATCTGAAAGTCACTCAACAGTTCATAGCAATTTCCTAACGATGTCACCAGTGGTCACATAACAGCACCGTCGGCGAACAGTTTCATTGAGAGAGACGTTATCTGCTACTACATAATTTATTATATGTAGCATCAACAGCAGCGCTCCTATCACATAACCTTCATGTACGTTCAGACTACTTTCGCTTTTGATTTTCCCCTGTAATGGAAGTTTCTGTTCTGAAAACATCGAATGTTGAACTTAATAGAAAAATAAAACTTTGTCCTGGGACTCTTTTCTTTATCAGCAAGTGTTACACCGAATCAGCTAACCAAGCACGACGCATGAACCACCCTCACTGCTTTACTTCCACCAGTACCTCTCTTCTAAATTTCACAGACGTTCTGCTGCAACCTTGCGGGAGAAAGTATACTACGGATTTTCCTGCTTCACATTCGTAGTCTGGCGTTAATACATCCCACTTGATGTATTGCAATGCAGTGTACGACACACTGCTACTGCGTTGACGAGCAACAGCCACATTCAGTGAAGAATGAAGTCGCATATTGAGATTTTGCTTCTGCCTCAGCTGTAGAATATTTCAGAATAAATGAAAATATGTGCCGGACCGGTACTTGAACCCAGATTCCCCCCGCCGGCCGCTGTGGCTGAACGGTTCTAGGCGCTTCAGTCCGGAACCGTGCGCCTGCTACGGTCTCAGGTTCGAATCCTGCCTCGGTCATGGATGTGTGTGATGTCGGTAGGTTTAAGTAGTTCTAAGTCTACGGGACTGATGACCTCAGATGTTAAGTCCCATAGTGCTTAGAGCCATTTGAACCAGATTCCCCACTCGTCGCGAGCGGTTGCCTTAACCACTCCGGCTATCTGATCTCATGCACAAGTGGGAAATCAGGGTTCGAGTCCCCAGTCCGGTACACATTTTCAGTTGTCTGAAATATTCTACAGCAGATGCGGAACCATAATCGCAGTTTCCTAATTCATTCCCACTTGGTGTGTCTGTTTGGTATATGGGACATAACCAGTTAATAGATAACACATACGTACAGTATGGTCAAGTATGGTCATGTTGCACATACTGATCATACCGTGGCAGAATTGAGTATTTGAGTGAATATGCTAGCTGTAGAATTATACCTATAACGCCTTCAGTCATGGAGGCAAAGCTATAGAGAACGCCCCACCCGTACCTTCCCACATATTTGCACTGTATTTTATTTGAAAATTTACTGGCCTATGTAAAGGAGAAAATATTGAAAATTTATCATTCCTTATCGTGGGGTTCCTTTTCTCACGCCTAAAATCCTTTCATCTGTATAGTTAGCATTAACCTACTTAAAATTTTACTGCAGTTAAGAGTCTTCAGATTCGATAAAGCTTCAGCACACTGCAACCTTATTTCTCTGCTCACTCACGCAAGCAGCTTTTCATTGGGATGCAAGATACTGAGTAACCGTTTGATGTATCTTTTTCAGAGAAATTGGACGTTGTCACCAGAATCAAACGTGGGACTTTCGCTTCAGCACCCAACAAGACCAACCCTTAGACCACGTGGGTATCGTCTGGTTCTACTGGAATGAAAGCTATGTCATGTTTATTCTGAAAATCCGTTTCGTTCAACTTGGCCTACGTTAAATAGCCTCCTCTTTCTTAAATCGTACTAAGCTTTTGCCTGCGAGCAGCCGTGTTGGTGTGAGAAGGTTGACGCAGATGAAGAGATAAACACGCGACGCGGCTGTTTGGTACTTTATCGCTGCCAACGGTTGACCTCATTCTTTAGCGGCAATTATGCATGCAGAGCCCTTCTGTCGGGCAGCCTTGGTCACGGAATAGTTTCACAGCCTACTCCTTTACAGCATGACTGAAACATCAGTAGCTTTGCAGCTAATGACGCACACTCGCTAACGTACGAATATGACTGAAATGTTTTGGCTCAAAGTTGCTACGCGTACGTTTAGGAAATACGCGCATACAGTTATAAAAGCTATTTTCTCATGTGTTTGTTGTTAAATAATTTGCATTTTTGTGATTCACGATGAAGTACGTTACGGAGAATACTTTTAGGCCATTAGGGGTTCTTTGTTTCATTCGTGGCTGGAGAGTAGGAAGAATGTTACACTATGCGATCAAAAGTACCCGAACACCTGGCTGAAAATGGTTTACAAGTTGTGGCGCTCTCCATCGGTAATGCTGGAATTCAGTGTGGTGCTGGCCCACCCTCATCCTTGATGACAGCTTCCACTCTGGCAGGCATACGTCCAATCAGGTGATGGAAGATTTCTTGGGGAACGGTAGCCCATTCTTCACGGAGTGCTGCACCGAGAAGAGGTATCTACGTCGGTCGGTGAGGCCTGGTACGAAGTCTGCGTTTCAAAACATCCCAAAGGTTTTATATTGGATTCAGGTTAGGACTGTGTGCGGGCCAGTCCATTACAGGGATGTTATTAATGTGTAACCACTCCGCCACAGGCCGTGCATTGTGAGCAGATGATCGATCGTGGTGAAAGAACCCCCCAGGGGGTCCACAACTCTTTTGTGGATACGTGCGTAGCGAGCACGGGACCCCGAGCTAATGTGGCCTTCCTTCCTTTCCGGGCTGCATACCTTCCCATTCCGCATCCTTCCCCATCCCTATCTTCGCCCCTCCTCCCCTCACCTCTGGCTCTTTCCTTCTCTTTCTCCCCATCTGGGAGTATGGTTTGTGCCTACGTCCGGAGACGGACGCTCGTAAATGTACTGCTTTTCTTGCCTTCCTTGCTTTTATGTCTTCTTCCTTCCTTTGTCCTTCTCTGTCTTTTTCCTTCCTTTTGTCCTTCTCTTTTCCTTACCTCTTCTCTTTCTCTTTTCTCCGCTGCGGCGTTTGAGACTTCTCTTCCTTCCCTTCCCTTTCTTTTTCTTCCTCCCTGTGCGTGTCTGAAGGCCGATCCACGCCCTTCGTGCGTAGCCGGTGACGTGGTAACGCGTAATTCCCCGCCCCGGGTAGACAGGTAGGACACGTACGTAACCCCTGGTAACGGCCATGCCCAGGGAGGGGTGATTACCCGAGCTGATACCTTCCGAAAATGCCGATTGGTCCCTCCGTCCGTTTGTCGGGAGGTGTGACCTGAGGTGTGAACAATCACCTAAGGCGGGAGTGCCCTCAGAGAGGGCCCCCACAAGGGAGGAGCGCGCCATCGGAGACGCCGGTAATCATGGGGGATTCTTCCGCAATGGTTTCCTCACCTTCCACTAAGTCTAGTCACAAACGTAAGCATACTGAGTCTCAGCCACAGACGATTCTTCCATCGTTGCCACAGTTCCTTGTTGTTTCTCGGTCTGATGAAGGTCACGACTTCTCCACGGTCAACCCTTTCATTATTCAGAAAGGAGTCGACGCAATAGCAGGTCCTGTAAAGTCTTGTTCCAGATTACGGAATGGCACCCTGTTGTTAGAAACACACAGTGCCCTCCAGTCACAAAAATTGCTGCGTACTTCTCTGCTCCACACCTTCCCTGTCCGGGTGGAACCGCACCGTACCTTGAATTCCTCGCGTGGAGTCGTTTATACACGCTCCCTCGATGGATTGTCTGACGAAGAAATTCAGCACTATCTGTCTGACCAGGGCGTAACGGCAGTTCATAGAGTAATGAAACGGGTTGACACGAACATCATTCCAACCCGTACTGTCTTCTTGACATTTGACACAGTTCAACTCCCATCGAAAATCAAAGCAGGCTATGAGATAATTTCCGTTCGCCCTTACGTCCCAAACCCTACGTGTTGCTATCGATGTCAGCGGTTCAATCACACCAGCCAGTCCTGTTCCAATCCAGCCAAATGTGTTACGTGTGGCACGGATGCCCATGAGGGTGCTTGTCCACCTCCATCCCCTCGCTGCATCAACTGTATGGGTGACCACGCTGCTTCCTCTCGAGATTGCCCCGTTTTTAAGGATGAGAAGCTCATCCAGGAAATAAGGGTGAAGGAAAAGGTGTCGACCTTTGCTGCTCGAAAATTATTCGCCAGTCGCAAGCCCACCGTGCCTCAGACAGGAAAATACAGCACTGTCCTTGCTTCTCCTCGGCCAACAAAGGAGGCGGCCACGCAGACTTGCGACCTCACCTTTAGTACCACGGTCGTCAGATCGGCCAGCGCAACGATCGCTCGTTCAACCTCACCACTTTCGCCTGCCCACTCTATGGCTCACCCTTCGTCGGGTTCTGCTACATCTCGAGCCCAAAAGTCGGACGCCAAGTCTTCGAAAAAAGAGCATACTCGTGAAGAGTTTTTACGGACCGCAGCTTCACAACCATCGGTTCCTCCTTCCTCTAAACAACATTCTTCCAAGAAGGCTACAAAGAAACCCAGTTCCTCTCCTTCTCCGCCAAGGCGTGCCCCCTCTACAGCACCACCTGGCGGAAATCGCCCTCGGCCATCTTCTGTGTCGCCGAGGCGCACTGCTGGTGGCCGGTCAACCGGCCGATCGCTGGTGGCAGGGACTGCTCCTGACCAACTTATGGATCAGGATCTTCTGCCTTCGGCTGAATGCCATTCCATGCTGTCGGTTGCTAGCTCCGAGCAGTCTTTGAGTTGACAGCAACTTTGGTCACATTCCTCCATTCTCTTTTCACCCCATGTCCATTATCCACTGGAATATCCGCGGCATTCGAGCCAATCGGGATGAATTGTCGGTCCTCTTACGATGCTACTCGCCGGTCATCTTCTGTCTTCAGGAAACAAAGCTGCGTCCCCATGACCGCTTTGTTCTCCCTCATTTTCAGTCTGTCCGATATGATCTCCCCTCTGTTGAAGGCTCTCCAGCCCATGGAGGACTCATGATTCTTCTCCGTGATACTCTCCATTATCACCCAATCCCCTTAAACACTTCCTTCCAAGCTGTCGCCGTCCGTCTTTCACTTTCCGGATACACGTTCTCTCTTTGTACTGTATACATTCCATCGTCCACACCAATGGCACGAGCTGATCTCCTTCATCTTCTTGGTCAGCTTCCACCCCCCTATTTGCTGGTTGGGGACTTCAATGCCCACCACCCGCTTTGGGGATCTCCACACCCTTGTCCACGTGGCTCCGTATTGCTAGACGTCTTCCACCAAGCGGATCTCGTTTGCCTCAACACTGGGGTCCCCACATTTTTGTCTGCCTCCACGACAACCTTATCTCATTTGGACCTTGCGGTCGGTACTGTTCCGCTAGCTCGGCGCTTCGAATGGTTCGCCCTTGATGATACACACTCGTGTGACCACTTTCCATGTGTCCTCAGACTGCAGCCTCAACTGCCATATATGCGCCCGCGACGCTGGAAGTTTGCCCAAGCCGATTGGACACTTTTTTCGTCTCTCGCGACATTCGATGACCGTCGCTTTCCCAGCGTCGACGATGAGGTCACACACATTACCGACGTTATCCTTACAGCTGCGGAACGTTCAATACCACGCACCTCCGAATTGCCCCGGCGCCCCCCAGTTCCTTGGTGGAACGAGGCATGCCGTGACGCAATACGTGAGCGGCGACGTGCTCTTCGCATTTTCCGTCACCATCCTACTTTGGCCAACTGTATCCGCTATAAGCAGCTCCGTGCGCGATGCCGTCGCGTCATCCGCGATAGCAAGAAGGCAAGCTGGAAATTCTTTATTAGCTCATTTAACACCTTCACTCCCTCCTCGGAAGTTTGGAGTCGGCTTCGACGGTTCTCAGGCGCGCCTAGTTTCTCCCCGGTTTCTGGGCTCACTGTCGCGCATGATACCTTAGTGGACCCCGTCGCAATTTCTAACTCGTTGGGTCAGCACTTTGCTGAGATTTCGAGCTCTTCAAATTACCCGCCAGCGTTTCTCCCGAAGAAACGTGCAGCGGAAGTGCGACCTCTTGCTTTCTCCTCCCAAAATCACGAAAGCTACAATACTGTTTTCTCCATGCGGGAACTCCAACATGCCCTCTCATCTTCTCGCTCCTCCGCCCCAGGACCGGATGGTATCCATGTCCAAATGTTGCTGCATTTATCCACCCATAGTCTGCGTTACCTCCTTCGCCTTTATAATCGAATTTGGACCGGCAGCACCTTTCCCAGACGGTGGCGGGAAGCTATTGTCGTTCCCGTTCCGAAACCTGGAAAGGACAAACATCTCCCCTCTAGCTATCGCCCCATTTCTCTCACGAGTAGTGTCTGTAAGGTTTTGGAGCGTATGGTGAATTACCGTTTAGCTTGGTGGCTGGAATCCCGCAGTCTTTTAACACCAGCCCAATGCGGATTTCGGAAGCATCGTTCTGCAGTTGACCATCTTGTCGCTCTCTCCACTTATATCATGAACAATTTTCTCCGGCAACGCCAAACGGTAGCAATATTTTTTGATCTGGAGAGAGCATACGATACCTGTTGGAGGACAGGCATCCTCCGCACACTGTTCTCTTGGGGCTTTCGAGGCCGGTTGCCCCTTTTTCTTCGCGAATTTATGGCAGAGCGCACTTTTCGGGTGCGGGTGAACACTACTCTCTCCCGTACTTTCTCCCAAGAAAACGGGGTACCCCAGGGATCCGTGCTGAGTGTTGTACTGTTTGCCATCGCCATCAATCCAATTATGGATTGTCTCCCTCCTGATGTCTCGGGCTCCCTCTTTGTGGACGATTTTGCGATCTACTACAGCTCTCAACGGACCAGCCTTCTTGAACGACGTCTTCAAGGATGTCTCGATCGCCTCCACTCGTGGAGCATCGAAACTGGCTTCCGTTTTTCACCCAGTAAGACCGTTTGTGTCAATTTTTGGCGACGTACGGAGTTTCTTCCGCCCTCCTTACATCTAGGTCCTGTCAACCTTCCGTTTTCAGACGTCGCTAAATTCTTGGGTCTTATGTTTGACAGAAAACTATGCTGGTCCTCCCACGTTTCCTATCTTTCGGCTCGCTGTTTGCGATCACTTAACACCCTCCGTGTCCTGAATGGTACCTCCTGGGGAGCGGACCGAGTGGTCCTTCTCCGCCTCTATCGCGCCTTAGTGCGCTCGAAATTGGATTATGGAAGCATAGTCTACTCCTCTGCTCGGCCGTCTATTCTTCGGCGTCTCGACTCTATCCACCACCGTGGATTACGTTTAGTGTCTGGAGCTTTCTACACTAGCCCTGTGGAAAGCCTTTATGCTGAGACTGCTGAACCTCCGCTGTCCAATCGGCGAGCAGTCCTCCTGAGTCGTTATGCTAGCCGTCTGTCTTCCATGCCTGCTAATCCAGCCCACGACCTTTTTTTCGACGCCTCCTTTGATGTAGGGTATGCAGGCCGCCCCTCCTCCCTACTACCCCCGGGAGTCCGCTTCCGTCAACTGCTCCATTCTCTTTCCTTCCGCTTTCCTAAAACCTTCTTGACAACTTGGGGTACAGCTCCGCCTTGGCTCCGTCCCCGGATCTGCCTGCTCCGTGACCTTTGTCAATTTCCCAAGGATGGTACCCCTACACTTGTTTATCGTCGGGCATTTGCTGCTCTATGTGCAGAAATGACGGACGCCACGTTTATTTACACCGACGGCTCGAAAACATCGTTAGGTGTAGGGAGTGCCTATATTGTTGGCGACACCCCAAATCGCTTTCGGCTTCCCGACCAGTGTTCGGTTTATACTGCGGAGCTTTACGCTGTTCTCCAGGCTGTCCACTACATCCGCCGCCATCAGCGGATACAGTACGTTATCTGCTCAGATTCTCTCAGCTCTCTCCTCAGTCTCCAAGCTCTTTACCCTGTGCACCCTCTGGTCCACCGGATTCAGGACTGTCTGCGCTTGCTTCACCTGAGGGGCGTCTCGGTGGCGTTCCTCTGGCTCCCGGGACACGCTGGTATCTGTGGGAATGAGGCGGCCGATATAGCGGCCAAGGCCGCAGTCTCTCTTCCTCGGCCAGCTATTCAGTCGCTTCCCTTCACCGATCTTCGGAACGATTTATGTCGCCATGTTGCTCAATTATGGCATGCCCATTGGTCGGCACTACCCTGTAATAAATTGCGGGAAGTGAAAGCCCTTCCTTGCGCTTGGACCTCTTCCTCCCGAACGCGTCGTCGGGAGGAGGTAATTTTAGCTAGACTCCGGATAGGGCATTGTCGTTTTAGCCATCGACATCTTTTAAGCGGCGATCCTCCCCCACTCTGTCCCCACTGCTCTCAGCTGTGGACGGTAAGACACCTTTTAATTGAATGCCCCTATTTTAATCCGTTACGCTCCCGTCTACAGCTATCGCCTGATCTATCGTCGATTTTAGCAGATGACACGCGCTCCGCCGACCGCGTTCTACAGTTTATTAGTGACAGTGCAATGACGTCAGTCATTTGAAGCTTTTTTTGGGGACAATCACCCCCTTTCTGTAGTGGATTTTTAAGCAGTCTTCTATTTTTAGTTTCTCCAATTTTCTGACTTTGTTCCCATTGCTGCTGGTTTTAAATTTCGGTTTTTTACTGTCTTAAGTCACGGGCTGGGCGCTAATGACCATAGAAGTTTTGCGCCCTAAAACCACAAAAAAAAAAAAAAAAAAAAGTGGTGAAAGATGCAGTCACCATCCCCGAATCATCAGTGTTGTGATAGTGCCACGCAAAACAAGAGGTGCAAGCCCCCTCCATGAAAAACACGAGCACACCGTAAAACAATCGCCTCCGAATTTTATTGCTGGCACTACACACGCTGGCAGATAACGTTCACTGGGCATTCGCCATACCCACTCCTTGCCTTCGGATCGCCACACTGTCTACCGTGATTCGTCGCTCCACACAACGTTTTCCCACTGTTAAATGGTCCAATGTTTGCGCTCCTTGCACTATACGAGGCGTCGTTCGACATTTAGCGGCGTTCTGTGTGGCGTATGAGTTTTCTCACCTCCCGCCTAACTGTCATAGTACTTGCAGTGGATCGTGATGCAGTATGGAATTCCTGTGTGATGGTCTGGATAGATATCTGCCTATTGCACAATACGACCCTCTTAAACTGTCGGCGGTCTCTGTCAGTCAACAGACGAGGTCGACCTGTACGCTTTTGTGCTGTACGTGTCCCTTCACGTTTCTACTTCACTATCATATTGGAAATAGTGGACCTAGGGATGTTTTGAAATGTTGACATCTCGCGTACAGACGTATGACATAAGTGACACCCATCACCTGACCATGTTCGAAGTCCCTGAGCTCTGCGGAGCGCCCCATTCTGCTCTCTCGCGATGTCTAATGACTACTGAGGTTGCTGATAAGGAGTACCTGGCAGTAGGTTGCAGCACAGTGCACCTAATATGAAAAACGTACGTTTATGGGGGTGTCCGGATACTGTTGATCACATAGTGTAGCTTCTACGCCTCTGCGGTGGTCGTTAATATCTACACCAACTCTCCACAAGCCACCTGGCGGTGTGTGGCGGAGAGAACCAATAAATGATCCCTCCTTCCCTGTTCCACTCGCGAATAGCGCGTGGGAAGAATGATTCACGTTAAGCCTCTGTATTAGCTCTTGTTTTCCTGGATTTCCTCGTCGTGGTCATTTTGTGTGACGTATGTGGGAGGAAGTAATATGTTTTCAGGCACTTCACAGAAGGATCAATCTCGAAATTTCTACAGTAAACGTCTGTGATGCACCTTGCCTAACATCGTGTAGGGCCCCCCGTGAGCACGCAGAAGTGCCGCAACACGACGTGACATGGACTCTACTACTGTCTGAAGCAGTGGTGGAGGGAATGACACCATGAATCCTGCAGGGCTGTCCATAAATCCGTAAGAGTACGAGGGGTGGAGGTCACTTCTGATCAGTACGTTGCAAGGCATCTCAGATATGCTCAATAATGTTCATGGCCGGGGAGTTTGGTGGCCAATCGAAGTGTTTAAACTCCGAAGTGTGTTCCTGGAGCCACTCTGTAGCAATTCTGGGCGTGTATGGTGTCGCATTGTCATCATGGAATTGCCTAAGTCCGTCGGAAGGCACAATGGACATGCACTGATGCAGGTGATCAGACAGGATGCTTACGTACGTGTCACCTATCAGTCGTATCTAGACGTATCAGATTCCCCATATCACTCCAATTGCATACGCCCCACACTGTTACAGAGCCTCCACCAACTCGAACAGTCCCCTGGTGACATACAGGGTCCATGGGTTTGTGAGGTTGTCTCCACACCCGTACACGTCCATCCTCTCGATAAAATTTGAAACGAGACATGTTTCCAGTCATCAACAGTCCAGTGTCTGTGTTTACGAGCCCAGGCAAGGCGTAAAGTTTTGTGTCATGCAGTGATCAACGGTATACGAGTGGGCGTTCGGCTCCGAAAGCGCATGTCGATGATGTTGCGTTGAATGTTCCCACATTGACACTTGTTGGTGGTCCGGAGCTGAAATCTGCAGCAATTTGCGGAAGGGTTGCACTTCTGTCACGTTGAACGATACTCTTCAGTCGTCGCTGGCTCCGTTCTCGCAGGATCTTTTTCCGGCCGCAGACTTGTCGGAGATCTGATGTTTTTACCGGATTCCTGGTATTCACGGTACACCCATGAAATGGTCGTACGGGAAAATCCCAACTTCATCGCTACCTCGTAGATACTGTGTCCCAACGCTAATGCGCCGACTATAACGCCACGTTTAAATTCACTGATAACTTGCCATTGTAGCAGCAGTAACAGATCTAACAACTACGCTAGGCACTTGTCTTGTATAGGCGCTGCCGACCACAGCGCCGTATTCTGTCTACAGACCCCCCTGTATTTGAATACGCGTGCCTGTACGTTTCTTTGCCGCTTCAGTGTATTTTGTTAGCAGCTTGTTATCCACAAAGACCGCAGTTTCTCAGCATCGTATCAGCGAACAGAAGAAGCAATGTATTGCGATATTCCACGTTGCTATTCTCAGATATTTGCATGACTCGGCTGCCTGCATTTGTATCGGTTTAGCTTTTAAGCGAAAATGCGAACACATTATTAGTCTTCGACTCCTCAATAAGGAAAAACTGAGGTTACTTCCTTGTCAGTCTGTCTAGCAGACTGTTAAAAATCTGCTTTTTTCCCATACTTTAGGAACGGGTAAGTTTATCAAGTTCACATATTAAGACCTATCCCTTGGCGGTGTAAAAATAATGGAAGCTTCAATGTCGATGCACTCAAGATACGACAATTTTGTCATATTTTAATATCTGCACACTCGCTCATCATAACTTACAGGGTACTTTCCGTTGATCTAGAATCATGAAATTTTGCAGGAAGTATAATTTCCCCGTACAAGTACAGGAAAAAATCCGAATATTTATAATTTATAATAGTATGCTGTTCATTTTTGGAACACAACCTACGACCAGCTTAGAGACAAAAATAATGACACTTCCTGCACGACCTGACCATCATTTTGCAGGAGAATGCTCAAACACGTACAGTGCAAGCTGTTACTGATTTGTTTGACTGATGGAGCTGCTAAGTGCTATACCACCTACTGCACTTAAGCCGTCATGAGTTCCACTTGATTTCTAAACTCAAGGAAACAATTCACGGCATTCGCTTCAGAACTGCTACAAATTCGTCGGGCAATAGACCGCGCCGCTCGAACTGTCCGCACAACTGACACTGCTAAGAGTATCCTACGACTTTCACAACGGGTTATACACAATGCTGGTGACTACTTTGAAGGTCAGTAAAACTCTGAAGCATTTCTCTATTTTATACTAGCTGCAAATAAATAGTTGCCACTATTAAAGTTCCAACCCACGTATTACTAAAATTAGAATTCTTCATAGCCAATACTCTTCGGTAAATCATAAATGTTCATAAGGTTTAATGAGACTGTCACTACGAATTTGTCACCTGTTTTTGTTGTTGGCTTGGAACTGAATCTAAACCTTTCAGCTGACTAAGAAATATTATCTCGTTGCCTTTCCCAGGGACCTTGATGTATCAACTTTGAATTTAATATGATCAGTGCATTTCGAAACCATGGCGGTATCCATAGAGAATTTCAAATTCTTCCACTTGGGTCATTGTGCATGAAAGAATGTTATTTCCAGTGCTTTTATATTATGTTATACATGACAATCTAAAGAATATAAGTGTCTTCGTAAATCTAATAGTGCCTACCTCTTATTTGTGGACTGATAGCGATTAGTGTACTTGAGTGATCACTGTCTGAAATAATCGCACCTGCTAGTGCGAGATGTACCGCGATGCCTTATCGCTTTCTGATCCATGGTGTTTAATTTCTCTGTAGCAGGCGGACTTTAATTAGAGACAGATCGTCATATTGAAACAGCCATATGTCAATATCGTCCATGAACAAAAACCTGTACTGACGACAGAATAAGAAATAGCTAACACCATAGAGTAAATTTACACGCCCACAGATTATTTACTTAGGTGGCGGAATACGTCTAGGTGACCGGAAAAAAGTATTGTTTTGCAGAGGGCGGTTGCCAAGAACCAGATTTACTTTATAAAAAAATTGAGAGCTAAAACATTCATCAATGTGACGATTAATTTGGAGTGATTTAACTTCAGTAAGAGCAACTGAACACAAAATTTAGTTATTTTATATGTCATGAATATTGTCATTTTGACTGACAACGGGGTGTTTCTGCTATTGGTAAACATTTGAAAACTTATAAGTCATTTAATCATTGTAGAGGGAAGTGCTCATAAGAATAGACATTGTTCAAACGAAACACACCGAGGGGGAAATATTAAGGCCAATGCATTTTGTAGCATGAAAATACGCCGGCCCCTAGGAGTTTCTTTTCGTGTTCGGTGACGAAGCAGCGGTTCAGATGCACACAATAGCAGGACGCGAAAGCTCCAGTGTCGTTAAAGGGTATCACCGACGCTTGCTCCTAATGGGCTTCAGAGGAACATAAAGATATCATGAGCGCACGCCCGCTCAAGAAGGCAGAGGCACACGTAACGACGCACACGGCCTTGTTCGTACTGCACTGCAACACACTCGTATGTTTCTATTCGCTAGTAACGTATCATCGGAAGATAATATTTCGTTTTTTCGGCTTGGCTGGTTTGATGCAGTCACCATTTCTGTCGTTTGTTAGTACATCTTTAGTTTCAGGATAACTGCTGCACGTTACACCAGTAACTTTGACCTGCTCTTAGCCCTTCAGCTCTAGTTTCCTGAAACAACTTAAGTCGTAAACTGTGTTCAACCATTTCTTTTAAAGTTCATTAATACAGGACTTAAAACAGTCTCCTGTAGCACCACATTCAGAAGGCTTCTAATCGTTTCATTTCAGTCTTCCTCATTGTCCATGTTCCTTGCCCTGCGGTACTACGCTCAAAAAAGGCCTTCCATACATCTATGTTCTCAAGGTTTTAATCCGTACCTCAGTTACTCTTCACAGTTGTTGCTTTCCATTTATGCTTTCTGCTCCACATTTCTCCGAGAAAGTAGGTTAGCGATGATTGTTGCGTAGAACGATTAGCGGTAAGCCTTATTGGTAAGTTCTGATTTTCGTCTCATTGCTGCATCAAAATATTTACAATTGTGGGAAGATGCAACGCGCTGTCTAACTCTTTATGGAACGTGCGAACACGAAATCTTAAAAGTAAACCTCGCCATGATGCACAAACTCACTCTCCCGTAGCATCTGCCGCACGTAGAGCATTGTAAAGTGACGCTACAGGGCACTATTAAACAGAAGTACCAGCTAATAGGCCCCGAATGCGGAGCTATCGAAAGAAAGTGATCGACCAAGTTTTTCGTACGCTACCCGCTTGCTGTGATTACTTAAGAATTTTGATGAATACTTGGCATCTGCATCTTCTGCCATTCCTTCCGCTTCAAAGCACGCCGGATACATACTCCTCGGATCTAGGTAATTTACCTGTTCTCGTTGTTTCCAGCGGTTGATAAACCACTGGAGGTCTTCACCTGTTTATGCTGATTACATTATAACTTGTGACTTCCAACGTTATACGCCAACGATGTGTACCTTTAGCAAATAATGTTCCTATAATATTCCATTTGGCTATGCGTGAAGTTATTTTCGAGCCGGCCGAGGTGGCCGAGCAGTTCTAGGCGCTACAGTCTGGAACCGCGCGACCGCTACGGTCGCAGGCTCGAATCCTGCCTCGGGCATGGATGTGTGTGATGTCCTTGGGTTAGTTAGGTTTAAGTAGTTCTAAGTTCTAGGGGACTGATGACATCAGATGTTAAGTCCCATAGTGCTTAGAGATATTTGAAGTTATTTTCGCATCTGATGATCTGCGATTTTTAATTTTCTAGACACGACATTCTGTGCTGGGAAGGCCTCAGTCCAATCGCAAAGCCAGTCTGGTATTTCGTGCGCATGTATTTTGTTCACTAGACGATAGTGCCGAAATACGTTGAGCTTATTCGGTAAGTCTAGCTACAAGGCATCTTTCAGTACGCTGTTACATATTGCCCGTTGCATAATACGGGCGAACAGTGCGAGCTGAATGTACCAAGACCGCTGTTGGTGACACCCATTCTGTCCAAAACCAAAACAATACGCGAACATCAAACTTGACACTGGGTAATCACCTTGCGGTGGTGCAATTCTTACTTCCGTGCTTGCTACGAAAATAGGACGAGGAAGTCCGCCTTGTGCAAGACACCTTTTCAGTTTTGTTTTATTCAGACATGTTTCGGCGCTTTTTGTGCTATCTTCAGTGGGTTCTTTTATTTTCTTACTGTAAAATTGTTGTTACATATTAACATTTAGCGAAACTTTTGGTACAAAATATTTACAATTGTGAATGAATAATTGTTGTAAAATATTATACATCATTTGTTCACAGTTGAGATATGTATAAGCGATCTGATGCGCTGTGTGTTGTTTGTAACATTATGTATAAAGTTCTAGTTATAGCTTAATTGTCAAAAGAGTGGATGTATGCATTAGTTTACATACCTTACATGAAGCCATTGGATGTTTGTTAGTAGCTAGTCTGCTACACAATCTAAAACTTGTCATCTGCAAACAGCAAAACGTAATTTTTTTTTCCTTTTTATTATTCATTTACTAATGGAAGTGAGTATACAGCATATCACGTTTTTTTGTGTGTGTAGCTTACGGCTTTGATTTTGTGTTTTCTCATACGTTGTTGGGGAGGCGAATAGGCTGATTGTGACCTATGGTCGCTTGACAACGTACTTTCTCCGAATTTCCAAAAGATGGGCAGAGTTTTCACCGCCATTACGTGTTGTCGTGGTTGTGTAGCATTCATTTGTTTCGTAGCGTGTTTGGCTGGGTAAGGCGCGCAAGTTTGAAGTGTATTTGGTGTTTGTGGTATTTGGTTTGTGAGAGTGTGCATGTGAGAGAGGGAGTTTTTTTTTTTCTAATGAGTAGTTTTGGTGTGGGTGTTATTTATATAGTTCTCAAATTGTGACAAATAGGGTTTTATTGGACAGTGATGTGTGTTCATTTAGTACTTTCTTTCCTTGGGCTACTGATTTTTGGATGTGATAGATTCTTCAATGGCTAATTTTTGGTATAAGCTGCTACTAGTTTTAACAATGTGTAAATCAGTTTCAATATTTGTTGGCTGGTGATTGCGTGCTATCAGGTGACGTTGAGTGTGAGCTATTGCTTCTCAGTGATTTGAGATGTTCTGTATACCTGGTTCTTAAATTCCTGTTTGTTTGACGCAAATATATAGACAGCAGTTGTAAGTAAGTTGGTATATATCGGACTGGCTGTATTTGTCAGTGTTGGCGGTATTTTTTCCAAGTCTGCTTTGTATTGTGTTATTGGCTCTGCATGCTATGTTAAGTCCTTTTTCTTTAGTATATTACCCATCTTGTGTATGACTTATTGTAAGTCATTATGTGCCATTCGTTGCTTACTGTCTGCTGATTTGTTGTGTGTGTGTGTGTGTGTGTGTGTGTGTGTGTGTGTGTGTCATGGTAAAGTGTTGTAGTGTTTGTATTTTGTGGTTCATTTTGTCTGCGCTCTTTGCATCATATCCATTCTCCTGTGCAAATTTGTTTTATTGTGTTCAGTTCTTGTGTGTAATCATGTTTCTTAAAGGATATTTTGTTCAGTCTGTGTAACAAATATCTGAAGCTGGCTGCTTTGTGACTTACGGGGTGATTGGGTTGGTTATGAATAATGGAGCTGGTAATTGTGGGTTTTTCTGTTGATTGTGAATTCATGTTTGTTTTTTCTCTCGTGTGTGGTGAGATCTAAGAAATTAAATTTTCCATCTGTTTGTGTTTCAATGGTGAACTGTGTTTGTGGATGGATGGAGTTTATGTTGTCATTAAGTTCTTTATGCGAGGCTGTGGTTCACCTTTTAAGCAAATTAGACCATCTCTCACTCTCCCTCTATTTCTGTCCCAGTCCTAAACAATCAAAAACGCACGCGCGCGCACACACACACACACACACACACACACACACACACACACACACACACACACCACAAACGCCAAATACACTTCAAACTTGCGCGCCTCACCCAGCCAAACAGGCTACAAAACAAATGAATATTACACAACCACGACAACACGTAATGGCGGCGAAAACTCTGCCCATGTTTGAAAATTCGGAGAAAGTGCGTTTTCAAGCGACCAGAGGCCACGAAATCAGCCTATTCACTTCGCCAACAACATATGAGAAAACACAACAACATCAAAGCCGTAAGTTACACACAAAAAAGGTGATATGCTGTATAGTCATTTCCGTTAGTAAATGCATAATAAACAGAAAAAAAAATAGGTTTTGCTGTTAGCAGGTGATAAGTTTTAGATTGTATAGCAGACTAGCTACCAACAAACATCCAATAGCTTCATGAAATGAAATGTATGAAAATTACCGACCTAGTAAGTCACGGCTGCGAAATACTAATTCGAATTCTTTACAGACGAATGAAAAAATAGGCACAAGCCGACCTCAGGGAGGATCATTTTGGATTCCGGAGAAATGTGGAAACACGCGAGGCAATACTGCCCGTAGGATTTCTCATAGAAGATACGTTAAGGAAAGGCAAACCTAAGTTTTTATCATTTGTAGACCTAGAGAATTCCTTTGACTATTTTGACTAGAACACTCTTTCGAATTTTAAAGGTGACATCGGTAAAATACAGGAAGTGAAAGGCTATTTACAATTTGTAAAGAAAACTGATGTCAGCTGTAATAGCCGAGGGGAAACGAAAGGGAAGCAGTGGTTGAGAAGCGAGTGACACAGGGTTGTAGCCTATCCCCGATTTTATTCAATCTGTATATTGAGCAAGAAATGAAGGAAACAAAAGAAAAATTGGGAACAGGAATTAAAGTCCTTGAAGAAAAAATAGAAACTTTGAGATTTGCCGACGACATAGTAATTCTGTCAGAGGCAGCACAGGACTTAGAAGAGTAGCTGAATGGAATGGATAGTGTTTAGAAAAGAGGATATAGGATAAAGATCAATAAAACCTAAACGAGGATAATGGGCTGTAGTCGAATTAAATCAGGTGATGCTGAAGAAATCAGATTAGGAAATGAGAGACTTATCGTAGTAGAGGAGTTTTGCTACAAAGTGATGATGGCCAATGTAGTGAAGATATAAAATGTATACTGGCAACAGCAAGACAAGCGTTTCTGAAGAAGAGAAACTTGTTAACATCGAGTATAGATTTGAGTGTCAGGAAGTTCTTTCTGAAAGTATTGGTGTGGAGTGTAGCCATGTATGTGAGATACGGACGATGAACAGTTTAGGTAAGAAGAGAATAGAAGCTTTTGAAACGTGGTGCTACAGAAGAATGTTGAAGATTAGGTGGGTAGATCACATAACTAATGGGGAGGGATTGACAGAATTGGGGAGAAGAGAAATTTGTGGTAGAACTTGACTAGAAGAAGGGATCGGTTATTAGGACACATTCTGAGGCATCAAGGGATCACCAGTTTAGTACTAGAGGGAAGATTGGAGTTAAAAGTCGCAGAGGGAGGCCACGAAATGAATTTTTTAAGCAGATTCAGAAGAATGTGGCTTGCAGTAATTACTCTAAGATGAAAAGGCTTGCACAGGATAGAGTAGCATTGAGAGCTGAATGAAATCAATCTCTGGCCTGAAGAAAAGACGACGATGATGACGACGCCGACAACAACTAGGGTAAACAACGCAGGGTCGTTTTTTACTAATCACTGTTAAAACAATGGCTGGACTGGTAGTGACATTTGATTTCAGTGGTCTGATGTTGACGTCTTTCGCATGCGCATGCACTGTTTCACCTCCGCAGGTCACCAGAACGTTTCTAATCGTTGTTTAGCCTTGAGAACGTCGGGAGGTCTGGATGCCGTAATATCGATTGTGAGAGTAAATACCTCACGGGCAGTACAAGTGTCCGTTGAATGTGGAAATGAAACCGCGAAGAAAAAGTTTTTCGGGAATTACGCCACAACCAAAACAAACGATTTAGCCAAACAATTAATTTAAGTTAATGACATTGAAATAACTGCTCAACCTACACATACCTGGAAGAAGGAAAAAACTTCTGTCCTACAGAAACGTAATTCTGTCCTACAGAAACGTAACCTCTGTTAAGCGTTATAGGATAATAGCGGCCGACCTGAAACACATACACATTAAGAGAATGTAAAATCAGTACTGTGCTGAACCAGATGCGGAATAATGTCAAATGTAGAGGAAAGGAAAGCTGCAAGCGCTCAGGTAGTTAATATGAAATTGTGTGTTAGTTGGAATAAAAGGATAATCTTTAAAGTATAAGGTAAAAAAATACTGAAAACATTCTGTCAATGTATTTGTTTAAAAACATTTTTCATTTTGTTATCCAGGATAGATATGTACAAATTTTTCGAATCTCATACTCCAGAGCAAGCTACATATAATTTACTGTGAGAGAAGCAGGAGTCTTTGAGGTTGATGCTGCAATATTTCAAAGTTTGACATTGTGCTTTGTAAATTGTACAATTTTAGGCTAATTTTATTGGAAATTGCAGTCTTTTAAATTGGAATGGCTGTTCATGAGAGATCAGTGGGATTCTTGGGATACATAGTGTGTGTCCCTTGTACTTTCCAGTCATAAGTTCGGCTTCGATGATGTTATTCAATAGCTGTTTGACGAACATCCTTGTTCCATTGCACAGTTTGGTAAGCTGAGATTTTCTTTCTCGTAGTGTGATTCGAGATCCAATTTTAAGTCGAAGGCAGTGTAATGGCATTCCTAGTACTTTCAAAGAGTTAAAAAATTCTGTAGGGAAGTTCACACTTTTTTAACGCTTACCATCATGTCTATCGACTTGTATGTGCTCTCTTCACCGGGAATTTTCTTTTTAATATTAAAAGTTGATATCGTCGCCAATATTATTTTAGTTGCCAAAATTGCCCTTTCAAATAGCCAGTCCGGGTTGGTATAGTTACGAACAATGTTTGGATAAATTTGGTTTGCTGTTGTTTCGTCTTTCGACAGCTCAACTCTCATATTTTTTGTTAGTCGCAGTATTTGTGTGTGTCCTTCCGTAAGTATGGCTGCAATGCCGATTGATGCCAGTGCACAAGTGGGATGTGTTGTTTAGCACGTATTTACGCCAGAAACAGCCGCCTGGTGTGTCCAAGTAAATAATTCCACCAGTGTTGTCGATCTGGTCCATGATACCGCTGTAAATTTCCTTTTGATTGTCATTGAGGGATGATTTCTTGTGAGCAATGACGTTAGAACCCACAACGGGGCTTGCTTTATGCCACCCTGCCAGTGGATAGCCCTACAAGTGGCGAATTCCAGAACATACCAAAAAGGCTTAGAATGGTCCATAATGTTCCAGAACATTCCGCAACATTCGAGTGTGTTCCAGTGTGTTCCACAATGATCTGGGATGTTCCC
Organism: Schistocerca cancellata; assembly: GCF_023864275.1. NCBI lineage: Eukaryota > Metazoa > Arthropoda > Insecta > Orthoptera > Acrididae > Schistocerca > Schistocerca cancellata. Next base: position 1,032,775,519 of record NC_064626.1, on the reverse strand, counting down.
GAAGATCCTGGAATCTTCCAGTACGTTCCAGTCTATTCCCCAATACTTAAGGACATCCTGGAACATTGTGTTAAGTGTGGAATGCTATCGAACATTCTGGAATGTTCACGAATGTTCTAGATATTTATAGAGGGCGAAACTTCCCAGCCCTTGTGAGACCTGAGTTTCTCCTGGCGTATACAACTTTCAAATAACTTCCGGGAATTCAGTTCAGTCAGGTAACATTTTCAGCGACCGCCTATATTTCGGCGGGAGAACACCCCGCCATTTTCAAGGCAACTGCAACGGACAGACGACGTACACGCAAGGAAAGATAACACACACACACACACACACACACACACACACACACACACACACACACACACACACTGAACACTAGTGCCACCGAAGATGACCAAAGTCAGAGCTATCGATAGTGAGACTACGAATTCGCAGGTGAGGTAGCATTGACTCTGTCCCTCTGTTTTTTGACAAGGGAGAGAGCCGGATACCAAACAGAGTTTAAACAAAAGCCTCCATCCCTGTTAACGAGGTTACTTGCTAACTTAATCTCAACTGCCTCCTTCATATATCTTTAAAAGCACGCCCTTGCAGTGAAAGCGGGAACCCTCTTCATGGATGGGGGATATGGGGCTACCACATCACATAACTGCACTGATCGTACCGAGACACTTTTCCGAGTATTAGCGGCACGCACGCTCTACGCTTACTTTTATAATACGTGCTGAATATTGATTATGACTGTAATTTCATCCGCAGACCCATTTTCAAGAAGAAAAATTCGTATCACGTCAAAAGATTCAAGTATTATCTGGAAAATATAAACATTTCACACCATAGCCAAAGCAAATATATACGTATGCCACAGCTGTTATTTATACGCTTATGTACGAAATTTTCCACTTAACTGACCCTTCAGTTCAAACTCTGATAATACTAATCGTCTAAGGCAAATATCGTCAGGAAAAATAACATTTTTTACTCCCACGTTCCACAAACCATCTAATGTTTTCCTTCCTTCTCTTAACCAAACGTATTACGGTACCTGCGTGAAATCTTCTGCGGGCCTAGCTTTATTTCTATGAAAACTTCAGCAGATCTGACTAGATTTCTACGTTACTTCAGACATAAAAACATTTGATGTGACTGCTCAACTTCAAGTACGTCATTTAATACCTGGATCCATCAAAGAGCCCAGTTGATACACGACTTACGGTTTTATGCATGTCATCTGCGAATATCTAGTAAAAGTTGGATTCGTTGATCGAAAATTCCACATGTTAGGATCGACATATTCTGGATAACTGAAGCACTGTTGTGCGTCTAATCAGAGTACAGAAGGTATTATGAGATTTCAGCTAGATACACACATTACGAGGTGCATTCAAGTTCTAAGGCCTCCGATTTTTTTTTCTAATTAACTACTCACCCGAAATCGATGAAACTGGCGTTACTTCTCGACGTAATCGCCCTGCAGACGTACACATTTTTCACAACGCTGACGCCATGATCCCATGGCAGCGGCGAAGGCTTCTTTAGAAGTCTGTTTTGACCACTGGAAAATCGCTGAGGCAATAGCAGCACGGCTGGTGAATGTGAGGCCACGGAGAGTGTCTTTCATTGTTGGAAAATGCCAAAAGTCACTAGGAGCCAGGTCAGGTGAGTAGGGAGCATGAGGAATCACTTCAAAGTTATCACGAAGAAACTGTTGCGTAACGTTAGCTCGATGTGCGGGTGCGTTGTGTTGGTGAAACAGCACACGCGCAGCCCTTCCCGGACGTTTTTGTTGCAGTGCAGGAAGGAATTTGTTCTTCAAAACATTTTCGTAGGATGCACCTGTTACCGTAGTGCCCTTTGGAACGCAATGGGTAAGGATTACGCCCTCGCTGTCCCAGAACATGGACACCATTTTTTCAGCACTGGCGGTTACCCGAAATTTTTTTGGTGGCGGTGAATCTGTGTGCTTCCATTGAGCTGACTGGCGCTTTGTTTCTGGATTGAAAAATGGCATCCACGTCTCATCCATTGTCACAACCGACGAAAAGAAAGTCCCATTCATGCTGTTGTTGCGCGTCAACATTGCTTGGCAACATGCCACACGGGCAGCCATGTGGTCGTCCGTCAGCATTCGTGGCACCAACCTGGATGACACTTTTCGCATTTTCAAGTCGTCATGCAGGATTGTGTGCACAGAACCCACAGAAATGCCAACTCTGGAGGCGATCTGTTCAACAGTCATTCGGCGATCCCCCAAAACAATTCTCTCCACTTTCTCGATCATGTCGTCAGACCGGCTTGTGCGAGCCCGAGGTAGTTTCGGTTTGTTGTCACACGATGTTCTGCCTTCATTAAACTGTCGCACCCACGAACGCACTTTCGACACATCCGTAACTCCATCACCACATGTCTACTTCAACTGTCAATGAATTTCAATTGGTTTCACACCACGCAAATTCAGAAAACGAATGATTGCACGCTGTGCAAGTAAGGAAAACGTCCCCATTTTAAGTATTTAAAATAGTTCTCATTCTCGCCGCTGGCGGTAAAATTCCATCTGCCGTACGGTATTGCCATCTCTGGGACGTATTGACAATGAACGCGGCCTCATTTTAAAACAATGCGCATGTTTCTATCTCTTTCCAGTCCGGAGGAAAAAAATCGGAGGCCTCAGAACTTGAATGCACCTCGTAAAAACAGTTTTGCATCACATCGGTTCCGAGAATTCCGGAACCTGTACAGAAAATTGGAACAGACATCAACATAAACATCATTTGCGCGCTTTTTATCGCTCACGAAAAGCACACATTGCATGTTGTACCACCATTCAGTGAGATCTTCAGAGGTGGTGGTTCAAATGTGTGTGAAATCTTACGGAACTTAACTGCTAAGGTCATCAGTCCCTAAGCTTACACATTACTTAACCTAAATTCCCCTAATGACATACACACACCCATGCCCGAGGGAGGACTCCAACCTCCGCCGGGACCAGCCGCATGACTGCAGCGCCTGGACCGCTCGGCTAAGCCCGCGCGGCAGAGGTGGTGGTCCAAATTGTTGTACACACCGGTACCTCTAATACGCAGTAGCGATTCCTGTCGACCTCTGTTTTGAGACGTTTGTATACCTTTTTACCCGTTCATTTACTGCATTTCTATATTTTCTTCTTTCAGCAATTAAATTCAATATATCTTCTGCTAGCCAAGGATTTCAACTAGCCCTCGTCTTTTTACCTACTTGATCCTCAGCTGCTTTCACTATTTCATCCCTCAAAGCTACCCATTCTTCTACTTTATTTCTTTCCCCCACGCCTGTCAATCGTTTCCTACTGCTCTCTCTAAAACTCTGTACAACCTCTGGTTCTGTCAGCTTATCCAGGTCCCATCTCCTTAAATTCCCACCTTTTTGCAGTTTCTTCAGTTTTAATCTACAGTTAATAACAAATAGATTGTGGTCAGAGTCCACATCTGCACCTGGAAATGTCTTACAATTTAAAAACTGGTTCCTGTTCCATGTATACAACCTTCTTCTATGATTCTTAAACCAAGTGTTAGCTATGATTAAGTTATGCTCTGTGCAAAATTGTACCAGACGACTTCCTCTTTCATTCCTTTCCCCCAGTCAATATTTACATACTGCTTTTCCTTCTCTTGCTTTTCCTACTATCGATTTCCAGTCCCTCATGACTATTAAATTTTAGTCTCCTTTAACTATCTGAATAATTTCTTTTATCTCGTCATACGATTCCTCAATTTCCCTTCATTTGCGGAGCTAGTTGGAATATAAACTTATACTACTGTGGTGGGTGTGGGCTTCATGTTTATCTTGGCTACAATAATGCGTTCACTATGTTGTCCACAATTTACACTTACAGTTCCCATAAACAGCATCAATCTCGGTTATCAATTCCAACAAATCGCTCGATATTTCGAACCTCTCTCTCTCTCTCTCTCTCTCTCTCTCTCTCTCTCTCAGTAAGGAATGAAGGATACAAGACATAGTGTTGTAGAATCGTCAGTGTTTCAATTACTGTAAGCGGATTTGTGTCACATTCGTTCCAAGCAATTCAGCTCACTAGTAGGTCATGTTGATCTATCCGATGTAGGGTGTACAACACATCTGGTACCATCCCTGAATCTAATGAGACCCGCTTATGTAGTCAGGCACTGCTAACAATCCGGTGCCGGGTCAGTCCAAACGCTACACGTTCTATTACCAACTGTCCAAAAACTTGGTTGAACTGAGTATCAACGAGACGGGGAGGGGGGGGGGGGGCGAAAGAATATAAATCAGACTGAACCCCAATGTCTTGGATTCCATACCAAACTACTTCTACATAATGTCTTGCAGAGTGAGTGTATGTGACAGCGCTGCCACTGATTCTTCTCTCGTATGAGTAATTTAAGCTTGGCAGTGGCAGTTGCTGTTTTGTTTTGCACGCACGCACAACGGACAAATGGATTATGCTGGCAGTCGAGTGTGGTCGCAATAATTTAGTTCACGCTTTCTACTAAAATCGTGTTGATTTTGCCAGAAGCACAAAAATAATAGAGCTTGCACGTTTAGTCTCCGTTTCCGACAAGTTGAACGTTCTGGTCAAATGCGACGCTTAATGGCGCTATTCAGATAGTTTTGGCCATAAGAGGTTGCAACTGTACCGTATACAAACTACTTCCTCATTCTGATGGAGGGCGATTGGCGGTTAACATTGGGATGTAACTTACCTCCTCGCCTTACTTCTTCCTACTCGTCCGGCAATAATATTCTATTTTGTCCATTAATGAATGGTTTGTTTGTTATAAAATAATTTTTGCTGCTTCCATTCAAGAATTTACTTCTTGCACGATCCGTTTTGGAAAACGCGTCCAATTTTCAAGTGTTATATAATATTTATGGGAGATCTTCTCAGTGTGTGTGTTGCTGCATTATGCTGTAGCCCTTACTGCATTGCACTGAGGTGACAAAAGTCATACGACAGCGACATGCACATATACAGATGGCGGTAGCATCGCGTACACTACGTATAAAAGGGTAATGGATTGGCGGAGCTGTCATTTGTATTCAGGTGGCTCATGTGAAAATGTGTTGTCCCTTGTGATTATGGCCGCCGAACGGGAATTAACAAACTTTGTACGCGGAATAACAGTTGGAGCTAGAGGCATGGGATATTCCATTTCGGAAATCGTTAGGAATTCAATATTCCAAGATACACAGTGTCAAGAGTGCGTCGAGAATACAAAATGTCAGGCATTACCTCTCACCGCTGACAATGCAGTGGCCGCCGGCCTTCATATGTCGACTGAGAGAGGCGTCTGCCTAGAGTTGTTAGTGCCAACAGACAAGCACCATTGCGTGAAATAACCGCAGAAGTGAATGCGGAACGAACGACGAACATATCCGTTAGGACAGTGCGGTGAAATTTGGCGTTAATGGGCTATGGCCGCATTCGACCGACGCGACTGCTTTTGCTAACAGTACGACATCACCTGTCTTGGGTTCGTGACCTTGTCGGTTGGGCCCTAGAAGGAAAACCGTGGCCTGGTCAGAAGAGTTTATGGTTAGACACTGGACTCGCATTCGGAAGGACGACGGTTCAATCCAGCGTCCGGCCATCCTGATATAGGTTTTCCGTGATTTCCCTAAATCACTCCAGGCAAATGCTGGGATGGTTCCTCTGAAAGGGCACGGCCGACTTTCTTCCCCATCCTTCCCTAATCCGATGAGACCGATGACCACGCTGTCTGGTCTCCTTCCCCAAACCAATCAATCAACCAACCAGAAGAGTTTAGACTCCAGTTCGTAAGAGCAGATGGTAGCGTTAGTTTGCCGCAGTCCCCACAATGCCATGGACCCTCGTTGTCAACAAGGCACTACGTAAGCTGGTTGTAGCTCCAAAGAGGTGAGGGCTGTGTTTACATGGAATGAACTGAGTCCAACTGAACCGATCATTGACTAGAAATCGTTATGTTAGGCTGCTCGGTGACCATTTGCAGCCATCCGTGGATTTCATGTTGCGAAACGACAACATTTTTATGGACGACAATGCGCCACGGTTTGAAGAACATTCTTGACAGTTCGAGAGAACAATTTGGCCACCCAGATCGCCCGATGTGAATCCCATCTAACATTTATGGGACGTAATCGAGAGGTCAGTTCGTGCGCAAAATCCTGCAGTGGCAATACTTCCGCAATTATGGACGGCTGTAAAGGTAGCATGACTTAGTGTTTCAGCAGGGGACTTCGAACGTCTCGTTGAGTCCATGCCACGTCGAGTTAGCGCATTGCGCCGGGACAAAGTGGGTCCGACACGATGTTAGGAGGTATGCCAGGACATTGTCACCTCACTGTATATTGATTTCTCTAGGGCATTCCATGTCGGGAAATAATACTCATTGTTGTACGGTTTCTGTAGGTTTTTGTTACAATTGACGACTTAAATATGATGCTTGCTGTGCGTGAACTGCTGCAACGTTCCAGAAATGGTCACTGTACAGCCGCGTGCACACCGGACAGCCGGAATGACGCGGCGTATGCGTAGGTGCACAGCAGTGTTCCAGGGTGTGCGCTCACGCGCGTCAAAAATAGTGAAGAATGAGAAATGTTATCCAAACAGACCTGCGACCGAAGGAACCGTTTCTTTTGATGCGTCAACATAATTCTGAACTTGTTCTTTGTTAATCTCTTTCGTTGGTTCTCCAAAGTTGGACTGTTGATATTTTTAAAAATATCGGGAATCCGATATATCGATAATTAAAACGTTTTATAATCGGCCTTAAGTCGGCTGCACATTGTAAACATACTGCCGGTTTTAGAGCTGCATATTTGAATATTAAATATTCTGTGCATCACAAGCTAGTAGCCTGCTTGTCCATCCAAGAAATGAAAAAAAAACGACCCACGTTCACTCTTGGCGATAAACACTTTGCCAACAGTGGTAACTGCAGGTACGTGCCACAATAAAAGGTGTCCAATGGGTCCGTCGTTCGCTTTCGTCACATATCGGATTTGCCTGGAACAATTCATCTCGACTTCACTGTTTTTCAATTTGTGCAAACGCCGGTGGCTTAGCAGTTGTACCAAAATTTCGTGGTGAAGTTAAACGGTGCAGAATCTGTTGGCTCGACATCAGAAATCGTGTCATTTCATTCATACCGCCATCCCCCCCGTGCAGTCTGACTTCTTTCTGCCACTTATACTTGCTTCAGACAAAGAGAAAAACTGGACGTGACGAAAAATCAAAAAGTAGTAAGACTCCTTCAAACCGTGAAGGTAAAATTATGTTCTTCTACAATTTCGAAAGAACAACTTCAAATATTTATCGAAAATTGCGAAAAAAATACAAAATAATAATATCGGCACTCGGTACTGCCATTTCGATATCTACATACCGGTGAAAAAAATATCGCCGATATTTATCTATATTTGTTGGAAAAAAATTCGATATATCGATATTATAACAATAGCTCTACTGCAAGGCGCGGCCGAAGCGGACGCCGTTTAATGGGAACACGTGAATGTATATTCACTGCATTATCGTGTGCTACACGTGAAAATATTTTTACGTATGGACTTCGGAGTATATTATATTGAAATTCAGAAAATTTAATCGCAGAGTTCTTGAGACGCTAAGACTACAAACAAACAAGCAAATCACACATATGTCGCGCATCATTGATCCTACTTTCTCAGCATTTTAGTAATATAAAGAATATTGCATTTTACTTTCGCTAAACAACATTTTGAAAAGTTTTTCTTCAAGAACACTGTAATGATAGTGATTCACTGTATGACATTCCCATTTTACTTGAAGTATTTAGTATCCATATTTTTTATGATGTTTTATTTCTGGTTCTTTCAATAAGTCATTCCATGGTACTTTTTTTAAAAGTTTGGGTATAAATTATCATTTTATTCACGTTTTCCCAATTCGTGTGTTGTGTTTACATCTATGGTTCTATTTTGTGTGCAAGTACTTTAGAGTCCCTAAATCCAGGAGTGGAAATCCCAGCCACTTCGTAGAACATGTAACATTCCTGACATATTAAATAGCTTAAGACATATGAAAATCGATTTTGATCATAACTTCTATCCTGTTAGGTTCTGTTACAATTTCTTGGGTGTAGAAAATTATATTTACATCCCGAGAGTTCAGTAAAGTTTCGCAATTTTTTTGTGACACCCGTATTGCCAATGTATGGCGTACCTCCAGAACACACTACCGCTTCTCCTTTGTGGTCGGGCATTCTAAGTTTTATTTCGTTCAGTGTGCATGTTAACCCTACAGGAACTGAAATAATCAGCTATTGTAATGTTTCGCGGTATCTATCTCAGTGGTATTTTCGGTTTCTGCTTGGCCACTACCGTCTTCTCTGGCCGCTGTTACATCATTCTCCTACTTGTGACGACTTCTGTGGATCTTAATTTAAAAAGTTAGTTTCTCACTGTTGATAGCCTCGAAATTGATGCTATAGTCAGGTGTCAGAACGGCCGCTCTTAATTCCTCCGTACACTATCGAACAATTTGTCAAACATTTGATGGTGTACGGTGCTGATTGTGTTGTGTGTATCAAGCATAGATCGTGTTTGACGTGTTTGCGGGAAATTTTGACTGACGCAAAATTTGACAAAATGGTGGAAGTTGTTTGTGATGATATTTTGCTGCACGTTTAGTGAAAAATTGTTTCATCACAATTACTGTGGAAATTACGATCAAGGATAAAAGCAAAATACACTGACAGATACCAAAATTGCAGTGGTGTCGTGTCTTTCCCTCTCATATATTACACGGGAAGAGATTGTGACAACGGGAGTGCAATGAAATAAAAGAAATCGATGTTCTCCTGTTCATTCATGGACAATGTGGGCTACGTGTTCCTACGCTGTGGTATTTTAATGAATTGTCATTAGAGGACCAAGCAGAAGAAAATAAATTTTCATATACTTCTGCCTTGTTCTTCTGTGTGAGGGCGAATAGCACTAAACAGATTATGAAACGTTTCGCTGTCCATCTGCAGAAAATTGATGTAAACATGGGGTTCTGAGCATAAAATTTCCATTACGTAAAAGGTTTACATGTGTATGCTACTTTCTCCTTTCAAGCCACTCCCTGTATCAGTGTCTTGTTCTCTTGGTTTTCTGTAAACAGGGTGCCAAAGCCAGTGCCAGGATTGCTTTGTGTGCGTTTGTGGCCATTACCACAACTGTCAGAACACTCACGAACACAACCAGCGTCTTCTTCAGTTAGGTTAAACTGTCAAACTTCATTTATACGAGTACGGGTTTGTTTGACAAACCCTTGGCTAGACAAAGGCGCATTTGACAAAGAAGTTCGCTCGTTTACGGGGGCCCTACACGTATCGGCTTTTTTTTTTTTAAACCTACCACGGTGCACTGAGTCTGACATTCTTACTATACTCCATCATATGAATAAACCTCATGTAATCATCATACTATGTATTTTTCCCCGTTTGTTGGAACCTCATTGGATTTAGTTTCACGTGAAGCAGAAGCCAATCTGTCTCGAGTACAGTGAAGTACGATGATGATACGTTTTATGCTGAGCGTTACGCGTACATCGACTCAGAGATAATAAGGGACAACAGCGTTACCGGCGCATTTAACTTGGAAAGCATTGGTCAGCAACCTGGTCTAACTAACGTACAGTGATGTGAAAAGTTGTAGTAAGGACTTAAAAAAAAAGAGCAGAAAACAGTATAGCCATGAATGTCATTTAATTTTTGGACAGAAGGAAATAGTAGTAAAAGTCAGGCGATACGCTTCTTGGGTGATCTGAAGGCAAACATGCTCTCTATTGTATCTAGCATAGTACTGTAATTAAAACGAGTGATGAAAATTCATTATTTTAAAAAAAGGGTACTTTTTCTGCATGAGCTATGTGCGGCGTAAAAGCGCACAGCTGGGTTTTCATCATGTAGTTAAATACTGAAGCCAGTCAGTCGTGTGGTAATCTCTGAACTTCCATATCGGACTCGGAGGAAAACTGTACATTTCACCACTGCTACGTTGATAAAGAGGCGATAAAAAACAGAATCCCAAACCACCAAAAGTCCACATTTCTTCCTCCTCCTCCTCCTCCTATCTTATGACGTGCTGTTCTGCACTTCGCTATCGTTCGGCAGTGACGTGTCACAAAGCTTCCTGCATTATCGAGGGCTCGTAGCCGGTGATGTGCAAGGCTAGCTCTGATAGTCTGCAGCAAACGCTTATCGTTAATAGTCGCTGATTGACGGAGATTGGCGGGAATTCAATGCCAAGACATCGAACCACGGCGGCGACGCTAAAGGCGGGGGGGGGGGGGGGAGAGGGGGCGGGGCCGACGCTTCTCTCTGGTAGGCCCTCGCCAGTGAGTAAGACATTGAGCTTGGACACATTCAGGGAGTTGCTCCATGCTTCGCCGTAAGTCCCCACCCATGTCAAGGGCTGCTCGAACTTCATCCTCGCTGCGCAGATAGAGAACAAGGTCGTCGACAGAGGCCATGCAACAGAAACGGTGCCCGTTCAGCGTCATACCTTCCAAATGTTAGCGCAGTCCCTGGAGCAGGGGTTTCGAAGCGAAAGCATATAAAATCGTGGAAGGGGGGCAGTCTTGCCGGGCAGATCGAGCTATGACACGAGGGGCGTGAAGCGGCCGTTGTACATGATTCTGGAGGTTGGGAGAAAATCGTGATCACATGCACATATACACAACTGGCCATTAAAATTGCTACTCCAAGAATAAATGAAGATGATAAACTGATATTCATTGGACAAATATATTATACTAGAACTGACATGTGATTACATCTTTACGCAATTTGGGTGCATAGATTCTGAGAAATCAGTACCCGGAACAACCACGTCTGGCCGTAATAACGGCCTTGATACGCCTGGGCATTGAGTCAAACAGAGCTTGGATGGCGTGTACAGGTACAGCTGCCCATGCAGCTTCAACACGATACCACAGTTCATCAAGAGTAGTGACTGGCGTATTGTGACGAGCCAGTTGCTCGGCCACCATTGACCAGACGTTTTCAATTGGTGAGAGATCTGGAGAATGTGCTGCCCAGGGCAGCAGTCGAACATTTTCTGTATCCAGAAAGCCCCGTACAGGACCTGCAAAATGTGGTCGTGCATTATCCTGCTGAAATGAAGGCTTTCGTAGGGATCGAATGAAGGGTAGAGCCACGGGTCGTAACACATCTGAAATGTAACGTCCACTGTTCAAAGTGCCGTCAATGCGAACAAGAGGTGACCGAGACGTGTAACCAGTGGCACTCCATACCATCACGCCGGGTGATACGCCAGTATGGCGATGACGAATACACGCTTCCAATGTGCGTTCACCGCGATGTCGCCAAACACGGATGCGACCATCATGATGCTGTAAACAGAACTTGGATTCATCCGAAAAAGTGACATTTTGCCATTCGTGCACCCAGGTTCGTCGTTGAGTACACCATCGCAGGCGCTCCTGTCTGTGATGCAGCGTCAAGGGTAACCGCAGCCATGGTCTCCGAGCTGATAGTCCATGCTGCTGCAAACGTCGTCGAACTGTTCGTGCAGATGGTTGTTGTCTTGCAAACGTCCCCATCTGTTGACTCAGTGATCGAGACGTGGCTGCACGATCCGTTACGGCCATGCGGATACGATGCCTGTCATCTCGACTGCTAGTGATACGAGGCCGTTGGGATCCAGTACGGCGTTCCGTATTACCCTCCTGAACCCATCGATTCCATATCCGGCTAACAGTCATTGGATCTCGATCAACGCGAGCAGCAATGTCGCGATACGATAAACCGCAATCGCGATAGGCTACAATCCGACCTTTATCAAAGTCGGAAACGAGATGGTATGCGTTTCTCCTCCTTACACGAGGCATCACAACAACATTTCACCAGGCAACGCCGGTCAACTGTCGTTTCTGTATGAGAAATCGGTTGGAAACTTTCCTCATGTCAGCACGTTGTAGGTTGTAACCTCCCCACAGAATTATAATTAAATGAATTTTAAATATTGTGACCTCTGAACAAAATTGACTCCCATTTATAGTCTGTGTGCAGAAATGCATTCACATTTAATGTTCCCACAAGAATTCTTTTCTCATTTAATGTCAAGTTCGAAACAGAAAAATTCCTAAACACCAAAATAATAAAAAGGTTTAGTAACCTGATAAATTTTATGAGGACAGCAGCGCTGCCCTTCGGCTCTGTATTCTGAATAAAAAAAGTAAAAAATTCTTACCTCAATAAAAACTGCAAATATATCTGCTCTTAATTAGATATTTTTCGACACAGCTTCGTGCAATGCTGGCGTATATATATATATATATATATATATTTATTGTTGGAAGGAATGATGATGCATTGGAAATATTCTTTAAATTGAAATAAATGCTTTTCCTCAAAAAAGTTACTTTATAAAAATTATTATTGGGGCATATTTAACAAATTAATTGACAATTAACATACATTATTAGATATGCAAGGCTGGTTCTTTACCTTCTACAACAATACTCATGCTCCAGAGCCCTGACCAGAGCCGCGAGCAGAGCACACAGCCGACACATGCCGACTCCCGCAGACTACACCAGACTACTGTAGACTCGGGCAGACAAGCGCACACTAGCGACAAGCAACAACTAACGACAAACTAATCTCTCGTCAGAGATTCTGTCATGCCTCGCCCATCGCCGGCAAAGCATACGTCTTACAAGGTGTCGCCACCGGCGCCAACCTTGTGTGAATGTTCTGAAAAGCTAACTATTTGCATATCACAGCGTCTTCTTCCTGTCGGTTAAATTTCGCGTCTGTAGCACGTCATCTTCGTGGTGTAGCAATTTCAATGGCCAGTAGTATATAACACTTATATATCCCATAACGACAGTCTGATGTTTCTTGTAGAACTACGGAATTGTCAAACAAGCTACCAACCGTCGATATCAAAACGATCGACTGACGGCTGACAATGGGAGAAAGTGGGAGCGGATTCCGCGAGGGCTGAACCAGATATTTTAAAGCGATTGTTCTTTGATGGACAGCTGGTTGCGAGGAGCCAAAACCACTTTTCGTGAAGTCCATACGGGTAATTCAGTACATTAATGGCAAAGATGTCTTGTCACTGGTACAGATAGCTAGACTCGGCCACAGGAAAGTTCACGTGTCTGTACTCCGTTCATCGTAAGAATAAACCTGATGTAAACAAACACGAATGCGATGATTGGTCAGCAATCGTAGCTCTCGTGTTCTGGTGTTGTTTCGCTCTTGGGAGTAGGTCCAATTTATGTATTAGATATTTTATTACTCTGTCACTGTAAATGAAACTTTAAGACATTCTTAATCGTACTTTACCGACGTAATTTTTATTTCGAAAGTCGTGTACAGTCACAGTCTCTGTAAGCGCTACGTGTGTCACTGTTCGTATGTACCGCGAAAATGGATGACGCTGCTTCGTAGTGAAACACGCACGGGGAACGCCATTAATGGCTACGAACGACTTGTTCTTATTGTTCTTCACATCATTACAGAAAAAATGGCTTTGACGCTTGCTGAAATACAATGTACTAAACGTAAGAGACGCAAGTCCAACTATAAGCTTGGTGCAATTGGCAGTGTCCTCGTTAGGTAATCGAACGGACTGGTAAACGTTAGTTCGAAACCAGTTGTAATAAACGATTTTTTTTGTTCCGTTTGAATACCCAAATCATTTAAATATCAAATTTATCAGTATGTGGTAATTAACTTATACTTAACCATCATTTTTCTGAAGGAAAAATGTACGTATTCTCTTTTCTAATTACATGTCACGCGCAGAATTCTGGTTTCCATCGCAAATACACATCTTAATTGTCGGTATATTATAAAAGATTGTTACAGATTCTGAAGTCAAGAAAAAATTACACAATTCACTTTTTTGGAGAAAAATCAAATAGTCTTCGTTTGAATATGCCCATTGTTTTGTAGGACAGATGTAGTCTCTCACAAGCCAGAGTAATAAGCGCCGTAGCAACACGGAAAACAATTTTCACGCCTTCAAACACACTACGGTGGCGTTAGAGTCGGCTCTCAGCCGTGGCAGCGTGCGGAACTGCCCCGCGCGCAGGCAAAGTTCACCGCTCTCGGCGTTGTTTACTTCCACGCCGCGGTACTCACGTTCATCGAGTCCACTACTACCGTACCTCATGGCGCACTCCTACCGCCGTGCATCGGTCAAAGTAACATTTCAGGCCGAACATCCACGACCAAGAGCTTTTGAAGTTGAACAGTTCATACGAGATGATCTGCGTTTGAACCCCCCTGGACGTGATCGGAATACATTTTTCCATCACAGGAAGTGTTGTAAACATAAAGATGTCGACGGAGGCGCTATGCGCTGAAGCTGTCCGACGACACGCCGCCGGACTAAAATTTAAACACTCTGATGGACACGTAGGAGCAGTGACAATGGACCACGTGGGATTCGGATTCCGAACCTTGCGTGTGTTTGAGCTCCCGTTCGAGGCGCCTCAGAAGGTGGTCATAGCCGCTTTCCAGCAAAATGGAAACGTCTTGGGTCACCTCGCGGAGAAGTGGCAAACATTTACGACCTACTCAGAGTTAAATGGTGTGCGGCAGATCAAAACTGAGCTGACGAAACACGTCCCATTGTACCTGATGATTGGCGGTGTGCGTACGTCATGTACAATGGCCGCCACGAACGTGCTCTGGATGTGGCCAGGAAGGCCATGTCCGGACCGAATGTTTACGCCCACGCTTGATACAGACACCACTGGGTGAAGTAACGCCGGCATCGACGTTCACGTCCTTACCTGTCACCTACGCTACGGTAGCACGGAGCCCTACCACGTCACTTCAGGATATGCCAGAAGCCTCGTCAATGCCAACCACCGCACCACAACACGCCGACGAAATCAGCAAGGCGTCGCTCCCATTGCTCGCACCGGAAACATTCGCTCTCACGACCGTGGCGGACGACCCTGCCCTAACCATGGAGGTCGAACGGGAACTAGATGTCGTGCCGAGTGGTGCCTTCACCCAGACGGGTGTCGGATGATGGACGACCACATTCTGATTAGGAAAAACACATTAGGAAACAGCGGTCGCCCAGGAAGCGCAAGAAACGCCGACAAACACCCTCCGTGACACTCTTCTTCAGATGACCTCGCGAGATGACAGGATGTCTGATGGTGACCTTCGATATTGCGTCCAGTCACATGGTACGACCACTCCTGACGCCTCTCCTGTGAAGAATCCTCTGTCGAGAACACGAACTCAGTGTTGCCAATACTTAAGGACGACTGATCCCTCGCAGCTATTGTCACAATGCCTGCTTCCCCCGCTCCGACAATAAAAAACTGTCACTTGTCTTCGGCGTCCATATCCTGGGTCGATGATGTTGAAAAGGAGCGGATCAGACCAATAGCGTGTCCGACGGAGAGCATCCCACGGAGGCGCTTCAGCCGGCGCCCTGCCAGTAATCATGACCACTGCGGTGTACCCGCTGGGCCTACACTTGCAGAATTCTTCCATCAAGCATTCTGCATCAACTGCAAGGGACTGTACACAGCAATATCGTGTCGCCACAATGAGTATTACCACGCCGGCCTTGTGGCCGAGCGGTTCTAGGCGCTTCAGTCTGGAACCGCGCGACCGCTACAGTTCAGGCTCGAATCCTGCCTCGGGCATTGGTGTGTGATGTCCTTAGGTTAGTTAGATTTAAGTAGTTCTAAGTTCTAGGGGACTGATGATCTCAGATGTTAAGTCCCATAGTGCTCAGAGCCATTTGAACCATTTTTTGAATCTTGCCACCATCCGAACCCTCTTACAAACTGGCCATCTTCCGAGACACCATCTACTCTGCGGATGGCGATATTGCACTCCGACGGGTGTTCGTCGCTGACTTCAAAGTTCACACCGGGTACACCGCCTACGCTTTCACGTCCCCTGACACTGATAGTGGCGTTGCAATCCTTCTACGCGACGGGCTCTGGGTATGGCCCTCATCCTATTTGGCGTGCGTATCATTAACATCTAAGCACAGTCTGGTTCTAGCCGCCGTCATGATCGACATACATTCTCGCCGAGGTGGTCACATAGCTCTACAGGCCCACAGGATGATTTGGTGCTGGGCGGAGACTTCAACTCGACACAAGGACCATCTGACCAACTCCCACGTCATTCACTTAGTGCGCCTCTCTCGATGGTGATCGATCGCCTGCGAGTTATTAACACCTGGACAAAGCTCCAGGGAACACAACCGGGTTACACATTTTACACTGCTCACTCATCATGCCCGATAGACAGCATCTACCTCACCCGCCCGCTTGCTCATGGCACCCGACATCCAGAAGTCTGGCCCATGGCCTTTTCAGACCATGAAGCATGTCGACATACGGCCGAGGAAGCGGGGGCACGGTGCTGTGATCGTCGTGACGCCTATGACTCCATCTTATCTTGGTGGCTCACCAACGCAAAGCCGACCATCCGTAAAACATTGATGAGCTATGGTAAGGAAGCTAAGGCATGGCATACTAATACATTGCACTTTCATTATTCAGTTCTTCGTGACTGTGCACTATAGGCTGGATGGCCATCATGTTGGTATCTCATTTTCATGAGCCCGCAGATGAACATCTTATAGCATACGCAGAACATGGTCCATTATCGGCTGCTATACTTCTGTGCGTTCAGTGTTCCGTCTGTGAAAAACGAGCTTATGAGCTGATGGTTCACTATGACACACGAGACATTTGCGCTCCATGAACGCTGACGTTCCACCTGACGAAACCAATGCGGATTGTCAACAGACCTTTAGTGCATGTTTCGGCGGTTTACCAGGCCACGATTGGTAAACGGGGCTTCGTCACTAAACAAGATACGTGAAACATCTGGAGTATCATTTGTTAATACCCATGTATAGAGGTTAACACGATTTTCATAATATTTTCCATGTATCTCTTTATAGGAGGATGTGACGGGGATCGAATCTATGTCCACTGACTCGTGCCAGTTTCTCGTGCGATTGCGCGGGACTAAGGGGCGAATCAACCACAACAGCAGCAAGAACTTTAATTTCCCCGTCTTCCGTCGTCACTTGGTCTTCTGTTGTCTCGATGTTACGCAACCACTTTCACGTAACTAGTTGCAGTTGACAGATAACTGCCGAAATGGTTGATGTCTATTGGGATATCTTGCCGTATACACCGTTCGAAAACGAACTGCGTTCTTCCTACACTCTCCATACACAGTGAGCATATCGGCACTACCTGCATTGGTAAATCCCATCGTCCTCTCACGATCTACCGCTTGGACTGTCACACACTGACTGCGCGTTGCGATGCACACAAACACACTGTAAGCAAACATAACATCTTATCCAGAAACTACGCACCTTGAATGATGTCATTGTGAAATCTTTTCTAAATACGATATCTTGTGAACGGTTTGCACTAGAATTCTGCAACAAACACCAATGACACTCTAATTTACCCTAGTTCGAGTTTGTCAATAGGCATTGTTGCATTTAAAATAGTGTAGGTATGCACAAAAACACACTTTCTAAGTATTATTACTACTTGTTTATTGTCTAACAATAAGAGCCCCTGACGACCAATCCATTCTGTGAAAATCGTACATCAATAGCACTTCACATTTCCACAATAATTGCGGGCTCAAGTTTCAGGTGATTCACCCTGTACAAAGGAAGGCAAGTTATTGTTACCACCTTAACATAGGTGTCACCTATATAACAACGTCATTAACATAAGTGTTAGCCACGTTGGATGTACATTATCTGATCAAAAATACACTCCTGGAAATTGAAATAAGAACACCGTGAATTCATTGTCCCAGGAAGGGGAAACTTTATTGACACATTCCTGGGGTCAGATACATCACATGATCACACTGACAGAACCACAGGCACATAGACACAGGCAACAGAGCATGCACAATGTCGGCACTAGTACAGTGTATATCCACCTTTCGCAGCAATGCAGGCTGCTATTCTCCCATGGAGACGATCGTAGAGATGCTGGATGTAGTCCTGTGGAACGGCTTGCCATGCCATTTCCACCTGGCGCCTCAGTTGGACCAGCGTTCGTGCTGGACGTGCAGACCGCGTGAGACGACGCTTCATCCAGTCCCAAACATGCTCAATGGGGGACAGATCCGGAGATCTTGCTGGCCAGGGTAGTTGACTTACACCTTCTAGAGCACGTTGGGTGGCACGGGGTGCATGCGGACGTGCATTGTCCTGTTGGAACAGCAAGTTCCCTTGCCGGTCTAGGAATGGTAGAACGATGGGTTCGATGACGGTTTGGATGTACCGTGCACTATTCAGTATCCCTCGACGATCACCAGTGGTGTACGGCAAGTGTAGGAGATCGCTCCCCACACCATGATGCCGGGTGTTGGCCCTGTGTGCCTCGGTCGTATGTAGTCCTGATTGTGGCGCTCACCTGCACGGCGCCAAACACGCATACGACCATCATTGGCACCAAGGCAGAAGCGACTCTCATCGCTGAAGACGACATGTCTCCATTCGTCCCTCCATTCACGCCTGTCGCGACACCACTGGAGGCGGGCTGCACGATGTTGGGGCGTGAGCGGAAGACGGCCTAACGGTGTGCGGGACCGTACCCCAGCTTCATGGAGACGGTTGCGAATGGTCCTCGCCGATACCCCAGGAGCAACAGTGTCCCTAATTTGCTGGGAAGTGGCGGTGCGGTCCCCTACGGCACTGCGTAGGATCCTACGGTCTTGGCGTGCATCCGTGCGTCGCTGCGGTCCGGTCCCAGGTCGACGGGCACGTGCACCTTCCACCGACCACTGGCGACAACATCGATGTACTGTGGAGACCTCACGCCCCACGTGTTGAGCAATTCGGCGGTACGTCCACCCGGCCTCCCGCATGCCCACTATACGCCCTCGCTCAAAGTCCGTCAACTGCACATACGGTTCACGTCCACGCTGTCGCGGCATGCTACCAGTGTTAAAGACTGCGATGGAGCTCCGTATGCCACGGCAAACTGGCTGACACTGACGGCGGCGGTGCACAAATGCTGCGCAGCTAGCGCCATTCGACGGCCAACACCGCGGTTCCTGGTGTGTCCGCTGTGCCGTGCGTGTGATCATTGCTTGTACAGCCCTCTCGCAGTGTCTGGAGCAAGTATGGTGGGTCTGACACACCGGTGTCAATGTGTTCTTTTTTCCATTTCCAGGAGTGTATATGGACATCCGTTACTGTACATTAATATGGGTTTCATCTGTCCTTCGCCATTACGATGATATAATCGTTGCTGGGGATACTTTGAGTGAGATGTCTGAATATCTGTGGAGGGATGGCAGGTCCATTCTTCCTCAAGAGCGGAAACTAGAAGGTAGTCACGTTGAACACTGGGATCTGGATCAAGTCAATGTTCTATTTCATCCCAAAGTTATTCTATTGGCTTCATGTCGGAACGCTGCGCAAACGAGTCCATTACATGAATATGATTCTCCTCAAACAGTTGCTTCACAGATGCTGCTTTGAGTGAATTATCAAACTGATAAGATAGTCTACGAACTGTTCCTCTACTGACACAAAACTATAAAATGTGCTCATTTCCTTCCGCATTTAACGCTTTTTTTTCCTCTCTCTCTCTCACACACGATGGCAAGAAACTTTCTCCAGGCATTCACCAAATGCAAACACTGTCGTCCAGGACTCCAAATCATTTGTCACCAATCATACATTCTCCAGTGGAATCGCTCTTCACACAACTTCAAGCTTCGCTTGACTACAGAAATGTGTAGCTGATGATCAGCTGCTCGACTACTGTACTCCGTTCATTTTAACTTCCTACGGACAACCATTGTGTTACCTCAGCTGCTAGTTGCACTTCTGAATTGAGGTGTGATTTCTTCCGCGGATGTGACTTTTTTCCCCCACAGTCACCCTCCGCAATGCTCGACGATCCCTCTCCGTCAGTACACGAGAGCTGTCTGATCTTGGTTTTGCTGTGATTCTTCGTTCGCGTTTCCTCTTCGCAGTTACAGCACCAGCAGTCGACTTGGGAAACTATTGAAGGGTTGAAATGTCCCTGATTGATTTGTTACTCAGCTGACATCCAATGATTAACCCACCTTCTAAGTCACTGAGCTCTTCTCATCGATCCATTCTGCTCATAGTGCTTCTCTGTTGACAGTACAACACTCACCGCCTCATTCCATAGTGACGTATCCACCTCTCCTGACATCCAGTGGTTAGTTAGGCATTTCATAGGGGCGTCAGTATATTTTTGGTCAGATAATGTAAATGGAGCGCCTGCCGGAGTGGCCGTGCGGTTCTAGGCGCTACAGTCTGGAACCGAGCGACCGCTACGGTCGCAGGTTCGAATCCTGCCTCGGGCATGGATGTGTGTGATGTCCTTAGAATTAATTAAACCTAACTAACCTAAGTTCTAGGCGACTGATGACCTCAGAAGTTAAGTCGCGTAGTGCTCAGAGCCATTTGAACCATTTGTAAATGGAGCAGGAAATCAGTGCTGTATTAGTTACAGCAATTATCACAGCTTTTCCCCAAAGCGGAACCAGGCTTGATGTAAGATTTTGTACCCAGCTGATAAGGAGTATTTTAGGCAGTGTTGTTATTCGTCCTATTTCTACATTTATACTCGGCAAGCCGCTTTCTATGGTGGAGGGTTCGACCAGATTAGTGATTTTTTTCAGTATTATATTCGTGTATTTGAGCTGGGGAAAAATGGATATATACCTCAGTATACGCGCTAATTTCTCATGATCCCTGCGGAAGCTCTAAGATGGTAACAGAATAATTTTGTTACGTGCTAGGGCCAGAGGACTCTTCAGCTGAGACAACTAAAATGTACACACATCTGATGAGTCATTGGATAGCGATATGCATATACAGGGTGGTCCATTGATAGTGACCGGGTCAAATATCTCTCGAAATAAGCGTCAAACGAAAAAAACTACAAAGAACGAAACTTGTCTAGCTTGAAGGGGGGAACCAGATGGCGCTATGGTTGGCCCGCTAGACGGCGCTGCCATAGGTCAAACGGATATCAACTGCGTTTTTTTAAATAGGAACCCCCATTTTTATTACATATTCGTGTAGTAAGTAAATAAATATAAATGTTTTAGTTGGACCACTTTTTCCGCTTTGTGATAGATGGCGCTGTAATAGTCACAAACGTATAAGTACGTGGTATCATGTAGCATTCCGCGACAGTGCGGACGGTATTTGCTTCGTGATACATTACCCGTGTTAAAACGGACCGTTTACCAATTGCGGAAAAGGTCTATATCGTGTTGATGTATGGCTATTGTGCTCAAAATGCCCAACGGGTGTGTGCTATGTATGCTGCTCAGTATCCTGGACGACATCATCCAAATGTCCGGACCGTTCGTCGGATAGTTACGTTATTTAAGGAAACAGGAAGTGTTCAGCCACATGTGAAACGTCAACCACGACCTGCAACAAATGATGATGCCCAAGTAGGTGTTTCAGCTGCTGTCACGGCTAATCCGCACATCAGTAACAGACAAATTGCGCGAGAATCGGGAATCTCAAACGTAGGTGTTAAGAATGCTACATCAACATCGATTGCACCCGTACCATATTTCTATGCACCAGGAATTGCATGACGACGACTTTGAACGTCGTGTACAGTTCTGCCACTGGCCACAAGAGAAATTACGGGACGATGACAGACTTTTTTGCACGCGTTCTATTTAGCGACGAAGCGTCATTCACCAACAGCGGTAACGTAAACCGGCATAATATGCACCACTGGTCAACGGAAAATCCACGATGGCTGCGACAAGTGGAACATCAACGACCTTGGCGGGTTAATATATGGTGCAGCATTATGGGAGGATGGATAATTGGCCCTCATTTTATCGATGGCAATCTTAATGGTGCAATGTAGCTGATTTCCTACGAAATGTTCTACCGATGTTACGACAAGATCTTTCACTGCATGACAGAATTGCGATGTACTTCAAACATGATGGATGTCCGGCACATAGCTCGAGTGCGGTTGGAACGGTATTGAATAGCATATTTCATGACAGGTGGATTGGTCGTCGAAGCACCATACCATGGCCCGCACGTTCACCAGATCTGACGTCCCCGTTTTTTTTTTTTTCTGTGGGGAAAGTTGAAGGATATTTGCTATCGTGATCCACCGCGTGACAACACGCGTCAGCGCATTGTCAATGCATGTGCGAACATTACGGAAGGCGAACTACTCGCTGTTGAGAGGAATGTCGTTAAACGTATTGCCAAATGCATTGAGGTTGACGGACACCATTTTGAGCATTTGTTGCAGTAATGTGGTATTTACATGTAATCACGCTGTAACAGCATGCGTTCTCAGAAATGATAGGTTCACAAAAGTACGTGTTTCACATTTGAACAACCGAAATAAAATGTTCAAACATACCTACGTTCTGTATTTTAATTTAAAAATCTACCTATTACCAGCTTTTCCTCTAAAATCGTGAGCCATATGTTTGTGACTATTACAGCGTCATCTATTACAAAGAGAAAAAAGTGGTCCAACTAAAACATTCATATTTGTTTACGTACTACACGAATATGTAATAAAAAAATGGGGGTTTCTGTTTAAAAAAACGCAGTTGATATCCGTTTGACCTATGGCAGCGCCGTGTAGCGGGCCAACCATAGCGCCGTCTGGTTTCCCCCTTCAAGCTAGACGAGTTTCGTTCTTTGTAGTTTTTTCGTTTGACGCTTATTTCGTGAGATATTTGGCCCGGTCACTATCAATGGACCACCGTGTGTACCTCAGTACTCGCGTTAATCTCTCATGATCCCTGCGCAAGCTATAAGATGGTAACAGAATAATTTTGTTACGTGTTAGGGCCAGAGGACTCGTCAGTTGAGGCAACTGAAATGTACACTGATATGATACGTCATTGGATAGCGATATGCACATATACAGATTGCGGTAGTATCGCGTTCACAAGATATGAAAGGGCAATGCATTAGCGGAGCTGTTCGTTTGTACTCAAGTGAATAAGGTGGAAAGGTTTTAGACGTATAGGACATTCCATTTGGGAAGTCGTTAGGGAATTCAATATTCCGAGATACACAGTGTCTAGAATGTGCCGAAAATACCCCATTTCATGCATTGCCTCTCACCACGGATAACACAGTGGCCGACGGCCTTCACTTAACGACCGACAGCAGCGTCCTTGCAGAGTTGTCAGTATTGAGAGATGCGACACTACATGAAATAACCACAGAAATCAATGTAGGACGCAAGGCGAATATATCCATTCGAACAGTGCGGCGAAACTTGGCGTTACTGGGATATGGCGATACACGACGGACGCGAGTGCCTTTGTTAACAGCACGATATCGACTGCAATGCCTCCCCTGCCCTCGCGACCGTATCGATTCGTTGCTAGAAGACAGGAAAACCGTGGCCTGGTCACACGAATCCCGATTTCAGTCGGTAAGAGCTGTTGGTAGTGTTCGAATGTGGCACAGACCCTACGAACCTATGGACCCAAGTTGTCAACAGGCATAGCGCGAGCTCGTGGTGGCTCCATAGGGTTATGTTTACATGGAATTGACGTCCTCTGCTCCAGCTAGAAATGGTTATGATCGGCTATTTGGGGACTGTTTGCAACCATTCAAGGACTTTGTGTCCCATGTCAATGCGCCTTGTCACTGGACCACAACTGCTCGCGACTGTTTTGGAGAACACTTTGGACACTTAGAACGAACATCGAAGATTTATGGGACATAGCTGAGAGGTTAGTTGATGCAGAAATCCTGCACCGGCAACACTTTCGCAATTATGGACGGCTGTAAAGGCAGAATGACTCAACATTCCTACAGGGGACTTTCAACGACTTGTTGGGTCCATGCCACGTAGAGTTGCTGCAGTACACCGGGCAAAAGGAGGTCCGACACGTGATAATATGAAGTATCGCAAGACTTCTGTTGCCTCAATGTGAAACAGCTAATGGAACTGAAATTCTAAGGAAGCTCGCACTTTATGTATATGTATATTTTTAATACTACAATTTTAAGTCTTTCATAACATGTGTTTTCGCTTCACTTGCGGGAATTAAGGATTCGATATTTCCATGCGTTTCATGGTCGTTCAGCTTAGCTGCACGCATATTCGAGATCTTAGTAGATTCGAAAGATTTCATTCATACTTTATAGGTTGACAAACGGGTTCAGTACACTACTTGCACCTTTTCTTTCTTGGCAGATATTGCTTACCGTGATTACTTCTTTCCTCTCTGGGCTTCCCCGAGGACACAAAGACAGTAAGAAACTGGTGTCGATAAACGGGACAAAATCATCTGGCCTGAGGCCAACTCTGCGTGACTCGTGTCTCAGCCCACGAACTTCAGTAGTAACTTGTTGGGCTTGTTTGATACACTAAGTGTGGTGTGGTATTTGAGCGGCACCGTTCGTTGAAATACGTTTCGCAGCCAAGTGCTGTTCGGATCATATATATACGCTGCTGCGAATTTTTGGAGCACGTACGCGCATTGAGTACAGCCCATCACGGGTGTCGCGCCATACATGCTGGATGAGTTGTGCTGCAGAGTAAACCACCGTTGATTCCTCTCTCTCTCTCTCTCTCTCTCTCTCTCTCTCTCTCTCTCAGGACGACACTGTTCCGATTTAGGTGACAACCTTAACTTCATTAATCGAGAGTTCGCAATGCCTTCATACAGATGAAAAACGATGCTTCATATTTCATGTGAGAAGACTATTTCACACTGACGTCTTTACTAAACAAGGCGAAAAATTTCTCGTCCGAGAATTTGTTTGCGTACGGAAAATATTATCGCCGCTACGACGTATTTTGTCTTCACAAGGCATTTCTGTAAGTTATTGTCTAAACGAAGATTTCCTGAATCTTAATACAGTAAATTGTACAGAAGGAAAAAGGAAACTATAACAAGCTTAAATAGCCTAAAAGGGGGAGTAGTAAGAGAACGACGAGAAAAGAAAAGGTCTTTCGATCAACGTTACACGGAAAATACTGACAGAACGGTTTCCGTACAACAGGATATTTCACGAAAATCTTCGTATGTATGAGTTGTGAATTTTTCATCTGTGATTAACCTCGAAACGCTTTCTTGCTTCATTGATTAACGCGAACTTACGAATCTTGAAAGCAGTGTTTAACTATGCAAGACCAGGATATGAGCAAAGAAAACAAAGGCGACCGTTTCCACTCTCATGCTCGTATAGAAAAGTACCTTTTTAGAAACCTGATACGCTACACCTTCGCTGTGACTGGAAAAAAATTGTCCACATGAGATACATAAATGGGCCAAAATATTATGACCACCTCTCATTCTTTCTTTACTCTGCTCTCTGCTGCATTGATAATTTGGGTTAATGGTAATAACACTCATGAAAAAAATCGCAACACAAAAAAGTGATTCATGTAGAGTAATGAAATTTCTGCAATACTTTCGTCTAAGTAACATATCTAAGTGATTAACATTGAAAGATCTCAGGTTATTGTTAGCGCGACATAGGCCTTGGCAAATGTGGTAAATTACTGACCATCGTGACGGCTAAAAGTTGAATGCAAGCATGCAAACGTGCGTGCATTGTCTTGTACAAGTGCCGGTTGTCAGTTTGTGGGATGGAGTTCCAGCCTGTGGCAATTATGTGGTTAATACAGGGAAGGTTAATGCTCTTTGTGGATGACGCTGGAGTTTTCGTCCGATTGTGTTCCATATGTGCTCGACTGGAGACAGATCTGATGATAGAGTAGGTCAAGGCTACATATTCACGCTCTGTAGAGCACATTTGGTTAAAACAGCGGTATGTGGGCGAGCGTTATCCTGTTGGAAAACATCCCCTGCAATGCTGTTCGTGAATAGCAGTAAAACAGGTCGACTCACCACATTGACAAACAAATTTGCAGTGACGGTTCGTGGGATAACCACGGGTGTGCTTCTCCTATCTTAGGAAATCGCACCCTAGACCATAACTCGAGGTGTGGGACCAGTGTGTCTAGCATGCAAACAGGTTGGTTGCAAGTCGTCAGCCGGACGCCTCCTAACCACTTGCACCGAGGCAGAACCAGCTTTCATCAGAAAAACACAACAGTTTTCCGAAATTCCTTCACCAGGAAGACGAATGGAATATTCCAGAATTTGAAACACGAACAGCTGCTACCATGAGTTTCTTAGGCCGGCCGGAGTGGCCGAGCGGTTCTAGGCCCTTCAGTCCGGAACCGCGCGACCGCTACAGTCGCAGGTTCGAATCCTGCCTCTGGCATGGATGTGTGTGACGTCCTTAGGTTAGTTAGGTTTAAGTAGGTCTATGTTCTAGGGGACTGATGACCTCAGATGTTAAGTCCCATAGTGCTCAGAGCCATTTGAACCATGAGTTTCTTAGAAGTAGATACCTTATGGGCTGCGAAGCAACTCAAATCGCTTGATACGGGCAAGTCTTCAGGTCCAGGTTGTATACCGATTAGGTTCCTTTCAGATTACTCTGATACAATAGCTCCCTACTTAGCAATCATATACAACCGCTCGCTCACCGATAGATCTGTACCTACAGATTGGAAAATTGCGCAGGTCGCACTAGTGTTTAAGAAGGGCAGTAGGAGTAATCCATCGTAGTACAGACCTATATCATTGACGTCGGTTTGCAGTAGGGTTTTGGAGCATATACTGTATTCAAACATCATTAATCACCTCGAAGGGAACGATCTATTGATACGTAATCACCATGGTTTCAGAAAACATCGTTCTTGTGCAACGCAGCTAGCTCTTTATTCGCACGAAGTAGTGGCCGCTATCGACAGGGGATCTCAAGTTGATTCCGTATTTCTAGATTTCCGGAAAGCTTTTGACACCGTTCCTCCCAAGCGACTTCTAATCAAGCTGCGGGCCTATGGGGTATCGACTCAGTTGTACGACTGGATTCGTGATTTCCTGTCAGGCAGGTCGCAGTTCGTAGTAATAGGCGGCAAATTATCGAGTAAAACTGAAGTGATACCAGGTGTTCCCCAGGGAAGCGTCCTGAGACCTCTGCTGTTCCTGATATATATAAATGACCTGGGTGACAATCTGAGCAGTTCTCTTTGGTTGTTCGCAGATGATGCTGTAATTTACGGTCTAGTAAGGTCATCCGAAGACCAGTATCAGTTGCAAAGCGATTTAGAAAAGATTGCTGTATGGTGTGGCAGGTGGCAGTTGACGCTAAATAACGAAAAGTGTGAGGTTATCCACATGAGTTCCAAAAGAAATCCGTTGGAATTCAATTCCTCTATAAATAGTAAAATTCTCAAGGCTGTCAATTCAACTAGGTACCTGGGTGTTAAAATTACGAACAACTTCAGTTGGAAAGACCACATAGATAATATTGTGGGGAAGGGGAGCCAAAGGTTGCGTTTCATTGGCAGTACACTTAGAAGATGCAACAAGTCCACTAAAGAGACAGCTTACACTACACTCGTTCGTCCTCTGTTAGAATATTGCTGCGCGGTGTGGGATCCTTACCAGGTGAGATTGACGGAGGACATCGAAAGGGTGCAAAAAAGGGCAGCTCGTTTTGTATTCTCACGTAATGGGGGGGGGGGGGGGGGGGAGAGTGGCAGATATGATACGCGAGTTGGGATGGAAGTCATTCAAGGAATGACGTTTTTCGTTGCGGCGAGATCTATTTACGAAATTTGTCACAAACTTTCTCTTCCGAATGCGAAAATATTTCGTTGAGCCCAACCTACATAGGTAGGAATGATCATCAAAATAAAATAAGAGAAATCAGAGCTCGAACAGAAAGGTTTAGGTGTTCGTTTTTCCCGCGCGCTGTTCGGGAGTGGAATGGTAGAGAGATAGTATGATTGTGGTTCGATGAATCCTCTGCCAAGCACTTAAATGTGAATTGCGGAGTAATAATGTAGATGTAGATGTAGATGTAGACTCCTACCCTGCCTTCCAATGAGCTCTCGCTTCACACCACTGAGGTAGCAAATGACAGTGGTTTGGGGTGAATGGACTGCGCGCTACAGTGCGTGTTGCTCGGAGCTGCCCTTGAAGTAACAGAATCATAACATGTCGTTGTGTCACTGTTGTGCCAAATGCTGCTCAGTTTGTTGCTGCAGGTGCAGTACGAAGCGCCAGAGCCATGCGCCGAACACGATAGTGCCACGTGACCGTCCGGACCCTGGTCTTATTGCGACCGTACATTCTCGTGACAATCGCTGCCCGCCATTTACAGTGGCTACATTGCTAGCAAGTCTGTCTGCAGTGTCGCAGAAGCACCGCCCAGCTACTCGTAGCCCTATTACACGACCTCGTTCTAAGCCACTGAGGTACTGATAATGGCGTCTTTGTCGCTTTAAAGGTATTCTTGACTAACGTCAATTCATCGCGTCCATTCTCAAAGGGACATAACGTTCACGACCGTTACAGTGAGTATTTGAAACAAACCTGATTTGCATCGCTATAGTGACGCTAAAAGAGCTGCTCCTAAGCCACTGGCGCAAAATTTGAATAGGCATCATCCTTCAGATGCAGTATCAGCGTATCAACTTTCGTTTGTCACACAACGTTTTCTCGTCAGCGTAGTTACCCTGCTGGAAGATGCCATTGCCGTGTCGGGGAGGAAAACACTCTTGAAGCATTGCGGTCCACAGGTCCCATGAACGCCGAAGTGAAGATCCCCCATAACATAACTGTCCCCATTGGCCTGTGTCCGTGTAGCGGCGCATGGTTCGCCTGGATGACAGCGTATCTTGACCTGAGAATCGACCTGACGTAACAAGAAACGTGATTCTCATGACGAGGCAACACGTTTCCATTGATCCACGGTCCAACGCCAATGATCTCGAGCCCACTCTATTCGTAATTGAAGATTTCGTTGGGTCAACAGGGAACACGTGGCGGTCGGTTGCTGCGGAGTTCCATGTTCAACAACTTTCTCTGAAAGGTGTGGTCCAGAACACTAGTGCCTGCACTGCACAGATCGCCGCCTATCCTGCTGTTCAGAGCAGCCAAACCTCCGAACTCCACGTTATGTGATGACTCGCGGATGTCCAACATTTTGTCGCCTACTCGTATCTACAGAGCACAGAAGTAGAGGCGCCTTTACCGTGACGGAGGACCGCAGGGCGTGTACCTGCACACCCAATCTTTTGGGTACGTACCGCGCCTAGCGCAGCACCAGTTCCCCCTGCGGGTCCGGGGGTTAGAATAGGCCCGAGGTATTCCTGCCTGTCGTAAGAGGAGACTAAAAGCAGTCCCTCCCCCTCAAGGGGGTAGTTAGCGCCTGCGTCCGGAGACGGACGGTTCCACGACCTATATTTGTGGTCATTTTGGTTTTTCACTTCTCGTTTCTTCCTTCCTTTGGTTGGTTCCTTTCTTTGTTCTTCTCCATCTCACTGTCTTCCTTACTCTTCTCCTTGCCTTCTTCTCCTTGCCTTCTTCTCCTTGCCTTCTTCTCCTTGCCTTCTTCTCCTTGCCTTCTTCTCCTTGCCTTCTTCTCCTTGCCTTCTTCTCCTTGCCTTCTTCTCCTTGCCTTCTCTGGTCTCCGCCTCGGCGTTTGAGACAGTCTGTCCTCTCTCTCTTCTTTTTCCTCTTCTTCCTTCCTCCCTGTGCGCGCCTGAAGGCCGACCCACGCGTTCGCACGCGTAGCCGGTGACGGGGTAACGCGTAATTCCCCGCCCTGGGTAGACAAGTAAGGCACGCACGTTCCCCCTGGTAAAGGCCAGGCCCAGGGAGGGGTGATTGCCTGAGCTGATACCTTCTGACCATGCCGATTGGTCCCTCCGTCTGTTTCTCGGGAGCTGTGACCTGAGGTGTAAACATTCACCTAAGGTGGGAGTGCCCTCTGAGAGGGTCCCCATAAGGAAGGAGCCCGCCATCGGAGACGCTGGCAATCAAGGGGGATTCCTCCGCAATGGATTTCTCTTCTTCTCTCTCGACTTCTGCCCACAAACGGAAACTTGACCAGCCACCAGTGACAAAAGTACTACCGCCTGCCCCACATTTCCTCGTCGTTTCTCGATCTGAGGACGGAAAGGATTTTTCCTCTGTCAACCCTTTCGTTATCCAGAAGGGCGTAGATGCCATAGCCGGAACTGTTAAGTCTTGTACCAGGTTGCGTAATGGTACCTTGTTACTAGAAACTGAGAGCGCCTTTCAGGCACAGAAACTGCTTCGAGCCACACTCCTGTACACGTTCCCTGTCCGGGTGGAGGCTCACCGAACTTTGAATTCGTCTCGTGGTGTGGTCTATACTAGATCACTCGACGGATTGACTGTTGCTGTTCTAAACTTGTGCCTCGCGGTGCATTCCTAACGTAGTCTGGGCGCTAATGACCATTGAAGTTGTGCGCCCTAAAACCACAAAAAAAAAGCAGCACCAGTACTACTGCTGTTTTCTCTGTCTTGTTTACTGGCTAACTCATCTCACCTTTCTATCTAGTTTGCTCTAATTCGTTACTTTTGAAGTTTATTATTACCTGTCCATTTTACAATTGCCGACGGCAGAAACGCGGAGCTAAAGTTCTTTTTACGTGCAGACAGGACCGAAGGTGTTAGACAGTACTTGACGACACGATTGTTGCATAGTCACGTTATACTCATAGTGCGTTACTACTTCTCCGTATTTCTGATGTCTGTTGACTGGGATAGTCAGCTTGCAAATATACGTTATCGAGGAGTGCGCTCAGATGGAAAAGTGTTGATAAATAACGTAGTTCGGTTAGAGAAGAAAAACGAAGATTTGTTTCGTTTTGAAAAATCTAAAAATAGAACATTTCTGGTTTGGGGGGAAACATTGTAGCGCGGTGTGCGCGCTTTCGTGGAACAAAGAGAAAACGAGAAAGGTGCAAATGAAACTAAAAGTGTTGTCTAATCCTAAACCGTATTAAATGGTAAATCAACGGTTTTATTTTGAATGTTTACGCTTCTCTGGAGAATACTGTATTAGTAGATGTATTACACATTCGCTTCCGTTATTAAACAGTAAAACAAAGATTTATTTTTTCATTTTCTACGCTTTCCTGTAGAAGAACATATTAAAAAGTGGAAGTACCATTGTCTCCTACACGCGCAGCTGCATTGTTCGACCGTAAAACAAGGTTTTTACTGTTGTTCATTTAGACTGTTTAAATGTAGAGCAATAAGTTAGCAGAATGATGTGTGTTCATGTGCTACAAGTATACCAAGTACAGTTCAGGGACCGTGTTACAGAGCGCAGTTACGTCACGCGTGCGTCATTCGAAATACCAAATAGCAACACACGTAAAGTTCGTAGCACGCTTGGCTGAAACGCCGGTTGTAACGTAAACAGGTAATAAATAAATGAGCGAATAAATTCAGTACTACACGTAAAGTTGTGAACCAAATAAATAGGTAACATTATTTCCTGAAACCAGGTAGCATATATTGAAAAACATAGTCAGCGTCGTGAGCTGCTGATTCCCGGTGTCTTTTCATTTCATTAAGCACTTCTTTCATTTCGAGCTTCGGTTTGTATCGGTGGCACAGAAAGAAGGGGAACACGAGACACCTCCGCAATAGCAGGCGGCAATTACCGCGCATGTGATGGGTGGGAGCCAACCTCGTCGCGGACGATCTCCAGTATATCTCGGTTATTTTCTCGAGAATGGAAAGAGGTATGACACTATTTCCATCGTTAAAAACAACATCTGTATGTTAGCTACATTTCGTACGCTGTAGTGGTTGGTATAAAACGTACCAAACGTAACTTGGCCAGCGACTACATTCTTCACTGCGAACTTTTCAAAATATGCCCGATGGTTTACACATTTGGGAAGTATCACAATAATAATGGGCAAAAACGAAAATAAAAGCAGTTCTTATCAAGCTATAATGTCAGACACTAGGATGTCGAAAAATATTTTTTTTTTTTCTTAGTAGATTCCTTGAAGTCGAATGAGACGGACTGCATAGTAGAAAACGCGCGCGCGAATCCCAAAACCAAGGTTTTAAATTTATGTGGAAAATATAAAACTTTTAACTGAGAAACTAACAGCAGAGACAGATTTAGCTTCGTTTCATTTACATAAAATAGTTTTCTGAGTCAAATCGGACGACTTGAAATTGCACTCGCCTTGTATCGAGCGATAAGAGTTTGCTTGGAGCGGCCAGCGGCTCAGTGGGACTGGGTACTCAGAGAGAGGTTGAGCTTCGCACATCTGGCGCACCCCAAAGGCCACTTTATTTACTTACAAGCTCCGCGGTTATGTCGGCGTTCACGACAGTAGCAGCATGCGGTACTGGTGCCCAGGCATATGACTATAAAAATCTGCCGTTTGTCAAACTTGCTTATGTCAGTGTATTTCCGAATCTGGCGTCTATATCGTGATCAGAATAATTCCCATTCGCCTCTCCTCCTCTTACACACTTTCCTCACAGTGTAAAGTGGCCACAACGCTACCAGGTGGTATTAAATTTCGTGTTTGGAACTGGTCATAACGTTTTTGTTGATCAGTTATTGTAAAGCCCGTTAAGGATACAACCTTCTGCGTTTACAGTCTGTAACGGGAAACATTTCAACATATCTGAAATATTTTCATGCGTAATGTAACTAAGAATGAATTAGTGACACACCTGGTATACACTTCAGTATTCTTAGCCCTAACTTGGCGTAACGAACGTGCCTCAAAAAAACCAAACTCTGTGCATAGTCTGGCGAGCCTTTTACAATGATTACTCTGACTTGACTGTAAGCTGTCGTCTGTGATGAATGTCTCTCCAGCTAAAGTAAACAGTGTTTCTTACATACAGGGTGACAATTACTGAAGTATATGGGATATAAACGAAATTAGTTGCAAACTACGGCATGCACACTCTTCATTCAACATTTAAACGTCACTACAGATATTTGGATTTGGGTAATAACATGTTCGATATGCCTGCCATCCTTGGCGATGATGTGGCGCAGACGAATGGCGAAATTCTGCATGACCCACTGACGTGTCGGAACATCGATGTTGTCGATGACCTCCTGAATGGCTGTTTTCGGCTCAGCCACGGTTTTAGGGTTATTGCTGTACACCTTGTCTTTTATATAGCCCTACAATAAGAAGTCGTGTGTGTTCAGATCCAGAGAATATGGTGGCCAATCTAGGCCCATGGCAGTGGCATCTGGTTACCTACTCCAGAGCCAGAATGCGGTCCTCAAAGTGCTCCTCCAGGACATCAAACACACTCCTGCATCGATGGGGTCCAGCTGCGTCTTAAATGAACCACATCTTGTCGACATCAGGGTCACTTTGAATAATGGGGATGAAATCATCTTCCAAAATCTTCCACGCACCGTTCGGTAGTCGCCTTGCCATCAATGAGTGTCGCCCGATTGTTCCGTGACTGGACATTGTACTGTACACATCCACCTGTTGAGGGTGAAGAGACTTCCCGATTGCGAAATGAGGATTCTGAGTCCCTCAAGTGTGCCAACTTAGCTTATTGACGAACCCATCCAAATGAAAATGGGATTCGGCGCTAAACCAAACCATGCACTGGCATACTAAGTCCCATCATGCCGCGTGGCCGACGGTGCAGTTTGTACTTCCTAGCACAAATCGTTAAAAAGTTGTGGTGATTTTATTTCTTATACTTCAACAATAACTGTCGCCCTTTGTATACATAGTTACGTTGACAAAAGTTAAAAAGTTATATTTTTAATGGTGTACCGTCTAGCACCTTCATAACATTTCCCCCAAAATTAACGTGTGTCCGGTTTCCTTATGTCATGTAATAAAGCAAATGCTACCATTTTCTCCCAATTCAGTTTCTTTGTCTTTTCGTTTCCCACTGTCACGCTAGTTACTTTTCTCGTATCTTCATTACTAGTGTTTCTTCAGGCTCCTGTTTTTCAACATCTACTACCCCTTATCTCTTACCCATACCTGACGCAAGCGTTTGTAGTTTGAATCTGCGTACTTTAAATGTGGATTCAGTCTCGACTGCAAAAACATTTATTTTGTGGTAACCAGTTTCGGTCAGTTTTTGACTTGACGATCCTCCAACCGTCATACCACAATAGCAGGCGGCGGCGGCGAATGGAGGGGGTGTTGTAACTCCACGAACGACAGCTGCTAATTACACCACCTGCTCAATCCACCGCCACCGCCTACCACCATGGTATGAGGGAGTGAGGATGGTCAAAAACTGACCGAAACAGGTTACCACAAAATAAATGTTTTTGCAGTCGAGACTGAATCCACATTTAAAGTACGCAGATTCAAACTACAAACTTTTTTGCGGTCTAGACTCCGTCCATTTTTAAAGTATTTTTTGTCAGACCGGTGTTCTCCACGGGAAATGTTCTCAAAAATTACTGAATCTACGTACTTCCCTCTAATTCCTCTCTTGTTCAGCTTCTCATGAACGAAAGTAAATCGCGGTTTTTTTCTGTACTTTAGTGGTTTCTAAATCAATCGGTCACTGCAGAAAGGTCATAGTCAACTTCTTTATAAAAGTGAGTTATATATTGGAACTGGGTGATAATGAATAGTCAGATTGATAGATACAAGTAGGGCAGTAGCCAACCACTAAATGGCGTCGCTATCGGATCTAGAAATCTTCACCCCACGGTGAAAGGTCATAAGTCATTCGCTTATTCCCTTTTTGCAATGACTGTGGCAGTGTCTTCAATTGAAAGTTAAAGACACTAGTGGCCTGTTGCTGGTTTCATGTGTGTTTGTTTTCTTGTTAAGTTTGAGAAACTGTAACAATCCTGTTAGTGGTTCACTGGAGTGTGTTCCAAAGTTTTACAGCAAAATATAGTTTCTGAACGCAGTCAAAAGGAAAATGTCTATTGCCTGAAGTTTGACTGCATGCAAAATTTACCGTTACCAAATATCCCTATGTAGTACAGGGTACTAATAATTAAACTTCCCTATTTAACACGTTATAATACGGAAACTAAATGCCATCGACGACCAGACTTGGTAGCATGAATGTCAATGGCATGAGGAAGAGAAATAATGCAGAATCAATTCAGTTGAAACACTTTTAATGTCCTGCTACGGCACATCATACTATTACATACGGTACCATTACTGCTACAAAAGGAGCTCAATATGGCGTCCATCAGTGTTCAGAAGAGTCTGAAAGCGCAAGATTGCATTCTGCACAGCAGAACGAAGCATGTCCGTAGGTATGCAGGCTACCTCTCTTGCTCTCTTGATATGCTACGCTTCAGATCAGCACATGAGTGAATGTTCTCCTGGTAAACCCTATCCCTCAGATTGGCCCACAACCAGAAATCACAGGGAGTGAGATCAGGTGATGGTGCCAGCCAAGCATTTGGAAACGATCGCCTGATAATTCGATCGTTTCCAAATGTGTTTCGGAAAGTAGGTGAACTTCACAAGCGATGTGCTGTGGGATCCCATTGTGCATACGAGGGTTGCTTATTAAGTAATGGCCGTTTTTATTTTTTAAAAAAGATACAAATACTTTTGTAAAAAAACTTTTATTTTCTGATTCTACACACTTTTACCTATTTTTCTACATAGTTGCCTTGTTTATTTAAGCACTTGTCATACCGTACAACTAAGTTTTTAATTCCCTCTTCAAAGTATTCGGCCGCTTGCTCCGACAACCAAGAGTTCATGGCCGCTTTCACTTCATCGTCGTCATTGAAGCACTGCCCGCCAAGATGGTGTTTCAGGTACCGGAAAAGGTGAAAATCGCTAGGAGCAAGGTCGGGGCTGTATGGTGCATGGTCCAAAACTTCCCAGCCAAAAGAATCAATCAAATCCCGAGTCTTTTGCGAGGTGTGAGGCCTAGCGTTATCGTGCAGGAGCAAAACTCCTTTTGTCAGCATGCCACGCCTTTTGTTTTGAATTGCTCTGCGGAGCTTCTTTAGAGTTGCACAGTAGGCATCTGAGTTGATTGTCGTTCCTCGTGGCACTAAGTCCACTAGCAAAACACCGCGCCGGTCCCAGAACACAGTTGCCATAATCTTGCGCTTTGACAGCGTCTGTTAGGCTTTGACCTTGACGGGTGAGGTTGTGTGTCGCCATTCCATCGATTGTCGCTTGCTTTCGGGAGTGTTATGGGATACCCATGTTTCATCTCCAGTGACAATTTGACTCAACATGTCATCCCCTTCTTCCTCGTAACGAATCAAATCAGTGATCACAGAGGGCCGACCTGAGCGTTCTTCGTCATGGACGTTTTGACGGCCATTTTTAAACTCTCTAACCCATTGACGCACTTTACCTTCACTCATTGCATTCAAGCCATAAACTTCTGTTAACTGACGATGAATTTCTGCAGCTGATAGGCTTCTCGCGTTCAAAAAACGTATCACTGACCGTATCTCACACGCGGCGGGCGATTCAATATCGTAAACATTACAAAGTAGCACAGCAATACGTACACGTCAGCTACAGAGCTGCAACTTGCATCAGTGTGAACGGGAAGGATGCCGGCAAGTGGCGTGGTGGCTTGTTGCGGCGTCCGCGCGAACTACGGGACTATACGCGCGAACGGCCCTTACTTAAAAAACAACCCTCGTACTCTGTAGAGTTCAATGCGTCTCTCTTGTAGGATGGTATGACATGCTGGCGAAGCGTATCGCAGAAACGCTGGCCAGTCACACTGCACGCCTTTAGTCCTCGAGCGCCAACCTGTTGAAAAAAGGATGGGCCAGTGATGAACATAGCCGTCAAGCCACACCATACGGTGACACGTTCACCATACAGAGGAACTCCGTGCACAGTGACTGGAGGTGACGATCCCCGCACTCGACAGTTGTGTGTGTCCGCCTCACCTGTCAGAGAAAAGTGAGCTTCGGCTGTCCATAGGATGGTTCAGGGCCGGCCCTAGTCAACTTCAGTCCTTGCGAGAAAGTGGAGAGCGAATTCAACACGTCGTTGTGCGTCCTGTGGAGCAAGCTGCTCTAAGACATGGATCTTGTACTGATACCATTTGAGAATGGTTCGAAGCACCTGCTGTAGAGTGGACCACAGGATGTTCAACTGTCATGACATAGCACGCGAACTGCCTGACGATCGGGAATTGCGTGCACCATTGTCTGCCATAGCAACAGCAACTTGATCAACCACCTTGGTGCAACCGGTCGTCGGCCTCTTCCCAGAGCGATTCCCAGTTCTCCAGTTAACCGTAACTACTTCATCAAGCTCCGCACAGCAGGTGGAGGAAGAGGACTATCTCAACCGGTGATATTCTCGAAGGGCAGCTGCAACGTTACTCTTGTTTTGTTAACAGAGCTTCATCAATAATGCCCTGCTCCTCCTGTGAAGCTCATGTTGAGACGTCAACAAGCGTACTGCGACTGGTCGGGTGTAAGAGACTATGAATAACCATGACTGATCACGGCACCAGGTGGCAATAGTTGGAACTGGACCGTTGTGCTGTGACGCATGGAAATCATGAACCCCATACTCTGGGCATTTATGCTACCAAGTTTGGTACTCGTATGGCAGTTAGTTTCCGTGTTATAACGTGTTAAATAGAGAAACCACCCGGTGTATCTTTTATTTGAAGAAAACTATGGATCAGTGTTTCTGACAAACATAACATGAAAAGTAAGTACTCACAATTTCACAGGTACTGTGAAGACGAAGCCAGGAAAGGTTGAAATGAAGTTTGCTCATTTGTGCACCATTACCTCCAGAGACATATCCTAAGAGATGTAAATGAACTTCACCTGTCCTCCAGTGGGAGTGCCGCTGAGAATAAGAACAAAATGATTCAACCCTGTTTAACAGTTGTAAAATGTTACTTCCCGACAAGGGCATAGTTTTCTTCCAAATGATAGAACAGATGAGACCATAAAGAAGTTGGTGAGGCATCATGACAAGAGCTGTATAAGAGTACGCCATAATGATGCAAAAGGTATAAAGTAAATTCTCAGCCGAAACTGTTGACGATGTAGCTATATTATCTTTTTTAAAAATTGGTGTTGCGTCTGTTTAATAAAGTCCTGCATCTCTGAATCAAGTCTCGGGAAATTTCTTAAAGAAAATAAAATTTATTTTTCCCCTGCTGAGTGGATGAGTTTAGAGTATGTTGCACATTATCCTGGGCAGATGAAAACAGAAGTGTTCATTGATGGTGCCGTCACAGTTATTTCAGCTCTTTATAGCTTCGCTAATGTTCCTGTGCTACAGAAGAATGCTGAAGATAAGGTGGGTAGATCACGTAACTAATGAGGAGGTATTGAATAGGATTGGGGAGAAGAGAAGTTTGTGGCACAACTTGACTAGAGGAAGGGATCGGTTGGTAGGACATGTTTTGAGGCATCAAGGGATCACAAATTTAGCATTGGAGGGCAGTGTGGAGGGTAAAAATCGTAGAGGGAGACCAAGAGATGAATATACTAAGCAGATTCAGAAGGATGTAGGTTGCAGTAGATACTGGGAGATGAAGAAGCTTGCACAGGATAGAGTAGCATGGAGAGCTGCATCAAACCAGTCTCAGGACTGAAGACCACAACAACAACAATGTTCCTGTACGTCCCAATGAGTTCCCCATCAGTGTCAAAAGATATTTGGAAGTGAAAACATGTATTCCACCAGAGTACATGGAATTTTATGAGCACATGCAAGAATGGCCAATAGCAGGGGACACAAACAATGACGATGATCATCATCAAGAAGATTAAATTCTTTTATTCTGTTCTGCTGCAGCATTGTTGTAAGAAGCGCAGCCACAGCTCAGAATGTGAATAAAATAGTAGTAATCTCATTTGAAATCAGATGTGTGCGAATTCCTAAGGGACCAAACTGCTGAGGTCATCGGTCCCTAGCCTTACACACTACTTAAACTAATTTAAAGTAACTTACGCTAAGGACAACACATACACCCATGCCCGAGGGAGGACTCTAACCTCCGGCGGGAGGGGGATCTCATTTGAGTTTGCAGTTCACGTGACCTTTGAAAAGTTGAAACGGGCTTATGTGGAACACTCCTTATCAAGATCCCAAGTTTTTCGCTAGCACAAATCATATTTGGAAGGCCGAGAACACGTTGAAGATGAACGT
The DNA here is from genome assembly GCF_023864275.1 of Schistocerca cancellata. Taxonomy (NCBI): domain Eukaryota; kingdom Metazoa; phylum Arthropoda; class Insecta; order Orthoptera; family Acrididae; genus Schistocerca; species Schistocerca cancellata. Next base: position 1,032,736,503 of record NC_064626.1, on the reverse strand, counting down.
CGCTCAGGGAGATTTTCAGTTTCAAAAACGGACAAAAACATGCAATGTGAGCGGTGCTCTTGTGAGAGCCAGTGTTCGTACCTTTCTTAAAAGTGATTGAAAGTGCCTTTTTAACTATGCAATAAGTCATTATAAGTGCTTATTTTGTTATTTTTAAATTTACGGTCCTTATAAGTCCTTATTTTTGCCAAAGTAGAGTGTCGCTGAGCTGCATGACGTGTAGGGCTGACTGTCCCCGCCTCAGGCAGGTAGGTTAGAGTGGGGGTACGATTACGCGCAGTGCTGGCAACTGACACCGTATGCTACGTGTAAACTCATTGCTACGGTGCCGGTAGTGGGGGATATCATGCGTTGGCAGCAATGGGGAGGGGCGCGGAAACCGTAATTAAACAGTACCCACGTGACAGGAATATATCTGTGGCAAAGTATCAGTCTGCGATGTATCGGCCATCCCTATTCGTAACACACGTTTGGTGGAAACACTGCAGAACAGGCGTATTTTTAAAATTGTGATAAAAATGCCTGTGAAGTGTCCGTTTGGCCATGCGTGGTCGCGAAGAGATAAATATAAACAATGACCAGTGCTATCGAGAGACTTTCTTGTGAAAGTGTAAAATTTGCGTAAAGGACATTCATACTGCGATGATGGGAGAAGCGGCATTAAAAGCCCATATGAAAGGTGTTATTTCATGTTATATGTAATTTGATTAGAATGGCTTGACATGATGTGCTTAAATTACGCGTATTACACATTAAATCGTGAATGAGTTGTTAATACACTTTATCTGTAACTACTCGGATAATACTTGTTTAGTATCTGAGGAAGAGAGTGTTACAATTTATCGGAAAGGCGGCGTAGAAATGATACAACCGATTAACGATAAAACAAATGGTCAAAGATTAGTTTTGCAATCACGATCGCTCGAAATTGTGAAAATTTACCTGAAAGATAAGATACTTCAAAGTCAGAATAACAACAATAAAAGTAACAAAGGTAAATGTAGCGCTGCTCTTACCGGCGTGCTACAGACACACACAAATTACACCGCAAAACTCGTAATTTCGCGAGCACTTTCATTATATAGGTGACATAAAGATGTAGAACTTTCGTAGTAAGATGATTTCGTCTTAAAAGTGTGAATTACGGACCAAATGTTTCAAATTCAATGTGGCATGTACTGGATTGTTTCTCAATAACTATCAAGAACCAGTGAGGTCGGAGATGCGTCGCGGGACTGGATAGCTACGTCGCCAGTAGATCAAACTCCAAATCGGAACGCTACAGGGCGCAAACATTAAAGAACATAATATAACATTGGCGACAACAGAAAGGCGTCGAATCGTCCGGCTGGAGGCACATTTTTCGACTTCTAGGCTCCTAACACCTGCAAAACGCAAATATGTGGCCAGTTGCGGGAAAACAGTTAAAAGTGCTCGAAAAATTGCGTGTTTAGAGATATATTTTGTAGACGTAGCAAGAGTGTGAGAGAAGAAAATGGAACATCACAAAGTGTGGCTAATTTAATTACATCTTCTGAAGACTTGCATTCAAATTCAGAAACACCTAAAGCTTCAAGCTTTCCATCCTCGCCAACAGTAACATCATACTTGCGAGGAAATGAATGTACCAAGGGCGGAGTAATTTGGGCAAAGAAATGCTGTGAATCAAATTATTCTTTAAACTCATGTACAAATATTTCATCTTCATTATGTCCTTTTCCTGACAATGACGTAGCGAAACACTTAACTTGGGGAGAGAAAAAAATGTGCCTGGTGTTGCACCACATTTCAAAGAAAGATCCTTAGATTCTGTAGATGGGCACACACTTTTATTCGATGAAACTTTATACTTTCACCCAGACCAAGCAGATGGATATTTTAGTTAGGTTTTGGTACACAGGCTTAAATCAGATTCATACAAGAACTTAACTTCTGCTTTCATGGGTTACACAACAACAGAGGATATTAAAAATTCCTTTATGGCTGATGTAAAAAGTATCAAGCTCCAAAATCTTCTGCAAGTGTGTATGTACGGACCTGCAGTAAATAAAAAAATCAGTAAGATGCTGCAGAATAATATGAAACAAGATCAGGGAAAGAAATGATGGGAATTAGGCACCTGCGGCTTAAACACACTATATAATTTAAACACACTATATAATTCTTTTGAAAATGGTGCTCAAATTTCTGGTTGGGACATGGATATTTTCTTAAGAGGTTTGTATTATTTATTTCATGACTCACCTGCAAAAGTTGAAACGTACTTGCAACTTTCAAATTCAAAGAAAGTAGGCCGGAAATTCTACCACCATAAGTGGTTAGAAAATCTTCCTGCGGCTTTGAGGATTTTGGAAATTTTTAACGATATTTCTGTTTGTTGTTAAATTAAAAAAGGGGAAAATTGCCAAGCCAGCTTCCAATTTCTGTAAGGCTGTTCCATCAGCATTAAAGGACAATTTACTAAAAATAAAATTTCAATTTTTTGTTGCTGTGGCCCAAATTCTTCAGACTTTTTTGACTATATATCAATCCGAAAGACCACTCTTGTCTTTCTTTTTTTGCAAATGAACTCACAAAATTAGTAAATCATTATGTACTCAATTTCATATACTGAAGAAAAAGTATGTCAAGAAAATTGATTCCTCAGATAAGATTGCTACTTATGTAGTGGAGCCATCTTCACTCAATGAATTAAGTAAAGTAGATTCAGACTTTATTGGAGACAATATTTTGTGTAGCATCATTAAGGAGGAAAAGATTAGAAGGAAGATATTCTAATCTTAAAACACGAAGTCTAATCACTTATGACAATAGTTAAAAGTATTCTTGAAAAAATCTCCATTACCGTATTACTTTGTACGTGATTCAACCTGACTTGATCCAAAAGTTATTCTTGAAAATAAAGTTGGTTACAGGAAAAAGATAAAATTAATACTGAACTAGCTGGTTAAAAGTGGCCGTGTTTTGGTGGAGAATAGTGATTCCCTCTGATTTTAGTTTGGAGATTTTGTACAGAAAACCCAGGAATTTAGAGATTTTGGTGTTAAAATTTCAAGGGTAGATGACTTCCTGTACAAGAATGTGTTAAAGAGGCCTCAAAGAAATTTGGAAGGTTTATAAGAAGATTTTAATCTGTTCACATGCTCAGGCAACCGTAGAGAGTGGATTCTCAAACAGCTTGGCTCTAGAAGTAAAGAATTTGAAAGAAAGATTCTTTGTTGCCATGTGCCTAGTTAAAGACCACCTTAAATTTTGTGGGAATGTGCAAAATGTAAAAGTTACTGAGGATTTGTTGGCATCTGCATCTTACGCAATACATAAATATATGGTTTGTCTTGGGGAACAAAAACAAATGTTGATAACCAAGACACTGCGAGAAAGGAAGCGCAAATTGCAAGAGGAATTGGAAGATTTAAAGCAGAAAAACATTAACCTCGATTCTGACATTTCTTCATTGCTCAAGTCAGCTGACAAACTTTAAGAGGCTATGGGAAAGACAAGGATCATTTATTACTGCTTACACTCCATTGGATTAAGGAAAAAGGCTCATGAAAAGAAAGAGGTTCAAGCATTAGGCAGCCAGTTCAAGAGAAACACTGATGAACTTAAAAATTGAGTATTCTCAATTCGATTAAAATTCACATATTTGGAATTACTTTTGTGTTATTTTTTGAACTGCTTTGACAAGAAAAACGTTTATGGAAGATCAAACAGACGTGCAATGAAGGTTATTGTTTGTAAATTTTTTAAAGGATTTGCCTCATTTCTATTATGTTGTTGCTGTTGAATTTTGTTATAGTGGTATTTTATTGAAGTTATCATCTATTTTAACATGTTCATTTTATTTTTGACCTCACTACAGCATTGGAGCGTTGAGTGCAGTAAAGTCAGTAAAGAACAGGTGCTTAAAATTCCTAATTTTATCTCGTAAATTCCGTACAAACCCTTGAGATCGGACCGACGTTTACAATTGGATGATGGGTGATCTGTTAAACATTTTCACCATATATCAAATTTTGACCGAAGTTTTGCACATGCGAAGGGCTTCTGCCAAAATGGTTCCGAAAAATCTCACGTCTGGGGAACAGGACAATCAAAGAAACGTGTGCGTTGATCTTCCGGAAAACATTGCAAGTGACCACGAATAGTTGAGTCGTCTGATCAGATGTGATGAAATCCTGGATTTCTGAGTATGATACGGAGACAAAGTGGCAAAGTGAGGAGTGTCACAATGAGACAGTCCCTCACCCGAAAAAAGCTTTTGTGACATTAGGGGTATCGTGCATAACCAATTTGTTCCTTCAAGACAAACTCTTTTACAAAAATGACCTCGAAAGCCTCGGTGAAGTGAGTGAGACTTGACATTGCAGAGAAGTGGATGCTGCATCATGATAACGCCGCTTCCATCACGGAATTTTTTACCTCAAAAGGCTTCCCTGTTGTTCCACAGTTCCCGTGTTCATCTGATCTGAGTCCTTGTGACAAATTAAAGAAGTCGTAAAAGGACTTCATTTTGGGGTTCTGGAGAACATAAAAAATGTGATCGGCATGTTACAGGCCCTACTAGCTGAAGATTTTCAGCAGTGCTACCAAGACTGGGAACGAAGACACGCCGGTGTATAGCTGCCGGAGGGAACTACACTACCGGCCATTAAAATTGCTACACCAAGAAATGCAGATGATAAACGGGTATTCATTGGACAGATATATTATACTAGAACTAACATGTGATTACATTTTCACCCAATTTGGGTGCATAGATCCTGAGAAAACAGTACCCAGAACAATCACCTATGGCCTTGATACGCCTGTGCATTGAATCAAACAGAGCTTGGATGGCGTGTACAGGTACAGCTGCCCATGTAGCTTCAACACGATACCACAGTTCATCAAGAGTAATGACTGGCGTATTGTGACGAGCCAGTTGCTCGGCCACCATTGACCAGACGTTTTCAATTGGTGAGAGATCTGGAGAATGTGCTGGCCAGGGCAGCAGTCGAACATTTTCTGTATCCAGAAAGGCCCGTACAGGACCTGCAACATGCGGTCGTGCATTATCCTGCTGAAATGTAGGATTTCGCAGAGATCGAATGAAGGCTAGAGCCACGGGTCGTAACACATCTGAAATGTAACGTCCACTGTTCAAAGTGCCGTCAATGCGAACAAGAGGTGACTAAGACGTGTATCCAATGGCACCCCATACCATCACGCCGGGTGGTACGCCAGTATGGCGATGACGAATACACGCCTCCAATGTGCGTTCACCATGATGTTACCAAACACGGATGCGACCATCATGATCCTGTAAACAGAACCTGGATTCATCCGAAAAAATGACGTTTTGCCATTCGTGCACCCAGGTTCGTCATTGAATACACTTTCGCAGTCGCTCCTGTCTGTGATGCAGCGTCAAGGGAAACCACAGCCATGGTATCCGAGCTGATAATTCATGCTGCTGCAAAAGTCGTCGAACTGTTCGTGCAAATGGTTGTCGTCTTGCAAACGTCCCCATCTGTTGACTCAGGGATCGAGACGTGGTTGCACGATCCGTTACAGCCATGCGGATAAGATGCCTGTCATCTCGACTGCTGGTGATAAGAGGCCGCTGGGATCCAGCACGGCGTTCCGTATTACCCTCCTGAACCCACCGATTCCATATTCTACTAACAGTCATTGGATCTCGACCAACGCGAGCAGCAATGTCGCGATACGATAAACCGCAATCGCGATAGGCTACAATCCGACCTTTATCAAAGCCGGAAACGTTATGGTACGCATTTCTCCTCCTTACACGAGGCATCACAACAATGTTTCACCAGGCAACGCCGGTCAACTGCTGTTTGTGTATGAGAAATCGGTTGGAAACTTTCTTCATGTCAGCACGTTGTAGGTGTCGCCACCAGCGCCAACCATGTGTGAATGCTCTGAAAAGCTAATCATTTGCATATCACAGCATCTTCTTCCTGTCGGTTAAATTTCGCGTCCGTAGCTCGTCATCTTCGTGGTGTAGCAATTTTAATGGCCAGTAGTGTACTTTGACATGGACAATATTGTGGTTTGATAAAAAATGAAAGCATTGGTAGATAAAAAGTAAGTCTCATTACTTCTCTCACCCACTTCCCATGGCACCAAGCTTCTGCCGCATTCGAGGTAACACACAAGGACGCAGGATGTCCGTAATGTGCCGTTATGGCATTAGTGTTCCGTCAGATCCTACCAGCCGTGATCCAGATCGCACAACATGACGCCAAGAATAACACCGCTGTCCCTCTCTACAAAACTTTGAAAGAATGGGACGCCTCCCCGTATCATCACAATATCTCTACTCGTCGACGATGGTTATCTATAGCAGTGCGGAACTGCGATTCATTAGTGAACACAATGCGATGCTATTCATCAGCAGTCCATGCTTCGCAGTCACGCCACCACTCCAGAGATAGCTATTTGTATCGTGGTGTTTACGGCCGCCTACATATGGGGAGGTAAACCCTAGTTCGGTTGCTGCTAGTCTCCGATAATTGATCTGTTCTCAGAGGGTAGGTGTAGTTGGGAAGGGGTTGCGATGTGCTTGGTGCACAGTATGGCGACTCTCCCTTCAGTTGGTCAGACGTCGTCGACTGGGATCTTGATGAGGGGTGTGCCCGCCCTCACGATCCTATACAACCGAACATCGGGCCACCATCACATCTGAATGGCCCACAAACCTAGATATTGCACGATTCGACCAGCGTGCCAGATAGTCTCACAGTGAACCCTCTTTCCAATTCTGTCAGGTGCCGATAACTCTCACAGGACCGTGGCACCTGCCTGTCCTTCAGTGATCGCTCAACAGCTGACACTGTTCGCACCCCCCCTTATACACTCTACCGAGTGTGGTAACAACACCAGACACGAAAAACTGTAATGCGGTTTGGTCGCCCTTCTAGTTGTCACAGAGCATTGCTCGTTTAAATCGTTTACATACCCACCGATGGTGTGTACATGTACAAAGTTACATGAAATCCCGACCTTTTATTTTTGGTGCTTCACTTCTATTGTCAGGCAATTCACATAAAATGCCTGTAAGAGAGGGCCTGCTGGCACTAAACTTGCCAGGTTAAACGAAAAAATAAATAAAGTAGATGCATCCCCCCTTTCCTTTAGTTGATCTAAGACCGGGAAGTCTGTGAACTGTGTTAACTTTCTTCTGTGCTAAATGAAAGTTCACTGTATATACACACACATCAAAAAGAGTTTTGGATCACACCGGTTCCCAGAACTCCTGAAGATAGACGTTGACTGTGAATATTGTATCACAGACAGTCCCTTTGACTGTTCAGAGATGTCACTAAACCTGCCCAAAGATGTAAACAACCACGCATGAGCAACGGAGGGGCTCAGACAGCCAATCAGTTCCAGTAATTCCACCAGGAAGGAGGTACACGGCTCTTGTTGCCTGTAGTTCAACCATGCCTAGACGGTCAGTACTGCGGTTCGATCGCGTCCTCATTGTTACTTTGTGCCAGGAAGGGCTCTCGACAAGGGAAGTGCACTGGCGTCTCGGAGCGAACCAAAGCGATGTTCGGACATGGAGGAGAACAGAGAGACAGGAACTGTCGATGATATGCCTCGCTCAGGCCGCCTAAGGGCTATTACTGCACTGGATGTCCGCTACCTACGGATTATGGCTCGGAGGAACACTGAAGCAACGCCGCCATGTTGAATAATGCTTTTCGTGCACCCACATGATGTGTTAAGACCCAAACTGTGCTCAATAAGCTGCTTGATGCGCAACTTCATTCCCATCGTCCTTGGCGAGGTCCATCTTTGCAACCACGGCACCATGCAGTGCGCTACAGATGGGCTCAACAACATGCCGAATGGACCGCTCAGGATTGGCATCACGTTCTCTTCACTGGTGAGTGTCGCATATGCCTTCAACCACGCAATCGTCGGAGACGTGTTTGGAGGCAACCCGGTCAGGCTGAACGCCTTAGACACACTGTCCAGCAAGGTGGAGGTTCCCTGCTGTTTTGGGGTGGCATTCTGTGGGGTCGACATACGCCGCTGGAGGTCATGGAAGGCGCCGTAACAGCTGTACTATACGTGAATGCCATCTCCCGACCGATAGTGCAACTATATCGGCAGCGTATTTGTGAGGCATTCGTCTTCATGGAAGACAATTCGCCCCCCCCCCTCCCCCCTCTCCATCGTGCACATCCTATGAATGACATTCTTCAGGATAACGACATAGCTTGACTAGAGTGCCCAACATGTTCTGCAGACATGAACCCTATCGAACATGCCTGGGATAGATCGAAAAGGGCTGTTTATGGACGACGTGACCCGCCAACCACTTTGAGGGATCTATGCCGATTCACCGTTGAGGAGTGGGAGAATCTGGACCAACAGTGCCTTGATGAACTTGTGGATAGTATGCCACGACGAATACAGGCATGCATCAATGCAAGAGGACATGCTCCTGGGTATTAGAGGCACCGATGTGTACAGCAGTTTGGACCACCACCTCTGAAGGTCTCACTGTATGGTGGTACAACATGCGATGTGTGGTCTTCATGAGTAATAAAAAGGGCGGAAATGATGTTTATGTTGATGCTATACAGTATATGTATATGGTAAATAACGATTACTTTAAAAAATGCTTCGGATGTTTCGGCCACAGTTACAGTAATGTTTTGCCGAGTCTTTTGTAGACTCGGAAAACTTTCATGTAAACAGAATCTGGCCGAGGAAGCCTATGTCATTGCACGGTTACAGTATTATGTTTGTGTGTAATATTCTTTGAGGAAGATTGGGGACCAGCCCAGAATTTTTGTAAAGGAGCGTCAAAAAAAGACAAAAAACAATACTAAGGTTGGCGGTTTACCAGACCAACGCTCGTTAAACCACCACGCGGGTTCTTTCGGGATGAGGGTCATCTCCTTAGCTGTAAGAGTAACGTAGGGTAACGTGATCAATTACAGAGTACAGTAGTTTCCCCAGTAGCTTTTGTCAGTTGCGATCATATCCACTTTACTTGTACGTTGGATGTGTTGCATGCCTATCGAGCGTTACCTCATAACGAACGCTTTCTTTACATATGCAATCAGTGTGTTGTTAGATTCCTCAAAAAACTGGAAGTGGTGAACCATATAGAGACTGAGAAAGGGTATATAAAGAACCAAGTGAACTACGGAACATTTTTGTTCTACATAGTTATTCTCCTCTCTGTTACTGCAGAATGAACAGTATTTATTGCAAAATTGAAATTGTCATTGTTTAATTCAATTTTTCGAAAATTGTTTATTTGTAACGTGAAACAGAGGGATGTCGTAGTAAAAGTAAAGGAAAAAAAATACTGATTCATCATGCAGCGCTAGAAAATGAAATTTCCTCACCAAAAAGGTAAAGTAAAAAATACGAAGTATCAAACATTGCTTATATAAAACATGTTTCTGTTATTGCTAAACAACTTTTGCACTTACGAATAACAACAGGAAACTCTTGCCTTTGGTTATGATGATCGGAACTTTCTATTGAGGGCCAAATAACAATAATTCGATAGATCTTTTGTTTTTGTGCATGTGAACTGTACTTACATCAAAAATAATTGCATTGGTTACATAAAAGCGCAGAAGTTACGTAGTCAACTAATTTTTATTACTTAAGAAATGCAGTTTATATTTTGTAAGGATAAAAAATACGCAATGAAGTAACATTGAAAGATATGCAGTTCTAATTATATGCAAAACAAACAAACAAAAAGCAAAGAGAAGCCGTTGGCTCCTAGTTTCTCTCTCACGCTTTCTTTTGTTTCTTTCCCTACCAGTGTTACCAATAATCCCGGTAATCCTACCATTATGTACAGTACCAAAACTACCGAATAGAGCGCAACTCTAATTGTAGTTGATAGGTTTGTCTGTTACCAGCGTTTCAGTGCTATTCACAAGCTACTTCTTAATAACTATCTTCCAGATCTTATTGTTGCGAATAGTCCCACCAAATTGTCCATGAAATTCTCGACTTCTTCGCCATGTTCTCAGCTGGGCTAACACATGGCTGCTGGCTTCCTTTCGTAGTCAGAAAGCTGTCATACAGATTAGGTGCAATCTGCTCGTGTTTCCGCCACAGTAGCATTTTAATCTGTGCTGGATGTCGCAGCGTTTCCCGGACGCGTGTATCGTATTGCGGTATTTCGACGGACACCAACATTGGAGCTAGGCGCCCCCTATTCCGCTGCCTGCGCTGTCTATTGTTCCTGGTTATAAATGCGGAGGACCCAGATTCGAATCCCAGTTACATTTTTCTTTGACGAAAATAACTGATGTGCAGTCCACGGAGTCACGTGAGGCTAACTGAAGTTGCGCAAATGCAATACTGACATTCTAGCAGTCAAAAATTTAAATCTGTACGTGGTTTAGCCGAAGTGGTGTCGAATCGAAAAACTTGGACCACTCTTAGAGCCAAACTACATTCATTCATTCATTTATTCTTGTTGTTCCAAGTGGCAAGTCGTAACGAACGCTAAAGTGGTGTTCATGTTGAGTCAATAATTCTGCGCCAGCATGTGCGCTGTTTCGAAATTTCCTGAAGATTTAAAACTGCGTGACACATCAGAAACCGAATTGGGAACGTTGCCTCCCGTGGAGAATTCCCTTGTCGACTTCTGAATATCCAGCAAGACTCATGACCTGCACTCACAGCATTAAATCGATCAGTACCTGTCTTCTACCTTTAAAAATTCATAACAGCTACTCAGAATACCTTCGGAACTATGAACTCGTAGAGAAAATAGCTTTCAAATTAGTGCACAGCCTCTAACCTGTGTCTAAGCCATTTATCCCGAGTTTTCTTTCAGCAGTGCTTTCCCGACAAGGTATGTGGGAGATCTGCTATGGATGTTAGCAAGTAGGAGTAGTAGTTGTGGCAGAACTGAAGCTGTGATTTGAATTGTGTCTGGATAGCGTTGTACGCAAGAGAATTGCCTGCGAAATGCAAGTCTCCCGGCTCGAGTCTTGGTCCGGCACACAATCTTAATCTGCCTGCTTCTGATCGTTTCTGGTTCGAAATAATGAGGGCAAGAATATTAAATTAGTTAATATTGAAGCCACGTTCCTCTACAGACGGCGCGATCCGGGTGATTGGGTGTGGGTTACAGTTTCTTACTGTACTGTACTGTTCTCTACTCTAGCCTCCTCCTCCTCCTCCTCCTCCTCCTCCTCCCAAGGTATAATTTGCTGTGACTCTCACTTTTAACATCTCCGTTGTCTATGTTCTTCGTAAAAATAATAAAAATAGAAATACAAAATAAAAATGTGAGATAGTTTCAGCCCGCAATAAAAATTCCTTCAAAGGTTTTCAGTGACATTAGCCGCGTTTCGACATTGAAATGAATCAATACCAGCAGGCTGTAACACCACAACCCTGTGGATGATAATACAATTTAGCGTGTTTTACGAAGTTTGTTTTATTATTTGTGCTGAATATTGTTCTTGTAAATACGTTGTCAAGTTACAAATGCTATTTGTTATTATAGAAAGAGAATACGCATGGAATATTAACATTTTGTAAGTAGACACGCTGCCCTAGTCAGGGAAATGCTGTTGTCAAAGAGTATAATAAATTGTAAATGCATAATCGCTGGGCGTGCGAGCGCGCCAAAAAAAGTAGCAGTTCGAAGTCGCGAGCAGACTGTTGTCGTTGGTTGCGTGTATTCGCCGGTAAGGCTATGCAAAAGTGCGGAGGTAAAAAGTGTGTTTCCGAAGTGCGGAACAGTGAAAACTGAAATGGCGGATATTTAATATGGGCTAGCTGTGTGTATGGCATTTATTGAGCACAGTACAAATGCAGCAAGAGTAATTCACATAACATCAAGAGCGGTGTGGGTCCTTATGGTATGGCAAGATCAACCTGTGCCCTATTTTTACCGCTAAATGAAGCCTCTCGACAAACCAACGGCATCATAACGTGAAGTAAGATCTAGACTTTTTATAACTAGAAGGGTAATAGGCTGACCAGCGTAGTTGGAATTTTATTGCTTAAATAACATTGTTTTCGAGCATATTGTGACGTAAATAATTTTCCTCAGTCGTTATCCATCCCATCCCTTTGTACGAACCGAGACAGTCAGAAAATGAAGTGAACATTAATTTATTAGATTATCGAAACACAATTTTTCCAACTGTTGGACAATGACGTAATAATGAAATCTTTGGCTGTAGTATGAATAATGTCAGACATAGAGTGATGCAAAAGCAAGTATTAATTCATTTGCTGAAAACAGTAACTTTCATAATAAAAAACTGGTAGTAAAACTTGGACATTGAATTTCACTGTCAAAGCACAGTTTCTAATTTATAGCTTGATGCATAATTTATAAATTTTATTACAAAGGAGTATCAGAGTAACTGCTAGGTAAATGACAGTCCTTTCCAATGAGTAAATTCAAACAATCTTTCTGCTTTCTACAGTTAAGACAGTATTACGCTGAGTAACGTAACAAAAAGTTTGTTGTATGTGTCTGCTATTTGATTATTATCTGATACTGTGACGTGTGATGTGAAGTACTTGAAAGTGTGCGTTAGATATTGTTTCTACGTCATGACACCAATAACTATTTTTACATAAGATTCCTTAAGAGTATAAGGTTCACTTTAAATTTAATTATTCTTGTTCCGGTAAGGAACTGCCTACCGTTGGTTATTTTCGTTAATGATATACTTTGAAAACCTTTTTTTCCAAATTTTCCTCTAACAATTGTTAATTAAAAACTAGTTTCCGCACAGGTTAGGGACTTTAGGTACATGGTCAGAACACGGTTTCCATAACACGGTTTCCATCCGATCCAGACACCCAGCTTATTGCCTTCTACTAGCATAGCGCAATCAAGTCTTCGAATGAAGCGCTTGGGATACGATTTTGAATACACAACATCCAGGAATATATGGCACTATATGAAAGTATTGTTAATTTTTGAGAGCTGCATATGGGACTTCAAGATGCCATGGTGGAATGCCGAAATGGGTAGTCAAAATAAAATAACATCTCAATTAAACGGCTGTCGACGAATTTCATTGATAACTACTTGGTTTCATGGCTGCGTCACACTCGAACCCTACCATCAGCTCTTACCAACTAAAATCGGGACTCATCTGACCAGGCCACGGTTTTCCAGTAGTCCATGGTCCAACTAATATGGTCATGAGTCCAGGAGAGGCGCTGCAGGCAAATCTGGAATCCGGGGTGGCCATCTCCACTGCGTATTCCTGTAATCATTTCCGGGCGACATGGGAGCGACTTGGCGACGTGTTATCATCTTGAAACACCGCAGAACCGTCATGGTAATGGCAGACCAAAAATAGGAGAAGATCCCCAAGCAGCTCAGCTTACCGCGGATCATTCAGAGTCCCTTCCAGAACAACTAGTGGGCCCATTCCATACAAGGAAAACGCACCTCACTTACACCTTGATTTGTCGCACTGTTGCTCTTGAACCCATGTTTTTATAGCTTGTAACGATGGTTGACAAAATGTTCCCAGGACGTGCCTCGCAACGCACAAGCAGTTCCGCACAAATGGGCCTGCGTTGTTCTTTATGGACTTGTTAGGCGGCGATGAACGCAGCGGGTACACACCTATGAGTACCCTAAGTGGTGACGAGTGTGTCAGCATTACCAACAAACAGAGATGTCTAGCAGCGCAGCGAGATGCTAGATTGTGATAAGTCGATCACCTCGAAAGAGTGTGTCCGCACGTTCCAGCACTGCACGACTAACAGTTGTGTGCGGCTGGCCGGCACGTAGGTGACTGCACAGTTTTTGCACGACGAGTTGCGATTATGTCAGACTGCTTGCCCAGTGACTCAGTGCTTTTGTTCACTGCCATGTCTCCGTAGATACCCTGCAAGCGCCTATGAATATCTGCGATGCTCCGGTTTTCCACGAAAGGAAACTTAATGACAGCTCTCCACTTCGAATGCAGCTCCGTTACAGACCAATTTTGAAGGATCTACATCTATACTACGCAAGCCACCTGACAGTGTGTGGCGGAGGGTACTTTGAGTACTATTCCAATCTCGTATTGTTCGTGGAAAGAAAGATTGTCGGTATGCCTCTGTGTGGGCTCAAATCTCTCTGGTTTTATCCTCACGGTCTCTTCGCGAGATATACGTAGGAGGGAGCAATATACTGCTTAACTCCTCGGTGAAGGTATGTTCTCGAAACTTCAACAAAAGCCCATACAGAGCTACTGAGCGTCTCTCTTGCAGAGTCTTCCACTGGAGTTTATCTTTCATCTCCTTAACGCTTTTGCGATTACTAAGTGATCCTGTAACGAAGCGCGCTGCTCTCCGTTGGATCTTCTCTATCTCCTCCTTCAACCCTATCTGGTACGGATCCCACATTGGTAAGCAGTATTCAAGCAATGGGCGAACAAGTGTACTGTAACCTACTTCCTTTGTTTTAGAACTGCATTTCCTTAGGATTCTTCCAATGAATCTGTCTGGCATCTGCTTTACCGACGATTAATTTTATATGGTCATTCCATTTTAAATCACTCCTAATGCCTACTCCCAGATAATTCATGGAATTAATTGCTGACCTGCTATATTGTAGCTAAATGTTAAAGGATCTTTCTTTCTATGTATTCGCAGCACATTACACTTGTCTACATTGAGATTCAATTGCCATTCCCTGCACCATGCGTCAATTCGTTACAGATCCTCCTGCATTTCAGTGCGGGATAGTGGCAAGCTGGAATATTCCGAGAGGTCTAACAAATTTCGCATTTTTTTCAACCAAAATTAACAGAGAAAAGAAATGTTTTACGTTACTTGTTAAACGCCCGTCATAGTAAGTAGACGGAGACAGTTCATAGCGTTTGCGCGTGCCTATTTATACGGAGAGTCAGGTGATACAAACATGCTGAGGATTGAAAGCGCATGCGTCAAAGATATCGAAGTCGCCACTACATTGCATTTCTACTGTCCATGTCATGGATTATAAAGATGTTAAGATTTTAACTACTGCTTCATCTTTCTGGGACTCAGTTGTTAAGGAAGCTGTAGAAATACAACTAGCCGACAACCTGCTAAACCGTGACGAAGGATTTCATCTTGACAATGCTTGGAAACCGCTTATTTCACACCTTCGTTCGGAAAGAATTTCTGCATCTTCACTTCCGACAGATGTTACCACTTTTAGAGATTAATTATTTATTTACAAGCACTGTGGATTCGCAGCAGCACTATTTTGTTTGCACTCTGCGCTTATATGTTTATCTTTGCTGTATATATCTTATCTATGACTAGCGCAGTAGTGGCGACTTTGATATCTTTGACGCATGCGCTTTCAATCCTCAGCATCTTTGTATCACCTGACTCTCCGTATAAATAGGCACGCGCAAACGCTATGAACTGTCTCCGACTCGCCTTGAAGATGGCTGGGAGGTTTCTAGCCGAAATATCGCAAGAAGAATTGCCGCTGTCGCGAGTGCACGCCCGAAAGATGATGGAACATGTAGCTAAAATGTTCACAAAGCGCCACTCGAATTACTTTCGCGCACTTGTGGTGCTCCACAGATTCAGTTGTACTTCACTGAAGCCTAATAGCCGTGACAGTTGACCCTGCCCGAAGCTGTATCTACAGGCAGCGTGACCGTAATTGACGTTTCGCCAGTACTTAATCGCTCCCAGGCGTAACGGTGTCAGTGCGGCGACGACCGCGAAGGCCGCCCACTTACAATTGGACGCAGAGGCAAACCGAGTACTGCCCAGCTGCCGACAGAAGAAGTGGTTCAGAAGTGGTTCAATCGACGCTACCAGCTGTTCCGCGCAGTGCAGAAAAGTGACGGCGAGAGGAAAGCTCGCTATATCTGTTGCTATGTGTCGCGGCGATAAAAGGCCGCCTAGAGGTAAGAGAGTGTAGCAATATCGTTATACGAGGTACTTTTATACAGCATTTTCCAGCTTTTTCAGAGATTTCTAGGCGTAACTCCGTGTCTATAGAAGCTTGGCAGTTCAAAATAGCATCTCTAATGTAGCAGAGGCATCATCAAACCTTCCTTGTTCGGAGGCCAAATTAACATGAAACTGTTTTTGCTTTTGTTAAAGGTGAGACACCGAATGGGACAAAAATCGGAAGATGTGATATACATGTACAAACAAACGAATGTTCACAATTTCGCAAAAATTGAATGGAATTATTGCCGGCTGCTGTGGCCGAGCGGTTCTAGGCGCTTCAGTCCGGAACTGCGCTACTGCTACGGTCGCAGATTCGAATCCCGCCTCGGGCATAGATGTGTTGATGTCCTTAGGTTAGTTACGTTTAAGTAGTTCTAAATTCTAGGCGACTGATGACCTCAGAAGTTAAGTCGCATAGTGCTCAGAGCCATTTGTACCATTTTTTTTTGGGGTTTGGTAAGCACGAAGACCGAGCGAGGTGGCGCAAAGGTGAGACTCTGGACTCGCATTCGGAAGGACGACGGTTCAATCCCGCGTCCGGCCATCCTGATTTAGGTTTTCCGTGATTTCCCTAAATCACTCCAGGCAAATGCCGGGATGGTTCCTTTCAAAGGGCACGGCGGACTTCCTTTCAAAATGGTTCAAATGGCTCTGAGAACTATGGGACTTGACATCTGTGGTCATCAGTCCCCTAGAACTTAGAACTACTTAAACCTAACTAACCTAAGGACATCACACACATCCATGCCCGAGGCAGGATTCGAACCTGCGACCGTAGCAATCGCGCGGTTCCGAATTGAGCGCCTAGAACCGCTAGACCACCGCGGCCGGCGACTTCCTTTCCCGTCCTTCCCTAATCCGATGAGACCGGTGACCTCGTTGTCTGGTCTCCTTCCCAAACAACCCAACCCAACCCCCAACCCCGAAGACAAGCAGTAGGAACACTCGCCGTGTGCTGGTTGGCATTATCTTGCTGAAATGTAAGCCCAGGATGGCTTACCATGAAGGTCGTAGAATATCGTCGACATACTGCTGTGGTGCGAGGGATGACAACCGAAGGGGTGCTGCTGCTGCTGCTGCTGCTGTTGTTGTTGTTGTCTTCAGTCCTGAGACTGGTTTGATGCAGCTCTCCATGCTACTCTATCCTGTACAAGCTTCATCATCTCCCAGAACCTACTGCAACCTATATCCTTCTGAATCTGCTTGGTGTATTCATCTCTTGGTCTCCCTCTACGATTTTTACCCCCCATGCTGCTCTCCAATGCTAAATTGGTGATCCGTTGATGCCTCAGAACATGTCCTTCTTCTAGTCAAGTTGTGCCACAAGCTCCTCTTCTCCCCAATTCTATTCAATACCTCCTCATTAGTTATGTGATCTACCCATCTAATCTTCAGCATTCTTCTGTAGCACCACGTTTCGAAAGCTTCTTTTCCAAACTATTTATCGTCCATGTTTCACTTCCATACATGGCTACACTCCATACAAATACTTTCAGAAATGACTTCCTGACACTTAAATTTACACTCGATGTTAACAAATTTCTCTTCCTCAGAAACGCTTTCCTTGCTATTTCCAGTCTACATTTTATATCCTCTCTACTTCGACCATCAGTTATTTTCCAAATAGCAGAACTCCTTTACTACTTTAAGTGTCTCATTTCCTAATCTAATACCTTCAGCATCTCCCGACTTAATTCGACTACATTCCATTATCCTCATTTTGCTTTTGTTAATGTTCATCTTATATCCTCCTTTCAAGACGCTATCCATTCCGTTCAACTGCTCTTCCAAGTACTTTGCTGTCTCTGACATAATTACAATGTCATCGGGGTCCTGCTAAGAAACTAAATATGCGTCCCAGACCATCACTCCTGGTTTTCTGGCCATGTGGCGGGCGACAGTCAGGTTGGTGTGCAACTGCTGTGCGGGATATCTCCAGGCATGTCTTCCGCCTGGAATCTCAATGACTGGAGTGGAATTGTCTTCGGTGATGAGGCCCGCTTCGAACTGAGCTCTGATGACAAGCGAAGACGTGACTGGAGATGCCCCAGACAGCGATGGAATTCCAAACTGATCGTCGCCTGCCATGCAGCCAGACAAACAGGAGTGATG
Organism: Schistocerca cancellata; assembly: GCF_023864275.1. Classification (NCBI taxonomy): domain Eukaryota; kingdom Metazoa; phylum Arthropoda; class Insecta; order Orthoptera; family Acrididae; genus Schistocerca; species Schistocerca cancellata. The sequence goes on along the minus strand of NC_064626.1, from coordinate 1,032,718,455 downwards.
ATCTGGGATGTCATTTCATTTCATAGCTGGTCCCCTTCGGACTACGGCACCCTTAAAGCACAGTGGTACATTGACAATATTCTACGCTCCGTTTTGTTGCCCTTGATGGCAAGCCATCATGGGCTTACATTTCAGCAAGATAACGCTCGCCCCCACACGGCGAGAGTTTTCACTGTTTGTTTTCGAGCATGTCAAACGCTACCTTAGCCAGCAAGGTCTCCAGATCTCTTTCCAATTGAAAATGCTTCGAGCATTATGGGCACGGCCCTGCAACAATTTCGGGACTACGACGATCTAACGTAGGCTCTCAGGAGGACTTGCAGCAACTGTATCAATCAATGCCATGCCGAATTAATGCTTACATAAGGGCCACAAGTGGAGCAGCGCTCAGCTTGTGAAGTTCTTTCTCTTGAATAAATCATCGAATTATTCTGAAACGTAATAATTAATTAGTCTGTATATGTACAGCACATCTGCTGATTTCCGCCCCATATGAATAATTCCTTAGTGGTACGTAGTTTGCTGGTCTTGGAGTGTATTTCCGAAATGGTAAATGTAGTACTTAAACATTTTTCATCACCTGTTTGAGGTGAAAACGTCTTTGGCCTGGAATCTCATTGACCGGAGTAGAATTGTCTTCGGTCATGAGTCTCCCTTCAAACTGAGCTCCGATGACCAGTGAAGACTTGACCAATGAAGCCCCCAGACAGCGGTGGAATACCAACCTGAGTACTGTCTCCTTGGCTCTGTCACCTAATACTAGGTTGTAAGTAGGCTGTTTAGGGTTTATGTAGGTAACGTCACGTAGTGCCCTGTATGAAAATCGCTGACTGCGCTGTGTGCAGTCTGTGGCTGGTTAGACTCATTGTTGGAATATTCGCTTGTGTAGTGTTGGGCTGTTGGAGGTGAGCCGCCAGCAGCGATGGATGTGGGGAGAGAGATGCCAGAGTTTTGAGCGGACGATCTGGGCGTGTCCGTCAGAAAAATGAAATTTGTTTAATTGCATGTCACAAAATTATATATTATGACTTTAGAACGCTACTAAGGTAAATACATTATTTGTTCTCTATCAAAATCTTTCATTTGCTAACTATGCCTATTAGTAGTTAGTGCCTTCAGTAGTTAGAATCTTTTATTTAGCTTTCAGTATTGGCGCTCGCTGTATTGCAATAGTTCGAGTAACGAAGATTTTTGTGAGACAAATGGTTCCTGAAAGGTATAGGTTATTGTTAGTCAGCGTCATTCTTTTGTAGGGATTCTTGAAAGCCAGATTGCGTTGCGCTAAAATTGTGTGTCAGTTTAGTGACGACCAGAATACGTAAAGAGAAAACTGTCAGAGTACGTTGATTTTTGCTCAGCTGTTTGAAAATCAAATAACGTAGTAGTTTACCAGCACAGTCATTCATAATTTTTCTAAGGGAACGTTTCAAGGTCACTTCTAAAGGAATCCGCAAAAAAATTTTCCACATATATTTATTTCAATACTCTTCATATTTCTAAAATGTGTTTATACATTCCTCAGAGACAAAATGCCATTCTTTTCACATAAGCTGTCTCTTTCAACTGTATTATGCCGCCGTGGGAGCTTGTGTACTTGCGCGGTAGAAGTCAATACCGGCACTTTTGAGCCACTGTTTACCAGCCTTCAGAAGGAAATCATCATCATCATCTTCAAATCTCGTTCCACGAAGCGATTGCTTCTGTTTGTCGAGGAGGGGTAATGACATGTTGCGAGACAGGACTGTCGGACGGTTGTTCGTGCTATCCACCCAAGCATTGTGATCTTAATGAATGGCTCAAATGGTCTCTCAATAGCCAGACATAACCATGTCCGGTCAATGGGGGTTCACTTGGATCAGAGGACCCAATCCATTCCATGTGAACACAGCCAACACCATCATGAAGCCACCACCAGCTTGCACAGTGTCTTATTGACAACTTGAGTCTGTGGCTTCATCGGTTCTGCGCCACATTCATACTCTACCATCAGCTTTCTCTATCGGAAATTGGGGCCTGTCTAACCAGGTCACGCTTTTCCAGTGGTCTAGGGTCCAATCTATACAGTCACGAGCCCAGGAGAGGCGCTGCAGGCGATGTAGTGCTTTTAGCAAAGGCACTCGCGTCGGTTTTCTGCTGTCATAGCCCATTAACGCCAATCTTCACCGCACTGTCCTAAAGGATAAGTTCGTCGTACGTACCACATTGATTTCTGCCGTTATTTCACGCAGTGTTGTTTTTATGTTGGTACTGGCAATTCAAAGTTAACGCAGCTGCTTTTGGTCGTTACGAGAAGACCGCAGAGAGGTGAGAGGTAATGCCTGAAATTTGATATTCTCTGGCCACTCTTGATGCTATAGATCTCTGAATATCTAATTCCCTAACCATTTCCGAAATGGAATGTCCCATGCGCGTAGAGCCAACTACCATTTTTCGCGTTCAGATTCTGCTAATTCCCGTCGTCCGGCCGTAATCATGTCGGACACATTTTAACATGAATCACCTTGAGTACAGGTGGCAGCTCCGCCAGTGGATTCCCTTTTATACATTGGGTATGTGAAACTACCGTCAGCTGTATACGTTCATACCGCTCTCCCATGACTTTGGTCACGTCAATGTAGTGGTATTTAAGTCTACACTGAAAGCCAGAACGTTGTGACCACCGATCTACTATCGACATAAACCCGTCCATGCGATAGTAGCGTCAAATAACGAGGAATAACTGCTACACACACACACACACACACACACACACACACACACACACACACACACACACACACACGTCGTGCATGTAGTGTCAGCAGTGTTCGATTTGTAGAAGGTAGAAGGGTTTTGTGAGCGCACGACAGCAAGGTCTTCAGCGCCCGTTCAGTACCATAGTGAGACGGGTGTCAAAAAAACTCAGAACATTTACATCAAACGGAACATAAAACACGGGGAACAATCATTGAAAAATATGTGCTCACCCACACCGAAGCGTGGGATGAAGCAGGGCGTCAGCAGGAAAACATGGACAACACAGGAAGAAAAAGGTAGAGGGAGCTAAAACAATGGAGCAGATGGAAGTGGCTGGCTGACCGCAAAGAAAAAAGGGAGGAGTCAGCCACTCTGCAATACACTAAAACCGCCAGCCTAAAAGTTTAGGCCAGAGTCCAGACACATCACAAAACTTAAAAACCCTAGACACACAAGTCTCATCGTTAGCTAAAACACAGGGCCGATCCCCATCAACTTGTGCTTCTGCCCTTGCATCACGGTATAAAACGCAGTCTGTTAAAATGTGCCGGACAGAGATGTGCACACCACAAGCATCACAAAACGGAGGATCCTCCCGCCGTAATAAATAGCTATGTGTCAGAGGACAGTGCCCGATCCGAAGACGTGTGAGGGCCACCTCTTCCCGCCTGAGCAGCCGGCAGGAGGAACGCCACGGCCGAGTGGTTGACTTTACCGACCGCAGTTTATTGGCCGTCACGCTTTTACCAGTGGGGGGGGGGGGGGGGGGAGGGAGGGATGTCTTAGGGGGTTAGTATAATTATACATGTTACTAGCTTGGACCGTGGCGTTACCAATGGTTAAACAGTTATTTATAAATAGATGTTAAAGCCGAAACTATTCACGCGTAAGCACTATCAGAAAAGCCTTCCCTTGTTATATCTTTAAAAGTACGTTATAGGTAAAGCTTATTTACAAAATCATCTACATACAGGTATACGAGGGGAATTCAAAAAGTAAAGGGACATTTGTGAAAAGCTGTACTTATTCTGATGATAGAAAACTGAAACATGCGTTATTTTTCTACGTAACCTCCCTGGACTTCAATGCAGTTTTCCCGACGTTTTACGAGTTTTTTTATTTCATCAGAAAATACGTTTATCGGTTGCACCGCACCGCAGCAATAACGTCTTCATCACTTTCAAATCATCTTCCATGTAGTGCTTCCGTTAAGGGTCCAAACATGTGAAAATCGCTTGGAGCTAGGTCTGGACTGTATGGTGGATGGTCGAGCACCTCGAATCTCAACTCCTTTATTGCGTCGTCTGTCCGTTTGGCTGAATGTGGGCGAGCGTTATCTTGCTGTAGGATGACACCTCTTCACAGTTTTCCACGACGTTTGGATCTGATCGCAGGTTTCAGTTTCGTACACAACACATCACATCCACCATACAATACAGACCTGGCTCTAAAGCCTCGTTTACGCTGGGGCGACGTCTTGTCGTTTTGTTCTAAGCGTTTTGAAATGCTTACCTACTACATAACACTTTTTCAAAATTAATAAGCAAACATATTAATAGTATTAATAGTAAGACTGTATTAAAAACTTTCAGTGTTCGGCTCCACAAATTTAAATTATATGTAAAGTTTTACTCCAGTGCGTGGAAATAAACATCCCAGGTTGGGATGCATAAACTAAAACCAGAGGACGGGATGGTCTGATGAAGAGGGGGGAGATCCCCCCCCCCATCCCCCCCTCCCTGCAAATCGCACACTGAGTGTCAGTGAGCGTCCTGTCCGTGTGTACAATGAGGAAGGCACGCGATGTATCTGAGTTTAGCTAAGGAAAGATTGTGATGGCCCGGAGGCTCGGCCTGAGCATTTTAGAAGCTGCACAACTTGTCGGGTGTTCGAAGAGTGCTGTGGTGAGTGTCTTCAAAATAGGGTGAACCAAGCTGCAACGACGTCCAGACGTCGTGGGGTTGGGCGGCCGCTCCCCATTACAGATGAGGGTAAAGCGGCACAGGCGGGGAACAGTGGCGCAAATAACATCACTCTTTAATGCTGGGCAGAGTAAAATTGCGTCTGAACACTCAGCGCACCGAACACTGCTAACGATGGGCCTCCGCAACCGAGGACCCATGCATTTGCCAATGTGAACACCACATCTACAACTACGGCTGAAATGGACACGTCGCCGTCGGCTCTGGACGTTCGCACAGTGGCAGAGCGTCGCATGGTCTGATGAACCCCAATACCTTCATCATGTCGATTGGGGGGGGGGGGGGGCGAATACGTCTTGTTCAAGAGGCACGGCTTCTTGCAGGACAGACAAGCTGGCAGGTGCTTCATTATGTTTTGTGGAACATACACGTGGGCATCCACGTGTCCAATGGAGCTCACGCAGAGCTCTATGACGGCCAAGGCGTATTTATATAGGTTGCTCACCACGTACGGCCCTTCACGACGATCATGTTTCCGGATGGCAGTGAGATTTTTCAACAAGATAATGCCCGATGTCACAAGGCCAGGAGTGTGACGGAGTGATTCGAGGAACACAGTGGCGAGTTCCAATTGACGAGCTGGCCTCCCACCCCACCAGATCTGAACTCGATCCAACACTTCTCGGATGTTATTGAAGGTGGAATCAGAGTTCATCGCCCTCCACCCCCCCCCCCCTCCTTCCCCGTAATTTACGAGAATTAGATGATTTGTGTGTGCACATGTCGTGCCAACTCCGTCTAGCAACCTACCAAGGCGTCATTGCTTCCATGTCACGATGCGTCGCCAATGTTATCCGTGCCAAAGATGGACATACCGGCTGTTAGGTAGGCTATCAAAATGTTCCTGCCGATCCGTGTACAAGCGCCCACTTTCATTCACACATACCTGAAAACCAAGTTCAGAACGCCTATATTCCTGGACTACTTACTCGTAATGTGTTGCGTTCCTTAAATGGCAGCCACACTTTTATTTAGCGTTAGTCCGCAGAAAGTATTTACCCTGTATTTTATGAAGGGTGTATACGTGGACAAAGAAAAAAAATTTCCGGATTTTTCCCGGACGTCCCAGTTAAAAATACATTTTTCCCAGGGTAAAAATATACTTCTCCCGTATTAATTGACAGTATACTTATCCTTCCCAGCGCTTCAGAAAACGAAAACCAGCATTTAAAAAATAAATAGAAATAAAAATAAAAATAAAAAAGTTTTGGAAAAATCTTTGATGTGCAGCAACACGTCCGCTCTATATTTCGGTGTTACTAAGTATAAATTCGAATTCCACAAAACATAGGCTACCTCGTTAGTTTGCGAAGCGTTGAAACAGGGATTGCGATGACCTCTTGTAAGCAATTCATAGATCATGTCACGTGATCTCGCCAGCCGATGACGGCAGATACTCAGAACACAAGACACGTGATGTAGCCAGCCAATAGGAAACATCACTGTTAAGTAGCGCGAACGTACGAGATAATGGTTTAAATTAATGTACGAAGAGTAGCTATAAGAAAAGCTACGCTTTCACATATAGTATTAGTCTCGAAGATTAATAAGCTGCAAGAGAAGCTCATGTAATATTGGCCTTTTTTGCGTGTGTTACGCTTTAAGATAACATCACAAAAATGTGCCGGTAAAATTTTAAAATAATGATATAAATATCTGGTCGTCTGGGCTCGAAGTTCTTCTAAGTGGCTGGCCCCCAAAGTGTTAAGTTTCAAAAGAGAGTCAAGCGCTCTGTGATTTAAGAAATACATCGCGCATTCCCATACGCAACATAATTCATTTTGCGTAAAAGGAAATTTACTTTGAAAATAACGCTTTTCAAATCACCATTCGTAATAGTTTCTTGAGACCTGTTAGGTTCATTTCAGCAGTTGCCAGAGAGCGCCAGAAAACAGGCGTTAATGCGCGTGCGCAGCTACGATGACGTAGGAAGCCTGTATGTTTGTACGTACAAAGCATAAAAGAGAGCTTACATAAAGTCATAAAACAAACAGGGCATCAGAGCATACTCTAAGAGCATCGGAATTTCGTAAACCACACTAAAATGCATAATTCGGCTTGAAGTACATATTCGTATTCGTATGTCCAAATTCATAATGAAGTAGGTCTCAACTTGATATTAAGCTTTTTAGTGTTTTCGGGATGTAAATTTTCTTTGGGTACCTGTACCGTACCATCTCACGTTTCGTTCTTTATTATGCCGGCAATGACTCAACTGCACATGCGCATGATCCCGCTGGCAACTGCTCAAATGGACATCAGTAAACAGCTGTGATGTCACGCTCATCGGAAGTAGTTTGCTGTTACGAAGTATTGCGTTAGTTTTCATCTTAAGGTCTAAGATACATTTTGCCGTTGGCAGACGCTTGTGTGCGTGCGCACGGTGTTTTGTTGTTTAAATTGTGCATTTCCTTTGTAGCTAAAGTTTTATTTTGCTTTTTCTCTCTCGTTTATGTTTTATTGCTGCAGTATTACTCTGCAGCAGGGGGCTACAGTAATATTCTTTGTTAGAATATCAGTTCTTATCAGCCAAAATTACAAAAATTCAAACGAAAACGAAAACAATAAATTCCCGGATTTCCGAAAAAATCCCGGATTTTCCCCGATTTTATCCCGGATGAAAAATTCCCGGGTTTTTCCCGGAGTTTGCGGTTGTCCCGGGTCGTATACACCCTTTTATGGTACATTTATCACGAATTTATTAGCGTTTTCCTGATACTGTAAAGTGCCATTTCATTCAGATTGAAATCACACTAACATTAGCTCCTCATTTCCATGGAAAAATTATCTTTCAAAAAGCAGATGGAAATTATAGACTGTTGACTCTGCAGAACGATAGTTATTTGAATCCCTCGCAAAGTGAAGTTCTTTGCTTCCATCACTTACACATGTTTTCTATTTGCCAAAAAATAGTTACTGCAGATTAAATATAGGAAAGAAATGTTCCAGTAATGAATTTACTAGGTGCGGTGTTCCTCTAGAAGCTGTAGTAAATTTTTAATCACCTGACAGTTACTTCTACACCTTTTATCCTCCCCATTGACGTGACTATATTACGGTCTTAACAGGGTAAAGAACTCCGATAGAAAAAGATTAGTTCTGATTTTCTTCCAAAGCTCAGAAATAGAACTAAAAGCAACTACGGTAACCTAGTGAGGTGGCGCAGTGATTACCACACTTGACTGGCATTCGGGGGGATGAATGTCCAAATCTGCTTCCGGCCATCCAGACTTACCTTCTCCGTGATTACCCTAAATCGGTCCGGGCAAATGCTGGGATGGTTCCACTGAAAGGGCACAATCGATTTCCTTCCCTATCCTTGACACAGTGTGAGCTTGTACTCAATCACTAATGACTTTGATGTCGACGGGATATTAAGACCCTAGTCCGCCCCCAGTAGCTTAGTGGTCAGGGCGACAATGTCAGTCGTAATTGCCCGGGTTCGATTCCCGGCTGGGTCGGAGATTTTCTCCGTTCAGGGATTGGGTGCTGTGTTGTCCTAATCATCATAAATCGATAGACTTGCACCCGGCGAACGGTCTACCCGACAGGAGGCCCTAGTCACACGACATTTTTATTAAAACTTCATTAACCATTGTGTTTCGCTCAAGGTATAATCGTAGAATCATTTTTATTTATGTCCGTTTTCAATTCCGGCGCCACCTGCAGTCATATCTGATGAAATTTGATGTTTCTGAAGATGAATTTGTTTTCTTGATATTGCTAGCGTTTTCAATCTTTTTCTCATAACAAATTTTCATTTGAGACATGAGTTTCTCCTGGCGTATACAACTTTCAAATAACTTCCGGGAAGTCAGCCAGGTAATACTTTCAGCGACCGCCGATATTTCGGCGGGAGAACACCTTGAAAATAGCGGTCGCTGAAAGTGTTACCTGGCTGAATTCCCGGAAGTTATTTGAAAATTTTTATTTATCTTCTCAAAGCCTATCATATATCATATGTAATGCAGCGTACTGAATACTATGTCATTTGGTGAAACTGTCACCTTTTACTTATTGGGTACCTTGTTCAGGTAGAGAGCTTCTCTTTTCCTTTTCCTCGTATCTTGCTGCTTCCACCCTCAGATTTGTATAAATTTATGTTTAAAATTGCGATGCCTGCATTGTTCACACATGGTGACTGCGCCGATGCTCAATGAGTAGCAGCCACGACATTTTATTCACTCACAAAAAGAAACAAATGGCGCACAGATGACATCTTTTGTTCTTTGCAACAGCAATGCTACAAGGAAAAAATCACATCACATCGCATCATGATTTCATCTTTATTATTTTATGTGTGTTAGATATTTGGAGCTCAGTTCAGTTTTGTAAAAGCCTGCACGCCCATTAATACCATGTAATACAGTTGCCCTCTTTCCGGTGCCAACAGAAGTTTTTCTCTATCTGCTCTGTCGCATTAACTTTTCCAAAGGCACACGGAAGCATTTAATGGAATGTCTGTACTAAATGAGAAAAAAGGAGAAAAGTCGACTGCCTTTAATTATGGTTCACGAGGCGCATAGTCCCGGGTCAACTGGCACTTGACAGCTGACGTCAGGTAGAGATGCTCGTCGTATTGCGAAATCTCCTGCACTTTTCAGATATGTATTTTCATTGGATGCTGTGGTTGCTGCACACACAATGATGAGCTTTCATTGCCGTTCTGAAATTTCCATCGCGTCCATGTTTCACTGCAACAGCGTAACATTGTTTATCACTTTGGCCTCAACACACACGAAAGACAGTATACCTACGCAAACAAGGGGAAAAAACTCTAAGGTTTCGGGATTGTAGCCGAATCATTTTGACTTCTTTCCACAATATTTCGGCTGGCAACCGTCCAGTCGTCTTCAGGTGAATGTGCGCCACTGGAGACTGCTAGTTTTTTATTGAATTTCGATTCTCCCGCCCCCTCCCCCAGAGGGGGGAGGGGGGCAGGCAGTAGCGTAATATGCCGCCCTGTAGTCTACAGAAGAGTTAAAAACGTAATGAGGAGATAACAAAACAATAAAAACAGGCGATAAAACGGTGACTGTTTAAAACTGTAACATGGCGAAAAGTTTCGGAAGTGAAAATACAAAAGCAAAAGGTCGGTGATGCTGATTAAAATACACAGTAATCAGACAGACACAATTTAAAAACACATTGACAGACTGGTTTCTGTTCGCAAGAGTTAAAAACACACCTAGCGACAGTATGGTGTCTGTTCGCGTCACTTAAAAAGGGGACGCACAACACTGAACACTCACGTGAACACTGCACTGTAGAGTAGACACGAAGTCAGATGGGGTAGGGGGGGACCGATGGAGGGAGAGGACCCAGAAAAGATGGGGGGGGGGGCAGGGCAGACGCGAGGAGGAGTGGGAAAGGCAGTGGAGGGGAAAGCAAAAGGACTACTAGTCGACGGTTTCGGCTTTATAGAAAAAATTGGCTCGGAATCGCATGCGCATTGACGGCCTTCACAGGAGCGTCCTCTATCGAAATCCGCGCCCCCTGCAAGCACTGTTACATCTGTGGCGCCCAGGCCCGTGCGTGAAGCTGAAACTAATTGTCCGCTCTCTGTCGGAACGCGCCGAACGTCAGATGCCGCCAGACGTGTCGTTATGAATAAAATGTTTTCTCTCAGAAGATATTAAATAGATCACCGACTCCCAAGCCTTTTCCGACTGATAGCCACCGTCACGATTTATAAGATCTTCTGCTAGACGTCTTTCCACAGGTTCTTTGACTATTGAATCTCAAAAGGATCTCCACCGGGATTAAGATTTTTGTGACAGATTAATCCATAGAGCTTCCGTCCTGTGGTAATAAAATGCTCAGCAACGGCTGACTTAAAGGCCTGCGGAAGGCGATTGCGGCGCTCGTATTTGAAGTATCTTTCATGTACTGTGTGTATCGTCCGATATATGAAGGGCTTAGTTCAATAGTGCTACAAGTCCAATTTTTGTTCATTCTGGGATACAGAGTCCTAAAGTTAAATGAGCGCTGTAAAATCTGCAGTTGAGATACCAGAAATATTCAAGTATATATACTGGGTGATCAAAAAGTCAGTATAAATTTGAAAACTGAATAAATCACGGAATAATGTAGATAGTGAGGTACAAATTGACACACATGATTGGAATGACATGGGGTTTTATTAGAACCAAAAAAATACAAACGTTCAAAAAATGTCCGACAGATGGCGCTTCATCAGATCGGAATAGCAATAATTAGCATAACAAAGTAAGACAAAGAAAAGATGATGATCTTTACAGGAAATGCTCAATATGTCGACTATCATTCCTCAAAAATAGCTGTAGTCGAGGAATTAATGTTGTGAACAGCACTGTAAAGCGTGTCCGGAGTTATGGTGAGACATTGGCGTCGGATGTTGTCTGTTAGCATCCCTATAGATGTCAGTCGATCACGATACACTTGCGACTTCAGGTAACCCCAAAGCCAATAATCGCACGGACTGAGGTCTGGGGGACTGGGAGGCCAAGCATGACGTAAGTGGCGGCTGAACACACGATCATCACCAAACGACGCGCGCAAGAAATCTTTCACGCGTCTAGCAATACTTCTTTTTCCCCCAATAAAACGCCATGTCATTCCAAGCATGTGTGTCAATTTTTACCTGTCTATCTACATTATTCCGTGGTTTATTAAGTTTTCAAATTTATACTGACTTTTTGATCACCCGGTATATAAGCCCTTCATATGTAAGCTTTGCCTCTCTGGCAAGGAATTTTGTAAATCCCGGCCTGCCACACCCCCAGATCGTTCTTTACCGAACAGAGAAGGGCACTAACCTTTACCGGTAGCCGGAAGATCACTTTAACTTGATGTTTCCTTAGGATCCTGCCTACTTTAGATGTTAGTTTGCCGACGTATGGAAGGGACGCCCTGGACTTGGAGAGCTTCTTATCTTCATGTTACGGGTAGTCAAGTTTCTTAGCGCTGTACTAATCATTGAACGTCTCGTAAATGTTCTAATTCTTTTGTAAGGCTGTCTCCATCAGAAAAAAACGTGAGGCCGTCGCACGAACGTTCCGAGGACGCCGGTAATTTGTGATGGGTGATGGCAGCTCGACGCTTGCAGGTAGACGTCCATATGTGTAGGCTTACGGTAGACAGAATGCCCTATTTAATCGGAAAGAGGTAGGACAGTGAAACTACAACTAGGCGCTAAATGGTTGGACGGTCCACGACTCTTCCGACGCTTGTCTGCTCTGTAAAGTAGGATAGATGGTGATCTGTGGCAACTCTGCCGAAAGAGAACAACGCTGGTGCACGCACAAGTGTTTCTGAGTACACCTTTCATCGTACATTGTTGAACATGGAGCCCCGCAGTAGACCACCCCTACGTGTTCAGATGTTGACCCAACGACATCGTCAATTTAGATTGCAGTGGGCACGGGACCATCGGGATTAGACCGTTTATCAATGGAAACATGTCCGCTCTTCAGATGAATCACATTTTTTGCTGCACTAGGTCAATGGTCGTCTCCACAGAAGCCATCTTCTAGGTGAACAGCGGCTCGAGACGTACAGCATGCCACAGACACAAGCTGGCGGGAGCAGTATTATGCTGTTGGAGACGTCCTCATGAGCTTACATGGGACCTGTGGTAGTAATTGAGGACACACTGACAGCTGCGAATCACCTGCATCCTTTCTTGATGTTGAAAGTTAGACCTCTATGATACAGCTGTGTGCATACACAAATTGAGTCTGGGGTCTTACTATTCGCGTCCAGTAGCGAGCGAACAGTTGAGGGGAATCTGAGGTGGTCGGTTGCAGCGCGCGGAGGAGAGATGCAGCGCGACTTGAGAGGTCGCAGCCTGCCGTGATCGCGCTAGTAGTGCAGGAGGACACTCCGGTATTAACTGAGGGTTTTTGGTAATTTGCCTTTTCGCGTAGTTTTTGGTTGCTTGCACTCTGGAGATTTGTGTGTTCATACGTTGAAAGTAATATTCGTATCTTTGATGTGGCCAGAAACATGTTTATTGAGTATAGACATTGTGGAATAATTAAAAGTCTGTGTAAAGTTTGTCATTGTTCAAATGTATCGCAAATATAACAGATATTATTGGTTTCTTTCATTTTGCTTTACATCGTTTAAGGTTACTTGACCAAACCCCTCCTGATCATTCAGTATCTATGTATAAAAATGTGGCAGTAATTGTTGCAATTAATCTATGCATTCTATTCTGCATGGATGGCAGAATCGCTTTTGAAATATTGTAGCATGCTGCTGATCACGAATTTGCAGCGGCAAGTGGAGGTAACGGGTCTGTTACGTACAGGAGATTTGCAGAACTGTTGTTAGGGGACGTTAGAGAATTTTTTTAAAACTCGCAGTCGAATTGATTTCTTTATGTTGTTGTTGTTGTTGTTGTTGTCTTCAGTCCTGAGACTGGTTTGATGCAGTTCTCCATGCTACTCTATCCTGTGCAAGCTTCTTAATCTCCCAGTACCTACTGCAACCTACATCCTTCTGAATCTGCTTAGTGTATTCAGCTCTTGGTCTCCCTCTACGATTTTTACCCTCCACGCTGCCCTCCAATACTACAATGGTGATCCCTTGATGCCTCAGAACATGTCCTACCAACCGATCCCTTCTTCTTGTCAAGGTGTGCCACAAATTTCTCTTCTCCCTAATTCTATTCAATACCTCCTCATTAGTTATGTGATCTACCCATCTAATCTTCAGCATTCTTCTGTAGCACCACATTTCGAAAGCTTCTATTCACTTCTTGTCTAAACTATTTATCGTCCATGTTTCAATTCCGTACATGCCTACACCCCATACAAATACTTTCAGAAACGACTTCTTTACACTTAAATCAATGCTCCATGTAAACAAATTTCTCTTCTTCAGAAACGCTTTCCTTGCTATTGCCAGTCTACATTTTATATCCTCTCTACCTCGACCATCATCAGTTATTTTGCTCTCGAAATAGCAAAACTTCTTTACTACTTTAAGTGTCTCATTTCCTAATTTAATTTCCTCAGCATCACCCGACTTAATTCGACTACATTCCATTATCCTCGTTTTGCTTTTGTTGATGGTTTATCTTATACCCTCCTTTCAACACACTATCCATTCCATTCAACTGCTCTTCCAAGTCTTTTGCTGTCTCTGACAGAATTACAATGTCATCGGCGAACCTCAAAGTTTTTATTTCTTCTCCGTGGATTTTAATACCTACTCCGAATGTTTCTTTTTTTCCTTCAATACTTGCTCAATATGCAGATTGAATAACATCGGGGAGAGACTACAACCCCGTCTCACTCCCTTCCCAACCACTGCTTCCCTTTCATGTCCCTCGACTCTTATAACTGCCATCTGGTTTCTGTACGAATTGTAAATAGCCTTTCGCTCCCTGTATTTTACCCTTGCCACCTTCAGAATTTGAAAGAGCGTATTCCAGTCAACATTGTCAAAAGCTTTCTCTAAGTCGACAAATGCTAGAAATGTAGGTTTGCCTTTCCTTAATCTATTTTCTAAGATAAGTCGTAAGGTCACTATTGCCTCACATGTTCCAACATTTCTATGGAATCCAAACTGATCTTCCCCGAGGTCGGCTCCTACTAGTTTTTCCATTCGTCTGTAAAGAATCCGCGTATTTTGCAGCCGTGACTTATTAAACTGATAGTTCGGTAATTTTCACATTTGTCAACACCTGCTTTCTTTGGGATTGGAATGATTATATTCTTCTTGAAGTCTGAGCGTATTTCGCCTGTGTCATACATCTTGCTCACCAGATGGTACAGTTTCGTCAGGACTGGCTCTCCCAAGGCTGTCAGTAGTTCAAATGGAATGTTGTCTACTCCCGGGGCCTTGTTTTGACTCAGGTCTTTCAGTGCTCTGTCAAACTCTTCACGCAGTATTATCTCTCCCATTTCATCTTCATCTACATCCATTTCCATAATATTGTCCTCACGTACACCGCCCTTGTATAGACCCTCTATATACTCCTTCCACCTTTCTGCTTTCCCTTCTTTGCTTAGAACTGGGTTTCCATCTGTGCTTTTGATATTCATACAAGTGGTTCTCTTTTCTCTGAAGGTCTCTTTAATTTTCCTGTAGGCAGTATCTATCTTACCCCTAGTGAGATAAGCCTCTACATCCATACATTTGTCCTCTAGCCATGCCTACTTAGCCATTTTGCACTTCCTGTCGATCTCATTTTTGAGACGTTTGTATTCCTTTTTGCCTGCTTCATTTACTGCATTTTTATATTTTCTCCTTTCATCACTTAAATTCAGTATTTCTTCTGTCACCCAAGGATTTCTACTAGCCCTCGTCGTTTTACCGACTTGATCCTCTGCTGCCTTCACTACTTCATCCCTCTTTTCTTTATAATTCGTGGGAAAAGTAGTTAACCTTCTGTTCGTATTTCTGTTTCTATTTTGCTCTCAATCAGAATTCTTTTATTATCTGAGTGCGTCACACACGTGTTTCCGTACGTCTTACGATAAAATAATCGAGAGTTTCAATGTCTTCCCGACATAATCTTGTGGAATATACGAGTAACAACACGGAGATTCTGACACGCATTTCCAGCTAATAGGATACTGTTAATAAGGAAGCTGTTGAAATTAAATTAGCAAGTAACCTTACAAATAGAGGGGTCAGAAAACAGGGACAGAGTTTATGCTGCCTCACGTGGTGTTTATTAATTTCACTATCGATAACTTCTGACATCATTTTTCATTTGTGATGGCGCAAGAGTTTATAGAATATGTATGTGTGTGTGGGGAGGGGGGGGGGGGCGCTCTGTTTGCAGAAGTTTTACATTCGCTTGCACGGCGCTTACTTATTGCAGTTCTGCCTCGAAAATGGCAGTGTGTTCTTCTGTCGAAATATCGGCAGTTGTTGACGTCACATTTGGCATTTATTGATTTTGAGAAAGCCTTTGATAACGTGAACAGAACACTTTTCTATAAAATATTGGAAACAAAACGTTTTTCTAAACGTTTTATGAACACCATAAAGATTATATGTAAATGCACAAATAGTTATAATTTCAGATGAAATTTTAATAAATCAAGGTGTTAGACAAGTGTGCAGCCTGTCAGCCACTTTATTTAATTTATATATTTACGACCTAGTTACGAAGTGGAATGACGAAATAATCTTGAGCATTAAAATAGGAATAGCGTACCATTAAATACTCTGTTATATGCTAACGACCTAATTTTGCAGGAAACAGAAGATAATTTACGAAGAGCAGTATATAGATTGAGCCAAAATGCAGTATGCTACACCTTATTCTATAACTGCAAAAAAGACAAAGATAATGGCTTTCAAATGAAGGAATCCAGTCAGATTGAAACAATAATAAAACAGAAAATTTTAGAATAAGAGTCCCACTTCAGTTATCTAGAATGTGATATTTGTTTTAATACCGACAAAGACGTTGAGGAGTAGTAGTTTAATAAATATCAAGCTATCGGGGGAACAACTGGAAGAACTTTCGGAAGAAACCAAGAAAAGAGATATAAATGCTATTAAGTTATGACTGTAAGTCAAAAGTTGAAGAAATACAGCCTTCCATGTAATACTTAGTTGCAAAATTACCCAAAATAAAGTTCTTCCAATATGATTGGAAGCATGTGAAGTGTTTCTATAGATATCTTCAATGAATTGGACCAGCTGTTTAACTGAAAACACTTGAGGGATGAGGTTGAAAGAAACTACTGATGAATAAGTTACTTGAATGGTACGTTAAGATGATGTGACCGGGCAAGGTGGCGCAGTGGTTAGCACACTGGCTCCCTTTCGGGAGGACGACGGTTCAAACCCGCGTCTAGCCATTCTGATGCAGGTTTTCCGTGAGTTCCCTAAATCACTTGAGGCAAATGTCGGGATGTTCAAAGGACACGGCCGACTTCCTTCCCCATCCGTCCCAAATTCGATGGTACCGATGACTTCGCTGTTTGGTCCCCTCTCCAAATCAACCAACCAACCTCTGATAGTGTGGTGAAACTTCAGGAAGCTGATCCTATCTGGTATTTGTAGTCACGTTTAGTATTTCTTTCACACGTTCTTCCTATATACAGTGACGGAAAGAAAATCACACCAAGTAGGAGTGGTGCAACTTAAACGAAAGTGGGTGTGCGTGTTGCGACGTACGAAAGACGTCTGTCCAAATTTCAAGCCAGTCGCATAACAGCGGTAGTAGCGCCTCTATAAGAATGCAAATAATGTTTGCTTTAAATACACACACAGTAACGGTCGCGAACGTTATCGATCTTTGAGATTGGACTTGGTAAGTTGATGTTAGTCAATAATGCCTTTATGGCGACCAAGACGCCATTATAAACACCTCGTTGGGATTGAAAGAGATCATGTAAAAGGCTTCGAGAAGCTGGTTGTTCCTTTTGCGATATTGCACAGAGATCTGACAGAAATGTAGCCACTGTACATGACTGCTGGCAACGGTGAGCAAGAAAATGTACGGTTGCGAGAAGACCGGCCTCTGGACGGCCGCGTGGCACTACACAGGGGAAGACCATCGTTTTCGGTGGACGGCTCCGGCGCATCGTACTGCATCCTCAGCAGCAGTATGAGTAGCAGTTGGCACCACAATGACATCACGAACTGTTATAAATCGATTGCTTCAAGGACAGCTCCGAACCATACGCCTTGTAACATGCATTCCAGTGACCACAAGCCAGCCATCTGCGACATCAGTGGTGTAAAGCGAGAGCAGTTTCGTATAACAGCAGGAGCACTCTAGCGGTTATGCCACGCACTTTCACTGCAGATTTGTACATCAATCGGCTGATTCGACCTGTTGTGCTGCCATTCATGTACAGCGTGCGAGGGAGTGTTTTTCAACAGGATAAAGCTCGTCCACAAACTGCTGTTGTAACCCAGAATGCTCTACAGTGTGTCGACATGTTCCTTTGGCCTACTAGATCACGAGCTCAGCCTCCAATCGAGTACATACGGGACGTCATCGGACGAAGACTCCAGCGTCATCGACGAACAGCATTAACCATGACACTTCCTGGCAGCTTAAAACTGTGTGCCGGACAGACATTCGAATTCGGGACCTTTGCCTTTCGCGGTCCAGAGTTCGAGTCTACGTCCGGCACACAGTTTTAATCTGCCAGGAAGTTTCGCATCAGCGCAGGAAGTTTCGCATCAGCGCACACTCCGCTGCAGAGAGAAAATTTTACTCTAGAAGCATTAGCCATCCCTGTATTAGCCAACCAAGTGCAACAGGCGTGGAAATCCATTCCACAAACTGACATTCGGCATCTGTACTACACAATGCATGCACGTTTGCATGATTGCATTCAACATTTTGGCGGTTACGCCGGTTATTAATGTACCAGCATTCCACATTTTCAGTCGCTGTCTTGCGTTTACATTAATTATGAGCTTGTAACGTTAATCACTCAAATATATCATCGTATTTTTTTTATTCAGCTGCACCTACCAGTAGTTTCTTTGCAACCCACAACGCCTTAAGAAACCACGTGACATTTTTACACTCCCTTGCTCGCTACCTACAAACTTAGTCCTGTAGAAAAAATGAATAGAACTTTTCTGTAGGAAATTTAATGTAGTTCCAGTGTGTACTGCTGTACGTTGTCGCTGGTGTCGACGATTTTCCAATTATTGGAGGAAAACGTGTTTAAAGGTCACTTTTGCACATTTTGCTTGACTAATTCGAAAACTACGGCCTCTGACGAAAACTTACCGGGAACAGAATTTAACTACTTCAGATTTCCTACAAAATGGTCCTGCTCATTTTTTATATTGGGCAAATAGTCTCATGTAGCGAGCGTCTGATATTTGAGTGCGTTAAGGTTGCATAACGACCCATAGTAAGGGACAACCGAAACACTTTGTATGTACAGGGTATTCGGATTTCCCATTACAAACTTCTAGGGCGTGTAAAGGGGAGCGAGTACATATTATTTTGAATAGGAACTCATGTCCGAAAACGTACCACTTTCATTTTACGAAGGTTTCAATTCACTTGTTTAACACATCCATTTCTGCTTAAGGAACTGAATTACAATTATTCATTTATCACTTAACCACACTTGTTTGTATTAACACTTAAACATTAGATGTTTACATTATTCCAAAACAAAACAGAACCCATTATACTGTACGTAAAGAACAGTACTGATCCATTACAGCAGCGGCTCGATGAGTCGACCACAGAAGTTGTTACAGACATTGTACCCACGAAGCATGTTCTGGTACACACTCTGCATCTCACCAAGTGTCTCTTAAATTTCTAAAACAGCGGCCAGAACTGGTCCCAGCAGATCTTCCTCTGTCTTTACAGGAGTCTCGAAAATTGATCTTTGCATAAGATTTCACGAGTAGTAGTCCATAGAAGACGTAGTACACGTCATCCTTTCTACCATATTGTATACCAGGACGAGAAGCTTTGAGACTTCTGTCTTTCCCAGAACAGACGTGGATACGTTACACATTTGAATTGAAACTGCGATTTGTTCGCAGTAATCATGGACTCAAAGCATACCGTAAGAGCTCTGATCACTTCATCTTCGCTACTGTGAAACAAAATAAATCTCTTCTGCTGAACAAGTTATCATAGTTCTTAAGGTATGCGCTTTAGAGTCCAAGTTTACTGCGACTTTTTTGCTTCTAGTATCGTGTGTACTTTCATCTGTATGCGTTTCTACCATCAATTATGATACACCCTGCAAAGGCAAAGCTTTTGTCCTTGTTAATTTCTTCCTTTTCCTTCTCTTTAATCCTATATTACTAAACTTCGTCCAGACAGGCCCCGGAAGGCACCGACCGACCACCGTGTCATCCTCAGCCGAAAGGTATCACCGGATGTGCGTATGAAGGGGAAAGTGGTCAGCACACTGCTCTCCTAGCCGTTGTCAGTTTTCGTGACTGGAGCCGCTACTTCTCAACCAAGCAGCTCATCGATTGATCTCACAAGGGCCGAGCGCACCCCAGTTGTAAACAGCCATGGGCAGAGTCATATGGTCACCCATCCAAATGCTAGCCAAGCCCGACAGCACTTAACTTAGGTGATCTGGCGGGAACTGCTGTTACTCTGCGTCAAGGCCGTTGGCGCCTAGATTACTGAACCCACATAAATTTTACGATATCAATAGTGCATAAAAAGGACATAATGTACTTACATAAAACATACCATTGGAGATCTAATAATTGCAATTAACTAATGCGTACCCTACAAATTATGACTGCCTTTGAATGAAATGTGAAGTAGTGCACCTTACGATCGTTTAGTAGCAATGTAACATTTTCTCCCCTTTAGTGTTCTAGGGTTAAATATAATGAAGAACCGCCTTGTAATCAATTACTTTCTTTACTACTCTGTTGTACTCTGCGCTGCAGGTAAGTCGTTATTTCGCGAAATATTCTACTGAAATCAGAGCTGATCCATGTCGTATTCGCGTGTGATGTTGCTTTATAAAACAGGCTCCTAAAAAAAAAAGTTTTGCGTCAACTGCATATGTGCAAATGTTTGTAGGCGAGAAGTGATAGAAGTAGCCTTACCAAAAGTAAAATAATATGGTAACTGTTAAATTAAAACCAATAAGCAAAATAAATCCAGATTGTTCGAAGGTGCACACACTTGAAGTCAAAATCTGCTGAGCGGTAACTTTCAACGACGTTTTGCTCTACCTCGTGCGTTGTAACAAGCTTAGATCATCTCTGGGATGCTCCCACTCCCACAACTTGTTGATACGTGGTGTTACGCACACTTGTCCCCATTCTTCCACATAGCCGTTGGTGATGTCATATTAGGAGGGTTTCTGCTAGACACAGGACAAGTTACAGCGTGATCCATCCGATTCGTGTGAATACGTATGTCGGTGATTCAATAGATTGATTCGTGCCACGTGAAGGAAACTGTACACAAGGTGGGCGCGGTTTGGTCTTGCAGTATCGTATCGAAAGACGAATCTATCTACGAAATGTTGACTGTAGTGTATATATAAAGTTGAAGAATATTGTCCCGACTTCACACAGCCCTCAAATTACCGTCGAAGACCACGAGAAGAGTGTAACATCCGAGCACAATACGGGCTCAAAACACGAGTGCTGAACCCGTGGGACTTCGTTTTGATACGTTCATTGGAATCTTGCCGCCTCCCTATCCTTCTATGACGGTCACTAGGTGTTAGACTACTAGTACCCTCCTTGGCAAAGAGGGGTGTCATTGAGCCAGGTTCCTTTGCAGACCATCCTTCTCATGCATTACAGCATGTGGGGGCGGTGGTTCGTAATGTTTGCCTAGAGGAAAAACTGAGAAACAGTTGCACTGTGTTGTCGATGACTGACCGTGCAGAAACGGTTGCATTCTGTAGTAGACTGTCTATCGAGCGGTGAAATTTTCCTTATGAGATTCACAGTTGCACTGTGTTCTTCACGAGCTACCTGGAAGGCCTCACCTGATGGTGTTGCAAATAGAAATGCCATGTGGCTAGGGCGTCCCGTCGGGTAGACCATTCGTCTGGTGCAAGTCTTAAGAGTTGACGCCACTTCGGCAACTTGCGTGTCGATGGGGATGAAATGATGATGATGATGATCATGATAAGGACAACACAACACCTAGTCCCTGAGCGGAGAAAATCACCGACCCAGCCGGGACTCTAACCCGGGCAGTTAGGTATGACATTCCGTCGCGCTGACCACTTCGAATGACGTGATGTGTACGCCAATTTGGCGGATACTAACCATCTTGTGCTGATAACCCTTCTTATAGTAAAGTGACACTGTGCACACAGCCTAAGCTTAAGACGACCTTTAGAGGCTTGTTAACAGACTTGAACTTCACACACAAGCTGTGTTCACGATTGTAGGCACAGCGCACTCTGCTGAACAGAACTGAAGTTACATATAGTGCCTCGATTACATAAGTGGTTTTTTTACAACGCGGTTACCTGATAAACAGTTTTCCGGTGCACGGGAACAGGTTTCTGATCTATGCAACTCAAACTATGCAGGTCATGAGGGTTGTGCATAACACTCTTGTTGACTAATTCATGATTAGATTCCACAAAAACCAGCCAGTACTTTAGTAATATGAAAATGTATAATACGTTTCACAGTTCCTGTCACAGGCTTCTAGCGAGTCTAGAGGTGACTTGTTTGATCAAGTTTTGATAAGGAACCCATGTCCAGAAATGCACAATTTGGAAGTAAAATAAGTTCGAAGATGGCATCACTTTTCTATGTCTCACTTCGAGGTACGCAGACAATGAGATCTGTCTGGCCTGTGTGCTGCCCATGGCATCGGCAATGTTCCGATTAATTGTCGTTTGGTTCCCTTGTATGTAACAAAGGCTGTCCTCTTTAAAGTCGCGAGTGCGGCGTATGTGTCGAGCCACGCAGTAAGAACCCAAGGTTGGAGGCAAAACAGCAACTGATGATGGCGGCATCTGTTCAGTTTGTGTGCGTGCTGTGAAGCTGGAGATCTGAAAGGGATCCGATCTTCAAACTTTGTTATCTAAACGGGGCATTTTCGGACATAGATTCCTTATCAAAATTTAAAGTTTCCTCTACAACTCCTGGAAGCCTGTAATAGGTAGGTAGGTACGTACGTACGTACGTACGTGGTTCGTACGAAACAGCGAGGTGGTCCGTCACATCGGATTAGGGAAGGACGGGGAAGGAAATCAGCCTTGCCCTTTCAAAGGAACCATCCCGGCATTTGCCTGAAGCGATTTAGGAAAATAACTGAAAACTTAAAGCAGGATGGCCGGACGCCGTTTTGAACCGTCGTCGTCCCGACTGAGAGTTCAGTAGTAAGAATTGTGACACGCCCTTTACACAGTAAAATGACACTCTGAAGCAATGAATAAAAAGATGGCATTTCGTTTAGGTAAATCACATCGTATGGGAATGCACAGGACAACATGGTGGAGGTCAGATTTGCACCTAAACGCCAGTAGCCGCCACCGTCCAGTACAACGCAAATCTATGCTCACCATTCTGGTAGGAGTGAAATGATCATGTGGCATTGTTGGCCAGGAGGCTCCGTCCGGCGAAGTTCGGCCATCGGATGCAAGTCTAATTTCAGATGACGCCATATTGGATGACATTCGTGTAGGTCAGGGGCGGGCAAACAGCGGCCACATGTGGCCCGCGGAGGGCTTTTGTGTGGCTCGCCAAAACATTTACAAAAATCACAGGAAAAACAATTTCCCCTCCCCGCGCGACTAAAAAAAATCCGCGAGCGTCTGCGCTACTTGGTAGTGCGTGCTACCGACAGATGTCTCTACAGTCATGCAACCAACCTAGCTGCATGTGGGCGCGTTGGATTATGGGAGCACTACCATCAGCCACCACGGGCACGGAAAAAAAGCACTGTGCATCCTGCTATTGGCGCAAATTTATGCTCCACGCTGTGGCTGATGGGAGCGCTGTATTTCTCCCGCGCCGAGTGAATAGTACGACGTTCAGAGCAATTTTCTTCTTTTTCGGGTGGTTTACTTACGTTTTGTCTGTGCAGCAGTACAAAGTATACTTCAGTGCAATCGTGACTCCTAAGAAGAAGCGTAATGTCGGTGATAAGTGTCGTCTGTTTAATGAAGACTGGACGACCAAATATTTCTTTATTGATGCAGGAAATACAGCCGCTTGCTTACTATGCCATGATACAGTTGCCGTATTCAAAGAGTACAATCTGAAACTACATCACGAAACAAAACACAGTGACTTTGGCTGCAAACTTTCAGATGAAGAACGAAAAATAAAAGCAGCGGAGTTCGTGAAACGCTTGTAGAAGCAACAAGCGTTATTTACGAAGCAAACACCGCTTCAAAATAGTGCTACAGAAGCAAGTTTCATGGTCGCCTATAACCTTGCTAAACGAAACAAACCTTTTTCGGATGGCGAGTTTATTAAACAGTGCATGGTAGTGTGTGCAAGTGTATTGTGTCCCGAGGTTAAAACCAAATTTGAGAGCATTTCGTTGTCAAGGTTGACTATAGCGTAGCACATTGATTTAATTAGTGAGGAACTTGCAGACCAGCTAAAGACTGTGAGCGAAGATTTTGTTTGGTTTTCACTGGCAATGGACGAAATCACAGATATTGAAGACACTGCACGAGTGCTCATCTTTATTTCGTCATCACCGAGGAATTACTTGGTATAGTATCCATGAAAGATAGAACCACTGGTCAGGACTAGTTAGAATGTGTTGTTAATTGTGTGGAAACAAGTGGCTTATCCCGGAACAAAAGGTAAGCATTACAACAGATGGCGCCAGAGCTTTCTGTGGGAAAAATATAGGTATGATGAAACTTTTAAAAAAACAAGTTACAAGCCGAAGACACAGACAGCGATATTTTGGATTTTCATTGTATTTTACATTAGGAAAGCCTCTGCAAGACTTCACTAGATTTAAAGCATGTGGTAGATCCTGTTGTTGGTGTTGTGAACACAATCAGAGCAAGGGCACTTCATCACAGACAGTTCAGATCTCTTCTTGAGGAGGTGGGGGCAGAACATGAAGATGTAATTTACCATAACAGTGTGAGGTGGTTGAGATTGGGCAAAGTATTAAAAAGAGTCTGGGAATTACAGGATGAAATTATTTTATTTCTGGACACTAAGGAGATATCTCATGATGTTGCAAAAATAGGATGTGAAGAGTGGAGATATGAGATGGTTTGCAGCTGATATTTTTGAAAAACTGAATGAGCTGAATGTGACATTGCAGGGAAAGGGGTTGTTTGCTCATGAAATGTGGACACATTTCAAAGCATTTAAAACAAAACTAGGTCTGTTTGCAAGGCAAGCAAATGAAGGCAAATTTTGTCATTTCTCTTTACTAGGGAAACAGAAAGTACGTGGAAGTGTTTCAGCTGAGATTAGGGATTATCTACAGAGTTTAGAAGTTGAGTTTACTACAAGATTTCAGGATTTTAAGAAAATGTAGCCTCAGTTTAATGTTTTATCGTATCCCATCACTGCTGATATTACCACTGCACCACAGGAGCTGCAACTTTGAACTGATTCACGTGCAGGCATATCACGCAGTGAAAGAAATGTTTAGTGTATCTTTAGTTGACTTTTATAAATCTTTGTCAGCTGAAAAAATTCCATATATCAAGAAATTTGCAGGCAATATGTTCTCCATATTTGGATCGACGGATATTTATGAACAAAGTTTTTCTTGCTTGAAAATCAACAAGAGCAAATACCAAAGCTGTTTAATTAGAGACAGTAATTTGCAGGCTGTGATGAGAATATCAACTAGCAGTCTGACTCCTGACTTCTAAAAAATTGTGCAAAATTGTGATAGGCTGCATTGGTCCCATTAAACTTGTTTTAAAATTTAATGTACTTGGAGATGATATTAAAGT
Source organism: Schistocerca cancellata (assembly GCF_023864275.1). Classification (NCBI taxonomy): domain Eukaryota; kingdom Metazoa; phylum Arthropoda; class Insecta; order Orthoptera; family Acrididae; genus Schistocerca; species Schistocerca cancellata. The sequence continues at coordinate 1,032,693,392 of NC_064626.1, read as the reverse complement.
AGCAAAATAAATGAAATTGAACACAACTATCTTATTTGAGGATGTCAGAAGGTAAGAGGGACAAGTTACTTTAGTCTTATCAAAATTATAACAAGTACACTTATACCCCTTTGCTTCTGACTCTTTCATTTATATCTAATGATTTTTATGATACCTTTTATGAAATGTAAAGGTAACTAATCGATGCATTTTAAAGCTTTCACTACTACACCCGAAATTGCAACTCTGTGTGTGATTTGTTATTAGAAATAAAGAAAACTTGCATTTTCATAAAATTTGGGAATAGTGCATATATACGCCACCAGTATATATATATATATATATATATATATATATATATATATATATATATATATATATATATATATATATAGGGCATTAGAAGTGAAAGGTTAAGGTGCGGCCCTCTGCTAACCCCTGTGTCTATAATGTGGCCCCCGAGCCAAAAAAATTGCCTACCCGTGGTGGTGGTGGTGGTATTGATTATGATGATACAAAATACTGTTTGTGTGTGGGGGGGATGGGGGTGGTAATGTTTAGTGCAGGGGGGAAGTATCATTCTAAATTGAAAAGCTGCTTACTTTTTTTTTTTTAATATTAAGTGGAGCCCTCCACGCCCTCACTTGCATGATGACCATTCAAAACGATCTGTTGTCACCTCTTCCTTGGTTATTATCTAAAAAGAATTCCGCTGAAAATGCAAAAAAAGGCAGCGATTTATTTTCGCCTGGCTTGTTAACCATTTGTAGCTTTAAGAGAAGCGACATGAGTGGAGAATTTTGGGTAAAACCTAGACATTTGTCTTGCAACATCAGCAAACAACCGCAGATTGCTGCCCACCCCATCGGCCAAATCATTTGTTTATAGAAAACAGCAGCAGTACTGTCACTTTCTTTGAGGCACTTCTGACGATACACTTGTCTCCGGTGGCCACTCGCCGTCGAAGACAACGTAATGGTTTGTATTACTTATGAAGCCTTCGAGCCACTCACGTATGTGTGAACTTATTCCATATACTCGTACCTTCGTTAACTGCCTGCAGTGAGGCACCGTGTCAGATGCTTTCCGAAAATCTAGAAATATATTATCTGCCTGTTGCCATTCATCCATAGTTCGCAGGATATTGAGAAAAGGGCAAGCACGAGCGATGCCAATCAAATGTGCGTTGCTCTTTTCCAGACTGTGTGGGAGGCTGAAGAATGGTACGGACTTTTGCTTAGCAATATTAAGTACGAGAGCAGTAAATTCGTTTTAATCATTCGGAATACTCAGTAGTAATATTTCTTGATACGACCAACACTTTTGCAATGATGACTTACGTCATCCATGGTAACACACACACTGAAAAAATTTCCTACATATGGAATCTCTGTCATGGATGGTATTTTGCTTAAATCTTAGAGTATGTGTTGAGCAGTATGACGAAATGATTTGATATGAGAGCATTCCCGAACCCTGGAGTTGGATGGAATATCTCTGACATGCCCGAGTATACGTCTCTATTCAGCTGTTTTGTTAACTATCAGAACATTACTGATAAATGGTAATACATTAGAAAAATAAACTTATTGGCGTCATTATAGTTCTAAAAAACAAACCACCCTCTTGCACTAATCGATCTACGTTTTCAGCAGTTCTTACAAAACTGCAAATATTGCTTCTAGATATGCGAGAGCAAAGTGTATGATGACAACTTTTTCTGGTGGGATCGCATTTCCGCCAGAAACAGAAGACTGCTGTTTTGCTAAGGCAGCCGGTGTTTGTTCAGACGATACAGTCGCGCAAGTTTCATTAGCGCGTCCATTCCCGCGCACGTTCGTAGTATCGTTGTAGACACCTGACTGAAGCGCCGCGCAGTAACCGTTTGAGGAGCTCGCCATGCCACGAAGCAACCCTCTTTTAACTCGATCGCATAGGAATCGTATCCTGTACGCTAAAACGAATTAAACTGCAGTGATTCTTGTGAATTGGACTATACCACAAAAAGTGCACTAACTATAACAGGTGCTTTAAATCACTATTTGAAATCTTTTCTAACAGTAAACACGAAGTTGTTTACGTTCGTTGCTAGTCAAAGATCCTGTCACCCTACTATTAAAATGTGAACGGTGTTTATTCAACCAATACTGTTTACCAGTTTATCTTTAAATTGTGGCTCATAACTTCACGTCGTTTAAGCACAGTTTCGCTGTGTTATGTGAGAGGTTTTTTTACATTGTGCGACGACAGCGGCTGGGAAGGACAACATGAACAGTACGTAATTACGGATGAATAGGCGTCACTTGAATTGGTAAGTGCAGTATGCACCGGATATAACATCCTCACCGTGATACTTAACGCTATGGCGGGACTTTGTTGTGTTGTCGTCCAGTGAACTTAAGTTACGCCAAACCATTCATTACATCTAGATACATATTTCGAAAGGCACCATACGCTGCATGGCGGATGGTACAATGTACTACTGCTAGACATTCCCTTTCCTGTTCACCTCGCAAATGGAATAGGGAAAAACGACTATCTATTTAACTGATTTATCTTCGTGGTCATTGCGTGAGGATTTCCGTTGCTGTCAGTCAATCGTTCAGCAGTATGTCGCAAATACCATTCTCTAAACTTCCTGAATATTATTTCACGAAAAGAACGTCGCCTTCGCTCCTAGGAGATTACCGTTGAAGTTCTCGAGGTGTAGGGATTCTAAACACTCCAGCAGCTCTCAGTAATGGTCGCACAAATGTTCTGTTCGGTTTCTTGTTCATAGAGGAGTTACACTTCCCTAGAATTCTGCCAGTAAACAGATTTTGACCACTCGCCTTCCCTTCAACCAACCTAAAGTAGTGTGCAAATTAACTGTGACAAGAGGACTTACTATTACTTATTATGATATGTACCATACAGTTAGTAGCTTACTGAACATACTAAGTAATGTGTGCTTTCCTTTTGCTTTAATGAGTTTCTGATCATGTTTTGGAACAGATTCGACCAGGTTAGAGCAAAGGTTCCTTAGTTTGTCCTCATAAAACCAAACTTTTACCATATTCACTAACACGCGTTCTTTGTTGAACAGTCCACGCCTTTTCACAGTACTCCACAAATAGTCGATGGGATTTAAATCTGATGAATTAAAAGGCCACTGGAGCACATTAATGTTGTTTTCTCCCATGAACGTCTCGATTGCTTCGTAAGTGTGACGGGGGATAGATCATGTTGAAATGTTTCTCCACCATCTGTAACTATGACACAATCCTGCACCTAAGGATTTCCATGTATTTGGTTGACATCATCATGTCATCAATTGGGATTAGTGCTCCATGCCACCTGGAGTAAACGAATATCTGAGAGGGTATTTAACAAGTATCCACAAGATGCTCAGCTCTCACTGCCTCATAGACACTTCACCTGATAACCTCTACTCTGTAACCTTGAACAATAACATATGACTTATCACTGAAAATTACATATTTGCAGTCAGTGAAGGTCCAAGACTTACTTATTCCTTTCGTTTTTTCTTTTTTTACCTGATAACCTCCACTCTGTACCCTTGAACAATAACATGTGACTTATCGCTGAAAATTACATGTTTGCAGTCAGTGAAAGTCAAATACTTGTCAACTGTTTTTTTTTTTTCTTCATGGCAGGTGTTAGCAACTGCTTCTTTATTGGCTTTTGGTGTCTTCCGCCAACAATCAAGAAGCCTACGCCATACCGTTGAAGAGTCAATTTCAAGCCCAGTAGTCAATAAATTTCCTTGAAGGTCCATGTCTTGTGACGATGAACTTTACTATTTTTAAGTAGTTTTATCAATTCTAGAGGTGGATTTCGTTTTCGTCCATATCTACCTTTTCTCTTTGAAGACAATGAGGCAATATCACTAAATGTCCTAATACTTCTTGAAAAACTAATTTTCCCCCACAAAAACAACAAAGGCAATGACTCCTATTGTCATAGATGTTTGTTCACGAAGAGCAACTATTTTTGCCCTCTTCAAAAAATGGTTCAAATGGCTCTGAGCACTATGGGACTTAAACATCTGAGGTCTTCAGTCCCCTAGAACTTAGAACTACTTAAACCTAACTAACCTAAGGACATCACACATCTATGCCCGAGGCAGGATTCGAACCTTGCGCTCTTTGTAGGTGAAATGTCAAAACAGAAATAACAAACGCTTTTGTTACACACAAAGGCACTCAACTCAACTGAACTGGAGGGGTCCTATGACTGTTGTTCACTCAAGTCAACAGTAGTCTGCCAAGAGTTGAATAGCTGGACAGATAAAATTGATTACAGCGAACCAACTTCAAGCCCTGTAAAATGCGAATTTGTCCCAATAAATTTGCACGCTACTGTACGTGCTAGTTCCTTTCATATCGCTTTGGAACGTTACATTTAAATATTTAATCGACCTGACTGAATAATGCAGCACTCCACTAATACAGTACTAAAAAATTTCATGATTGTTTTTCGTACTCACTGGCAGTCATTTACAATTTTTCCACATTTATAGCAAATGCCATTCATCAAACCAAATAGAAGTTCCGTTACTATGAACTGTGACCTCTCTTGACAGGCAATCACGGATCCAGCCACGTGACTGAGACGATATTTCATAGGCACGCATTTCACTACAAGCCACTTGTATGGTACAGTGTCAAAAGCCTTCCGGAATCAATCTGAAAGCCCTTGTCGATAGCACTCAACTTTTCGTACGAGTAAAGAGCTAGTAGTTTCACAAGAACAATGTTTTCTTAATGCGTGTTGACTTTGTGTCAGTAGACAGTTGTCATCGAGGTAATTCATAATGTTCGAACACAATATATGTTCCAAAATCCTGCTGCATATCAACGTTAATGATATGGGCCTATGATTTAGTGAATTACTCCTACTACCTTTCTTGAAAATTGGTGGGTCATGTACAACTGTCCAGTATTTGGGTACAGATCTTTCGTCGAGCGAACGGTTGTATATGATAAGTATGGAGTTATTGCATCAGCATACTCTGAAAGGAACGTAATTGGTATACAGTCTGGACCAGAAGACTTGCGTTTGTTAAATGATTTACGTTGCTTCACTACTCCGAGGATATCTACTTCTACGCCACTCATGCTGGCAGTTGTTCTTGATTGGAATTCTGGAGTATTCACTTCGTTTTCCTTTGTGAAGGCATTTCAGAAGGCTGTGTTTAGTAACTCTGCTTTGGCAGCACTGTCTTCGATAGTATCTTCACTGCTATTGCGGAGACAAAGCATTGATTGTGTCTTGCCACTTCCGTACTTCACATACGACCAGAATCTCTTTGGATTTTCTGTCAGGTTACGAGACAAAGTTTCGTTGCTGAAACTATTATAAGCATCTCGCATTGAAGTCCAAAAGATTGCCAATCTTGGAAATTTTGCATCTGTTTGAAATTGGCATGATTTTTCGTTGTTTCTGCAACAGTGTTCTCACTCTTTTTGTGTACCAAGGGGGATCAGCTCCGTCGTAGGTTAATTTGTTTGGTATAAACCTCTCAATTGCTACCGATACTATTTCTTTGAATTCAAGCCACATCTGGTCTGCACTTACATTGTTAATTTGGAAGGAGTGGAAATTGTCTTTCAGGAAGGCGTCAAGTCAATTTTATCTGCTTTTATGAATAGGCATATTTTCCATTTATTTTTGGGGGATTTAGGGGTTACGGTATTCAGCCTCGCTACGACAAACCTGTGTTCACTAATCCCTTTATCCGTTTTGATGCTCGTTATTAGCTTAGGATTATTTTTGGCAAGAGGTCAAGTAAATTAATGTTGCCACCAACTATAATTATAAGAGTCGGGTACGTGTTTGATATTAAACTCAAGTTTTCTTTGAACCTTTCTGCAATTGTATCATCTGAATTGGAAGGTTGGTAAAAGGATCCATTTATTGTTTTATTCCGGTTGCCAACAATGACCTCTGCCCATACTAACTCACAGGAACTACTTACTTCAGTTTCGCGATAAGATAAACTACTTGTAACAGCAACAAACACGCCACCGCTACATTCAGTCTACCCTTTCGGAACACCGTGAGGTTCTTAGTAAAAATTTCGACTGAACTTATCTCCGGCTTTAGTCAGCTTTCAGTGCGAATAGCTGCTGGATTGGCAGTTGTCGTCGTCGTCAGTCCGAAGACTGGTTTGATGCAGCACTCCACGTTAGTCTATAGTGTACAAGCCTCTTTATCTCCGAATGCCTACTGCAGCATACATCCTTCTGAATCCGCTTACTGTATTTCTCTCTTGGGCTCCCTCCACAATTTTTACCACCGGCACTTCCCTCCCTCCAGTATTAAAGTATTGATCCCTTGATGTCTCAGAATGTATCTTACCAATCCCTTCTTCTATTCAGGTTGTACCAGAAATTTCTTTTCTCCGCCGTTCTATTCAGTACCACCTCATTAGTTACACTATCTACCCACCTAATATTCAGCATTCTTCTGTAGAACCTCATTTCCAAAGCTGCTATTCTCTTCTTGTCTAAGCTTCCATACATGGCTAAATTCCATACAAATACTTTCAGAAGACTTCCTGACACTTAAACCTACAGTCGGTGTCAAAAAATTTCTCTTCTTCAGAAGCGCTTTTCTTGCCGTTACCTGTCTACACTTTATATCCTGTCTGCTTCGCTTATCAGTTATTTTGCTGCCCAAATAGCAAAACACATCTTCTACTTTCAGTGTCTCGTTTCCTAACCTCCTGACAATGGCACTGGCAAACCTCAGTTTTTTTCTCCCAGGAATTTAATTACTACTGCAAATTTTTATCTGGTTTCCTTTAGTGCTTGCTCAGTGTGCAGATTCAGTAATATTGGAGATAGGCTGCAACCCTGTCTAGAGGTGCATGATACCGGGGCATTTATAAGTTCGGACAAATGCTCGAGATAAATGCCTGGGTAGATCCCCGAAATTCATAAATGCCATGGCATTTAAGCATTTTAAAGATTGACAAGCGGCGCTTATAAAAACAAAATTTTCAGCTGATATTTTGTATTAGAGAACGTGTTTTGCAACACTGCTTCTTTAGTAGTTGGTTAACCCAGTTGAAAAAGCTGCTTGAGACTTAAACAACTTTTTACAGCTTTAATGAGGTCAATTCTTGGGTTAGTACGTGATAAAGAAAACAACAATCGAGTTTAAAAGTAATTTTTTAAATTAAAGTTTCTACTAAGTAGCCAGTAAACAATATTGTTACTTATATCATACTACTGCAAAAAATTTAAAAACATTGTTCTGTCAGTTTCTTGATCTTCATAAGTTGAAAAAGAAGAACCATGAACTTCCGATTCTGCCTCACATTCTCCTGAATATGATTCCCCACAAACTGCTGGGTTCCTTTCCATTTTGTTTTTGCTTGGACTGTTCAGTATGAGTTTTTCATTGGGATCAACATGCTTAGGTCGTGTTACTGCTCCATTCGTGAATTTCCCGTCGTAGAAAAGGTAGGGTACTTCGGCAGTTGTCTATGATGTGCGGTTGTTTCTTTTTTTACTATGGATCTATCCAAAAGTGCTGAAGAAACACACTATAGCAACAGATGTAACTGTTGCGCCCAAAATTTTTATAGCCACTTCTGTCAGTTTACAAGTTCCTAATAATCCTCGCCACCACATTAAAGGATTTACGCTACGATTTTTATCTTCCTGAGGGTGAGGACCCACTCATTCACACGCAGATTGTCTGGACCAAACTCCTTTCTCGTCTCTACAGTAGCTAAGTTCTCTCTAACGTGAATAACATTTAGTCCAGTGTTCTTTAGTGTGGCACATACAAAGTTTATTGCATCAAGCATCTCGATCGGCTTCAGGTTTCTTGTACTTCTGGATCAAGGTGGACAGAAGAGACCCAGAATTACTTTCTAGCTTGTAAGATTGACTTTCTTCTGCAGATAACAGTGGAGAGACCGATAGTTTCTCGATGAGAACTACTTCCAACTTTTTAAACATTGTTCTTAAGTGTGGTTGTGTTTTACTGTTTCGTCATGAAAGTTGCGATTGCTTGACAGTCATAGCAAGAAGGTAATCGGCATTGTGACTTGCTTTGAGTCATTACAAACTCAACAAAAAGTAGTTAAAGTTCAGCCTATGAAACTATGAAGTTAATAATGGATTCATTTTTTGGATTGCTCCACCCATCACAAGGTGCTTATTTATATGACGTTGCATTTCTGTGTACTGCGCATTTAATTAAGTAGAGGATAGCCGATACCTTGAAGGGAACTGGAAGGAACGTAGGTTTCTTTTCAAGAAACCTATCTAATGTGGATTTCTACCATGGACAAGGGAGATCCTCTGACGAATGTGGCTTTGGCGAGGCTTTGACTTAGCATCTCCTGGAGGGAAAAAGTTCTATGACTAAATAAACGTGTCAAACTAAAAAGCACACCACCAAATATTGTACAGCTTGTTAAAAATCTTACCTTTACACCATCCCCAAAAAAACTAATATTAAAAAAAAATTACAGCTGTCTGAAAACGTAAAAATATCTAGGTCAAGAGTAATTGCCAGGATATCACATAAAATTTGTAATGGTTAATCTGCAATACTAATTAAAAATGGTTAGCTATTTAATGTAAATTCATGTTTAATTTTATACTCAAAAAACCTTTTGATGTATAATAGTATGTCTAATGAGAACAAAACGGCCCTATTTTTTCAAAGTCTTAACATAGTCTACCTAGTGTTTGTGTATTTTAAATATTTGTACTTACATTGCTTTCAGTACCCATGAGCTCAACATAGGTCGGATTTCTCTTTCGAGTTGAGGAGGAAACAGGTTTATGGAAGATGGTCACTAGATAAATTTGATTCAAATGATTATGCTGAACTTGGTCCTGGTCCTGACTTGTTGAAATCTTCCACTCCAGTCAACAAGTGTTTATAAGATCTCTTCCTTTGAATAAGTTTGTACCTAACTCAAGAACTTTTTTCAAATTCTGAGGGCACTTGCAACACTTCTTCATGTGAGTTTCAATTTTGTTGGAATGTGACAGTTTCTATTTCTTAACAGTATTAACAAGATACCCCTTTCTCTTTTAAACTGGAAAAGTTCCAAACGGGTTCTTTTTATTAACCATTTTACAATTTTGCTCAATAGCCTATTGTCTGTAACCCTTCACTTAACACAAAAACGAGATTATGTTGATTCTCACTGAACCATAGAGACTTAAATGACTACCAGACGGTCATACCAGTGTTGCCAATTCAAATTAACTAAACAACCCACAGACTTGCATGAATTACCTGGGATTACCAGCTACTCACTCAAAATTTCATCTACTATTTGCAATAATAGCACTAATATTTACTCAGAATTACTGGAATTAGAGCAAGAAAAGTTCATCCACAACGATTGTAATTAGGAATTGTCAAGCGCCGATTCCTAATCCATGATTCCAAGAAACGACGAATCTCTAGGAATCAACTAGTATTGGAATGGAACGATTCCATCTTTTTGGACATAGATTGTGTGTCATTAAATCTTTTTTATGTTAGTTTTCTCATTTTATCCTCACAGCAGTGCAGACATACGAAAGTAGATCAAGAAAGGAACACAACATAAAAATATAGTCTACCTTTAATGTCGCTACATCTGACAAAGCATTTTTTTTTTGTTTTTCACTGAAAACCGTTTAATATTTAAGAACACATTTACTAACAAGAAACACACGCTAGCTGTTTAATACATTCAGTAATAATTTTTATCGATAATCATTCGTCAATAATATTCAGAGACTTGACACGGATGATGAAGTGTGTTACATGAAAAAGCGATGTGATGTACATAGGTTTAAGTGTAAACATTTGCTAGCTGTTAATATCGGGAGTATAGGCCCATCCTTTATTTTAATTGGTAAATTGAACATTCTAAATCTAGCAGGAACATCTTTTAAAAGTACTTTTCTTATAAACGCCCAGATTTTGGGCCTTTAAAATTTCTTTGGGCAAATACCAATTTATAAATGTTCTGCCCAGTGGGCATTTGCCTGGCCCACATCACTGACCGTCTCACACCCTTCTCAAGCAGTACTTGTCTTTCATGTCCCTCGACTCTTGCAACTGCTGTCTGGTTTCTGTACAAGCTGTAAATAGCCTTCCTCTCCCTGTATTTTATTCCTGCTACCTTCAGAATTTCAAAGAGAGTACTCCAGTCGACAGTGTCAGAAGCCTTCTCGAAGTCTACGCATGCCATAAACATACGTTTGCCTTTGCTTACCGGATCTTCTAAGTCAAGTCATAGGGTCAGTATTTCTCGATTGTTACTAGATTTCTCCCAAATCCAAACTGATCTTCTCGGAGGCCGGCTCCTACTAGTTCCCGATTGTACTTCTCTAATAAACCCATGTCAGTATTTTGCAGCCATCACTTACTAAACTGACAGTTCGGTAATATTCACAGCTGTAGCACCTGCTTTCTTTGCAGTTGGAATTATTGTATTTGTCTTGAAGTCTGAGGGTATTTCGCCTGTCTCACACATCTTGCACATCAGATGGGAGAGTTATTACGCGACTGGCTCTTCCAAGGCTGTCAGTGCTTCTAATTGAATATCGTCTACTTCCGGGGCCTTGTTTCGACTTTGACTTTTCGGTGCTCTGTCAAATTCTTAAATCGCAAGGTTTTTTTTCACGAACTGACCTCTCTGTTGTGTCCCATAAATGTTCGGCGGGATTCATGTCCAGATATATGAGAGACCAAATCATTCGCTCCAACTGTGCAGAATCGCAAACAATTGTGGCCCGCTGACGTGCATTGTCATCCTTATGCTTTCCAGCGTTGTTGGGAACATGAAGCCTATGAATGACTGTAAATAATAGACTATCCAAGTAGCGGAACACAACCGTATCCGCTCAATACTCGATTCAATTGGTCCAGAGTACCCAGTCCATTACGTGTAAATACAGCGCACACCATCAATGAACCACCATCAGCTTGCACAGTGCCTTGTAGACAACCTGGGTCCATGACTTCGTGGACTCTGCACCACACTCGAACCCTACCATTAGTTCTTACCAACTGCAACCAGGACTTTTCTGACTAGGCCAGTCGTCTAGGGTCCTACCGACATGGTCATGAGCCCCAGAAAGACGCAGGCGATGTCATGTCGTTACGGCCGGTTCCCACTAGTGCTCGGCAGCGCGGCGTGCGGCAACGGCAGCGGCAATCGTTTTCCGCGTTGACGCGGCGGCTCGCGGAATTGGCGTTCCCATCTGGAAGCGGCATACGTTAGCGGTAGCCAATGACGGAGAGCCACTGAGGTACGGGGCAGGACCCACTGAAACGCGCGGTGCGTTTGATTAACTATATCTTACACCTACATGAAGGAAAGACGAAGTTGAGTGAAGACATACCAATTTTTCATTTTCTGTACAATGTACTCTTTCACATATTTCATTATTCATGTTTTCTCATTTCACCATAAACAGATTTCATGACTACCGTTCACGATTGTTCACTATCTCCTAACACATTGAAACAATGTACGACAAAAAGAGATTATTCAGATAGTTAAGCGAGACAAAAATTTAAAATATGATACGGTAGCAGGTACACGAAAACAGTAAGAACACAAAGGCTAGGTGGAAGGGATGAAAGTGGAAGCCACCTGATAGAATTTCCCACAGAGCATGTGATCATCGCCAGCACCTTGCTTAAGAATCACGAAAGAATCATACATATTTGGAACAGTTTTCGAAACCAGATTTTAAATTGTAAGGCATTTCCTGGTGCAGACGCAAACCTGACTGAAGACTGTCAATAGCAAGAAAAGCGTTCTGAAAAGAAAATTTGTTCACGCCGAATATAAATTCTAATGGTTGGATACTATTTTACAAAGGTATTTGTGTGGAGTGCAGCCTTGTATGTGAGTGAAACGTGGACGATGAACAGTTCTGTCAAGAAGACAATGGACGCTTTCAAAACGAGGTGATTCATAAGAATGCTGAACATTAGATTCGAGGATCGTGTGACTAAAGAAGAGGTACGGAATTAAATAGAGGAGGAAGAGGAAATTACGGCACAACTTTGACAACAATAGGGGTTAGTTGACAGGACGTATTATGGGGCGTCAAAGAGTGAGGACAAAGGGGTTGGGTGATACTATTCTGATAATAATCATCTGTTGAAATATTATTCTACTATTTTATCTATTAATGTAAGCAGTGAATTTACTCTTCCATGCACTCCTCCACAAACCATTAAACCAAAACTGAAATCAGCTGAACACCAAATCTTTCAACCACTGTCTGACAACTAATGGATTCTCTTTCAACTTTCTATAACTATCACCGGCTAGCCACACACACATACAGATATAAGGAGAACAAAAATAAACGAACATTAGTTTTCAGCATATAATTCTGCAGGTTGGCAACATGTACACAAACAAACCAGACAGGAACGGACATGAGGTGAACACACTGTAGTTACGACTTCGAATCAGAGTTTTCGGTAAAACGTCTACTGCTAGTGACAGAAGAAAAAAGAGCGAACATGAAAATGTGCTTATGTTCCATAATCTAAGTTTTAGTTCAACCTCCAGCATGTGACCAGGTGAGGGGAAACGTATATGTCCGCCAAAAACTCGATTCACTGTAAGTAATCAGTCGTGCACGTAAAAAAAGATGTGAACTGTTTTGTAATCTGCAAGTATCACATATCAAAACAAAACTGAATCATTCTAGATTCCACCAAAGATGCCTTAAAGTAAAAGGCGAAACGCGTCTTGAATCAGTAAAGTACACTGGATAAAGAAAAAAAAGTTTGTTACTTACCAAAGGAAATAATCAATAGATGTAGATATTTAGTAAATTACATCTTATGACATACCAGCAAATTAGTTTCGGTTTAACTTCTCATTCCACATGCTATTAGATGCTGTTTAAAAAATTCATCTATCCCTTCTGAAAAACTGTAGTTACTTTCATATCTCGGTAGATAAACAGATTTAGGATATTTATCATGCAACGAAATACATGACTTTTCACAAGTTATCGTTTGCAAAAAAAACGCTTTTAGATTTCTTGAACCGTTTACGAAATTTGCAGTTGATACAACCACATGGTTTACAACGAGCAGGACGAAGTATCGGTCGCGTCGCGAGCGACCCGCGCGCGGTCACCGCACAGCCCGTCCGCCTACATATCATTCAATATCTCGAGAACGGTGATAGCTATCGATCTGCTCTCAGCTTTAAAAACAATTTCGATATGTTGACTAAATTTCATACGCAATAATGTATGACCTAAAATGAACTGTACGCAAAGTCCACGCAATGCGTTTTTACCTCTGCAAACTCATTAAAATTTCGTGTAAAGGTATATGTAAATGCGATACAGCAAGTAACTACAACGAATAACAAAAAGAAATTCGGTCCTTTATCGAGAGAAGATATCAAGCTGTAACATGCCCAAGAATCAAATTTTTCTACCGAATAGTTTCCTTGGAATCGGATGATAAGTATTTCATAGCTGCCGCCGCGTCCCGCCAGCGGTTCTGCGAAAGTTCTCGTGGCTCGGGGTTGCGTACCTGACGTCACGCTCAGCGCGTTCTGTGATTGGCGGCGCGCACCTGGGCACGTCACGCGGCAGCGGAAGCGGTTCGACATGGTCAAACCGCGACGCAGAGCCCGCCGCGCCCTGCCGCTGACGCCGTTTCCATGGCAACCACGCCGCTGACGCGCGGTTTTGACGCGCGGCAGCCCTAGTGGGAACCGGCCTTTACCAAAGACACACTCGGCGGTCTTTTGCTGCCATAGCCCGTTGACGCCATTTTTTGCCACACTCCCCTGACGGATACGCCCGTGGTAGGCTGCACATTGACTCTGGCGGTTACTTCACGCAGTGTTGTTTGTCTGTTAGCACTGACAGCTCTACGCAAATGCCGCTGCCATTGGTTGTCAAGTGAAGACCGTCGGTCAGTGCGTTGTACGTGCGAGGGCTAATTCCTGAATGTTTGTACTCTCGGCACACTCCTCACACTGTGGATCTCGGAATACTGAATTCCCAAACTATTTCCGAAATGTAATGTCCCTCGCGTCTAGCTCCAACAAAGATTCCGCATTATGAGTCTGTCAATTACCGTCGTGCGGCAATAACCAAATCGGAAACCTTTTAACGTGAATCGTTTGAGTACAAGTGACAGCTCTGCCAATCAGCTGTCTTTTTATACCTTGCGTACACGATACTACCGCCATCTGTATGTATGCATATCGCTACCACGACATTTGTCACCTCAGTGTATACTCCTTCCACCCTTCCCTTCTCTGCTTAGGACTGGTTTTTCATTTGAGCTCAAAGGCAGCCGTTAACTTCACACATACAGGGTGGTCTATTGATCGTGGCCGGGCCAAATATCTCACGAAACAAGCGTCAAACGAAAAAACTACAAAGAACGAAACTTGTCTAGCTTGAAGGGGGAAACCTGATGGCGTTATGGTTGGTCAGCTAGACGGCGCTGCCATAGGTCAAACGGATATCAACTGCGTTTTTTAAATAGCAACCCAATTTTGTATTACATATTCGTGTAGTACGTAAAGAAATATGAATGTTTTAGCTGGACCACTTTTTTCGCTTTGTGACAGATGGCGCTATAATGGTCACAAACATATGGCTCACAATTTTAGACGAACAGTTGGTAACAGGTAGGTTTTTTAATTCAAATACAGAACGTAGGTATGTTTGAACATTTTATTTTGGTTGTTGCAATGTGATACATGTACTTTTGTGAACTTATCATTTCTCAGAATGCATGCTGTTACAGCGTGATTGCCTGTAAATAGCACATTAATGCAATAAATGCTCAATATAATGTCCGTCAACCTCAATGAATTTGGCAATACGAGGTGCATTCAGGTTCTAAGGCCTCCGATTTTTTTTCTAATTAACTACTCACCCGAAATCGATGAAATTGGCGTTACTTCTCGACGTAATCGCCCTGCAGACGTACACATTTTTCACAACGCTGACGCCATGATTCCATGGCAGCGGCGAAGGCTTCTTTAGGAGTCTGTTTTGACCACTGGAAAATCGCTGAGGCAATAGCGGCACGGCTGGTGAATGTGCGGCCATGGAGAGTGTCTTTCATTGTTGTAAAAAGCCAAAAGTCACTAGGAGCCGGGTCAGGTGAGTAGGGAGCATGAGGAATCACTTCAAAGTTATCACGAAGAAACTGTTGCGTAACGTTAGCTCGATGTGCGGGTGCGTTGTCTTGGTGAAACAGCACATGCGCAGCCCTTCCCAGACGTTTTTGTTGCAGTGCAGGAAGGAATTTGCTCTTCAAAACATTTTCGTAGGATGCACCTGTTACCGTAGTGCCCTTTGGAACGCAAAGGGTAAGGATTACGCCCTCGCTGTCCCAGAACATGGACACCATCATTTTTTCAGCACTGGCGGTTACCCGAAATTTTTTTGGTGGCGGTGAATCTGCTTGAGCTGACTGGCGCTTTGTTTCTGGATTAAAAAATGGCATCCACGTCTCATCCATTATCACAACTGATGAAAAGAAAGCCCCATTAATGCTGTCGTTGCGCGTCAACATTGCTTGCCAACATTGCTTGCCAACATGCCCTACGGACAGCCATGTGGTCGTCCGTCAGCATTCGTGGCACCCACCTGGATGACACTTTTCGCATTTTCAGGTCGTCATGCAGGATTGTGTGCACAGAACACACAGAAATGCCAATTCTGGAGGCGATCTGTTCAACAGTCATTCGGCGATCCCCCAAAACAATTCTCTCCACTTTCTATATCATGTCGTCAGACCGGCTTGTGCGAGCCCGAGGTTGTTTTGGTTTGTTGTCACACGATGTTCTGCGTTCATTAAACTGTTGCACCCACGAACGCACTTCAGACACATCCATAACTCCATCACCACATGTCTCCTTCAACTGTTGATGAATTTCAATTGGTTTCAAACCACGCAAATTCAGAAAAGGAATGATTGCACGCTGTTCAAGTAAGGAAAACGTCGCCATTTTAAGTATTTAAAACAGTTCTCATTCTCGCCGCTGGCGGTAAAGTTCCATCTGCCGTACGGTGCTGCCATCTCTGGGACGTATTGACAATGAACGCGGCCTCATTTTAAAACAATGCGCATGTTTCTATCTCTTTCCAGTCCGGAGAAAAAAAATCGGAGGCCTTAGAACTTGAATGCACCTTGTACGTGTAACGACATTCCTCTCAACAGCGAGTAGTTCGCGTTCTGTAATGTTCGCATGTGCTTTGACAATGCGCTGACGCATGTTGTCAGGCATTGTCTGTAGGTCACGATAGCAAATATCTTCAACTTTCCCCACAGAAAGAAATGCGGGGACGTCAGTTCTGGTGAACGTGCGGGTCATGGTATGGTGTTTCGACGGCCAATCCACCTGTCATACTGCTTCAACCACACGTGAGCTATTTGCTGGACATCCATCATGTTAGAAGTACATCGCCATTCTGTCATGCAGTGAAACATCTTGTACTAACATTGGTAGAACATTGGTAGAACATTAAGTAGGAAATCACTATTTAGATTGCCATCTATAAAATGGGGGCCAATTATTCTTCATCCCATAATGCTGCACCATACATTAACCTGCCAAGATCGCTGATGTTCCACTTGTCGGAGCCATCGTGGATTTTCCGTTGCCCAATAGTGCATATTATGCCGGTTTACGTTACCGCTGTTGGTGAATGGCGCTTCATCGCTAAGTAGAATGCGTGCAAAAAATTTGTCATCGTCCCGTAATTTCTCTTGTGGCCAGTGGCAGAACTGTACACGACGTTCAAAGTCGTCGCCATGCAATTCCTGGTGCATAGAAATTGGTACGGGTGCAATCGATGTTGTTGTAGCATTCTCAACACCGACGTTTTTGAGATTCCCGATTCTCGCGCAATTTGTCTGCTACTAACGTGCGGATTAGCCGCGACAGTAGTTAAAACATCTACTTGGGCATCATAATTTGCTGCAGGTCATGGTTGACGTTTCACATGTGGCTGAACACTTCCTGTTTCCTTAAATAACGTTAACTATCCGGTGAACGGTCAGGACACTTGGATGATGTCGTCTAGGATAACGAGCAGCATACATAGCACACGCCCGTTGGGCATTTTGATCACAATAGCCATACATCAACACGATATCGGCCTTTTCCGCAATTGGTAAACGGTCCATTCTAACACGGTTAATGTATCACGAAGCAAATACCGCCCACACTGGGGTAATGCTACGTGATACCACGTACTTATACGTTTGTGACTATTACAGCGCCATCTATCTCAAAGCGAAGTAAGTGGTCCAACTAAAACATTCATATTTCTTTACGTACTATACGAATATGAAATAAAAAAATTGGGTGTTCCTATTTAAAAAAAAAAACGCAGTTGATATCCGTTTGACCTATGGCAGCGTCATCTAGCGGGCCAACCATAGAGCCATCTGGTTTCCCCCTTCAAGCTAGACTAGTTTCGTTCTTTGTAGTTTTTTCGTTTCATGCTTGTTTCGTGAGATATTTGGCCCGGTCACTATCAATGGACCACCCTATATATGAAAGTAGAAAAATATGTTTATAAAAACAGTGATGGCCTCTCCCCCCCCAACTTAGCAGGGATAGCCGTAAGAATATACGCTCAATCAACTGCTTCATAATCATATACACAAGTGTGCCTCGTAAGTCAGTCTATCTACTATCAAATCTTGAGATTTGCCGTAACAGTCAGAAAATCTCGGCAGGTGACTTCGTAGTAGGTACAGATGAGTACATAACGCTAAAAGGTTCACCGCGGTTCTTCTGTGGTACGTGCCCCGCGCAAACTGTGACGAGTGTAGTTACTGTGCGTCCGAATCAGCGTGCCAAGTGCGTCCACTTTTTATGAGGGGAAAGCTCATTCGCCACTCCATTTCAGCGAACTGCATTGTATCCGTTGCATAATAGCAGCGCAGCAGGATGTTCGCGGTGTGCACGTGGTGTGCGGCAGTCCGACGACACGTCCGCCTCGGCTCTGGGGCCGCGGTGGCGGTGGCAGCGGCGCTTATCGATCTGCAAACGAGGGACCTCCACCTCCACCTCCGGCTGGTCGCAGCTGGCCTCCACGCCTCCTTCACACCGTCTCCACAACAAACTGCCCTTTCCTCTGCAGTAGCGTTCTTCTTCAGCAAGGCCACACTCTCTAGCTCTGAGCACAGGCACATAATGTTTACTTCCCTACACTGAGGTCCACAGTCGTAGACAATGCTTGAAATGACAACGTTCCGATTGTACAGGGTGCGGCACGTAAAACCAGCCCGTAAAATCAACACATGAACATAAAATAAAATGAAATGTAATGTAATGAATATGACTGCTCACCGTCGCACTGGGTGCTGAAAGTATTCTCCGCCACCTCAGTACACATGGTAGCAGGCTTGAGGAGATTCAGATACACCTCTGTCAGTTTTGCTATGATGCTGTTGATGACATCGTGGATCCTGCTCTAGAGTTCTCCAGTTGTATGTGGATTCGTTCTTCCCTTTAACAGTCCCCAGAAGTAAAAGTCGCGAGTGGACAAGTCTCATGACCGAGGGGGCGACAAGCCTTTGCCGATTGTTCCCTCTGCTGTAAACACTTCATGCACACCAAACAATGATGCAACTGATGTGTGGCATGTTACACCATCCTGCTGAAAGTAACACAACTGACATCCTGCAAAGTTTACCTATAATTCCTCCAGGATTCCCAAATACACGTCACTGTTCACTGTCTTCTGCTGCGTTGGTAACGAGACGTCTTTTATGACGTGCCGTTCTATATCCCGCCAGCGTTCGGCAGTGAAACGTGAAAATGCTGCGTGCGTTACTTCCAGTACGTCTGGCAGTTTAACCTTCTTGGTATTTGTCGGGCCAAACCCCCTTTTCTCGGCTCTCAGCTCTGTTGGGTTCATATTGTAATGGTAGAATGGTAAATGTAAAAATGCGGCGTTTGTATAGTGTGCTCGATCCTGTGAAAATGATTGTTTTTCATGTTTCTATGACGCTTATCTACATCTGCGGCATAAAACAATGGACATAGTCCAAGTAAAGAGTATTTGCTTTTTAATTTTTGCCTTAAAATTATTGTTTTCTTAATTTAAGCAACCTTTATTAACAGACATTCAAAAAATATCAATAATTAAGACTTCGTATTTAAAATGAAAACGGTAATTCAGCGTGCAATGTGTGATTATAAACAAGTTGATGTGCATTATTCAATGAAAAATAATGACTTTTAGAAGTACGAGATGTAGGTATTGCAAATCGAACGAGGGGAAAAAGACTACTGTGAGATCTGAACCAGAGAAACTCGACCTACAGCAAATCATCTACCCACTATGCTACCGATTCCGCTATACTTTGTGTGCCTTTGTGTTGCAACTACATGTAGCTTTCAGTGTGCCTTTGTGTTGCGGCTATTTGTAATACAGTCCCTCGGAAACCTTAAGAGCCGATTTTTTCTGTAAATTTATGAAAAACATTAAAAACAGTCTATTTCTCCGCACTTTTTAACCGCGTTCCACACACCTGTTTCACTAAGTAACGGGAAGCAGCCTCAGCCATTTTCTTACTACGTATTAACATCGCCACAATCGGATCACAACAGTGCAGAGACTGCTACTGTAAACGATTTTTAAATGAAAGCTACGTAGCTAGAGCGTGCTCAAGAAAAACGTTGATGGCGGTTAATACATTTGAATACCTTAACGTTTCATGTAACGTAACAGTAATAATATATCTTATACATAAGTAGGACATACTTCCAAGAGCTTAACAATACCAGTGTATGTGTGCTATGGCTTCTGACGAATCATCGCGTTTGTGCTTTTTTACATGTTTATTCTTATGAAGAATGGAGTATAGTAGATATCTGTATACATAAAAATACGCCTTCAGGCCAAACTCATTCTGTTTCTGCAGCAGTAATTCTGGTTGCCGTTTTCTGTGTACCTAAGTCTCCATTTCCTCGAGTAGGTTTAGTAATTTCCACTTGGGCGCCTTATGCAACACCTTCATATTATCCTGCATGTTTCCTGCCGAATGTTTTTCTCTATCTAAATGTGCACCGAAAGCGCTCCTATTTTGGTTGTACGTCTGCTCTCTAAAGCAAGCGAGTCTTCAAGTTCCTTCCCGTCTGACCCATATAAAACTTGTCACAGTTCTGGCAGTTCCTTTTATAGACACCAGATTCTAAATGTTTGTTGTTGTTGCTGTTGCCAACTTTGCGGCATAGCCTAGAACCAATTGTACCTTCTGTCTGAAATCTAATTTTCACTTCCATTTTTCCGAAAGACCGTGTAATTGTGTCTGAAAATGAACCATTGTATGACATAGCAACAAACTTCTTGTTCTCTGGTTCTATTGTCTCCTCCTTGTCACGTATTATTGACTTCAGTTTATTATGGAAATACGTTACATCACGGTCCTTATACCCGGTTGCCTTGGCTACTTGTCTGATCACATTTAATTCTTCCATTTCGTCGTTAGGAGTGGGTGGTAGTATCAGCATCCCGTTGATCATAGCTCTGAAGTATGCCCATTCATGCTTTTTAGAGCGACATGATTTCACAGTTATAATCGTATCAGTAGCCGCCGTCTTCCTAAATAAACTAATCTTACGCCTTCCATCTCTTTTAGTTAGCCTAAGATCAAAAAAAACTTATACTTCCTTCCTCTTCCAGTTCTGCTGAGAATTTAATTTTTCGTGCATCCCAGCGATTACTTCTGCTACCTCGCGTATTTCATTTTCGTCACCTTTGTACAGTTGTATGATGTAGTCTACATAAGATCTGTAATAGAGAGTTTATTTCGCAGAGCCGGCCGTTGTGGCCGAGCGGTTCTAGGCGCTTCGTTCCGGAACCGCGCTGCTGCTACGGTCGCAGGTTCGAATCCTGCCTCGGGCATGGACGTGTGTGATGTCCTTAGGTTAGTTAGGTTTAAGTAGTTCTAAGTCTAGGGAACTGATGACCTCAGATGTTAAGTCCCATAGTGCTCAGAGGCATCTGAACCTTTTTTTTTTCTCAGAGACGTCGGGATTTTGATAAACTTATTTTCTAGCTCATTTACGAACATCCCAGCTAAAGTACCCGACAAGCTGTTGCTCATTCCGAGTCCGTCCTTCTGATAAAAAAGTCTTATCGTTAAATTTAAAATAATTAAATTACAACACGACTTATAAAATTTCCAAGAGTTCTACTATTTCCCCTTCAGGTAATCTTCTTGTATGTTAGCATGTTCTTCCTTATAATCTTCAACGTTTCGTTTACTGGGACCTTGGTATACAGGCTAACATTGTCAAATGAAACCAATGTAGCTCCAGCTGGGATTGGTGTATCCTTAATATCATTCGAAAATTCATAAATATTCCTGGCATTGAATATTGACCATTCCTTCTGGGACATCCTACAGATCCTGCCACATTAAGGGTCGGATTATACAAACCGTTCTATACCCAAGGCTTCTTCCTACAGAACAACAGCTTCAGTTGGTAAGACGGTTACCTCTTTCATCTGCATCTGTCGTATGCGATTTTTTTAACTTGTCTCGGACTGCATTGGTTGGTTATCAAAGGAAGCATTAACGACGAAAAATCCTCATAACTCAGACACCACCACCACCACCACCACCACCACCACCACCACCACTGCTTTATGACGTACCGACATTCCCCTAAATTAACAAATTTCCGTGCCGGAGCACAAACATCAATCTGCACTCAACTGTTCTGTTCTCATACTGACAGTAGCTTCCGCTCTCAAGCAAACTAAACAGTGAAACGAAGACTGTTTTTAATTCATTCTCCTAACTTAACGATAACTCTCCACATTACTGAGTATACATTTAAAATAACAGAACAATAAAGTTTAATATTCACACTTATTTTACGCAAATCTCCCGCTACGCTGATCTTAACAATATGTTGACAAGCTGCAAACGCTAAAGGAATAACACGAAGAGAGCTGGAGCGTGAAACGTGGAAGATCTAGTCGCTGAAACGGTAAAAATAAAAAAGGTGAGGCTTTTAGATACCTTTCAGTATTTTTCTTATCTAATAGTAGAGACGCATCTGAAATAAATAACAAAATACGACAAGAGAAAACAGCAATATGACCACTAAATTCTGTTCTGTGGAGAGGCAATCCAATATAACAGAAAGGGCAAAGCAAATAGTCCAGAAGTATTTTGATGGGAGTACTGCTACATTGGGAATTCGGAGCTGAATGAGACAGGCTACTGGCAGTACAAGTGGACTTTCCAAGAATGTGGCTTTAGAGGATGGCCTACGGTGGCTAACAAAAAGATAATTTATGCAACAGGAACAAAACAGTTTCTGTAGCTCAGCAATTCAGAGACGAGAGAAGACATGTGACAGAAGGATATTTGGAACTGGTCTCCACAAGGAGGAAGAAAAAAGAGGACGTGGCTATGAGGCAATTTTGCTCAGAGACATTCAGTAAGGATGCTGGCTGAATGGAAACGGATGTGGGGTTAGAACCGAGAAACTGTGACAGCCGTAAACAACATGCTCTTTAATATGATCTGATGTCCTATAGTGAAATACTCGCCCTACTCACCCAACGCACAGTGAACAATAAAAACGATCTAATAATGAGCATATCTACGAGGGTCAGTCAAAAAGTAATGCCTCCTATTTTTTTTCTACGTTTAATTGTCAGGAAATTTAAATGCAATTACATAGGTTGAAAACCACAACATTGAGGATCATTTTGTCATTTTTCAATGTAATCTCCGCCCATCTCTACAGTTTTGGTCCATCTTTGAACAAGGGCATGTATCCCAGCACGGTAAAAATCACAGCTCTGCTTCCTAAGCCATTGACGCACGGATGTTTTGACGGCCTCCTCATCTTCAAAATGAATCCCACGATGAGCTTCTTTTAGTGGCCCGAACAGATGGAAGTCTGATGGTGCCAGGTCAGGGCTGTATGGAGGATGAGGCAAAACTTCCCATCCAATTTTGACAATCTCGTCAGAGGTGTGACGACTGGTGTGTGGTCTTGCATTGTCATGCAAAAGAACATCTGCCATTGATTTTGTTGGGTGAACTCGCTGAAGACGTGCTTTAAGTTTGTTGAGGGTTGTGACGTATTGAACAGAATTTATTGTGCATCCCTGCTCCAAAAAATCAACCAGAATCACACCCTCTGTATCCCAGAAAACTGTTGCCATAACTTTCCCTGCCGATCGCACAGTTTTGAATTTTTTCTTCCTCGGCGAGCTTGTGTGACGCCACTCCATTGACTGCCTCTTTGATTCGGGTTCAAAAAAATGCACCCATGTTTCGTCCCCGGTCACAATTTTTTTCAGAAACTCATCTCCCTCCAAACGTAAGCGCTTCAAGTGTTGGGAGGCTATTGTTTTCCTTGCCTCTTTATTCTGATCGGTTAACATTCTTGGAACCCACCGTGCACAAACTTTTGAGTACCCCAATTGTTTAATAATCGTGATCACACTGCCTTTACTAAGAGAAATAATGCGACACACTTCATCTGCAGTCACCCGACGGTCACCACGAATGATGTCATCAACTTGCTGAATGTTGTGTGGAGTCACTGCACTCACCGGCCTGCCGCTCCGCTTTTCGTCAGTCAACGGTGTTTGCCCTTCAGCTTCCTTACAACGACGAACCCATCGTCTAACAGTGCTGACATCCATTGTCACAACACCATACACCTTCTTCAGTCTTTCATGAATGCGTATGGGCGTTTCACCTTCTGCATTCAAGAATTCAATCACACAACGCTGTCTCAAACGAACATCGATGTCGGCCATCTTACAAACTTCTGCTGTGCTGCCACCTGTTGACACAGAAAGTTACTACTGCAGTGGATTGCAGAAGAAGGTTTGAGGAATGGCGCCAAATTCAAATTTTTCACTTAACTTAATTTCTTTAAGTAGAAAAAAAATGGGAGGCATTACTTTTTGACCGACCCTCGTAATATAATTTTTGTAATTCTGTTAAACCTAACCATTAATGATGGATCATTTACAGGGACCTTAATCGGATGGCAAAAGTCTGTTCTGTTCCTATCACCATGTGGGTTAAAGGCCAGGCTGAAGAGCCAATGTAACGATGGACACAGGAATGTTAAACTGTCCATGCTAATGTTTGTCTAATTTCTACAGGTATCGCACAGTCTCTGTAGCAACTAAGTAGTTGTTTTTTAATGCAAAAACTGTGCCGTTAGCTAAAAAGTGTTGGTTTAGTTTTTAAAGTGTAGGAAAGATATCGTTTGTAATGGACATTAGAGACAGCCAGTCAAAAGAGCAAGAAGTGCTGGGGTAAGGAAGCATGACCAGGTAGGGGGGGTGGAGGGGAGGGGAGGGGAGGGGAGAGTACTAGCGTTCGCTGTTTGGTTGGTGTGGCGCCCCGAGTGTTGATGGCAAGCGCAGCAATAAACGGGAGATTCAGTGCGTAAGCGGTAAGAAAGAAGAGGTCGCCAGTTCTACATAGGGAGACGGAAAAGCGAAGAGACAGCGTGAGGTAAAGCGCCAAAGGGAACTTAGTGTAAATTTACGGCAGGAAAGGGGGAGTTGGGTTCGTTAGAAGACTGGAGGACCCATAGTTTTCTTTTAAAGTGCCTTGTTTCAGGGAGGTTTACGAGGTTGGCACTGAAACTTATAAAGGGAGGCCAGGACGTTCGGATCACGAATTTACTTGAGACTTTGTCCACTTTTAATAGTCCATTAGAACGCCACGATGTGCCAGTAGTAAGGCGTACTATTTAGGAGATGTCGAACAAATCACAAGAGAAGTTTTACGCGTCAGTGATGTACCGGTGCCTTGCGACGCTGAGAACGAGTTGGTGGCGGTATTGTGTTTAGCGTTTCTATAATCGGAGGATCATCGGATTGAGTCCCACTAATTTTTTAATTTTTTTCGACACTGGTCATATTATTTCGTACATATTACATTTTAAAAGTAAAATGATGAGAAGACATGTGTGTTTGCCTGAACGTATATTGAGTTCCCAATGTCATTTCGCTGTTTACTAATTTTTATCAGTAAACAAATATGCGAACATTATTTTTATAGGCAAGTTATAAACTTTATCAAGCGCATTCGGACTCGTTCTATATTTGATTGACAACGAACGAGAAATCGCTTCTCGTAAAGATACTATTAAAATACATTCAAGCGCACAGCACCAAATTTCGGCCCTGATATTTACGAAAATCTACGCGTGGTTTTCATCCAAATTGTCAGAAGGAAGAGAGATTTTTCAAAATGCCAACGAGCTCTCTTTCCCATTAGAAAATCCGCAGATTGATTGTGCACTCATTCGGTGTAGTAATGTCGTTTTATGTTTTCCGTGTCTGTATGGAAAACATTATCCTGCAACTTGTAATGTCGAAGCACAACCGACGATTAATCGTACACTATTCGCAAATTCTGGCATATTGTAACTCGCTGTGTTATTGAATAAAGTTATTTACATATTTATTTATCTATGTTAGACTTGGACTTTCCAAACCTGCTCCTCTTCTTTGAAACCTGTGTCTTCAGATCGAAATGCCCAGGTGCAAAACAGTCCTCGGTATGAAACTTCCTGGCAGATTAAAACCGTGTGCAGGACCGAGACTCTAACTCGGGAAGTCGCGAGTTTGTCACGGTCCGACACATGCTTGTAACCTACCAGGAAGTTAAGGTATAACGGATTTCGGAAACCATGACAGACATAAATTTTCAGGAAAACTTTTTGCGTTTGATCGTTTATTAGCCGATAGTTATAAATATATTCGATATAATAAAAATTAGCAAAAAACCAAATATCAGTGCAAATTCAATAAAAGTTTATTCAAACAGTTAAGTCTTTTCATCATTTACCTTTCAGATGTAATATGTATGAAATAATATGACCAGTGTTGAAAAAAATATATATGAAAAGAAAACATAAGCAGTCTCGATCCAGCGATCCACTGATTACGAAACTTGAACGCTATCAACATGACCGCTGCCATCTCGTACGCAGGACTGTAAAGCACCGGTTCTCTAGCGATTTTTTTCGAAATCGCCTATGGATTACGCCTTGGTACTTGCACATTATGTTGTCCTAATGGACTACGAAAAGCGAAAGTTCGAAGCGAATCCGTGATCGGAACGTCGCGGCCTCCCCTTCTAACTTCAGCCTTTCGCGTCAGTGTATGTGAAAGTTCATAGTCAGGAAATACTGGAATGAACTTCTCATATAATTTATATTTGCGTTTCTTTAACCGTTTATTTTCAGGTATGAGGTGCTGTTACTTTATTCCCGTACGTGCCGTAATGTTGTACGGCAATAGATAAATATGTGAACCCAAGAGATCAAGTTTACTCCATACCAAGTTAATCATAGTTCCTTTAATTGTATTTATTGCTGCCAGCATTCCGGAATTGATATCTCTGCACTTCGCTGATTTTTATGAACCGATGCTCGATCTTCGAGAAATGAGAAGTCAGACGGCTGTATAATTCTTGAAAATTCCAGGCAGTTTATAACTGTGTGCCGGACCGAGACTCGAACTCGGGACCTTTTCCTTTCGCGGGCAAGTGCTCTACCAACTGAGCTATCCATGCACGACTCACGCCCCGTCCTCACAGCTTTACTTCTGCCAGGAGAGCTTCTGTAAAGTTTGGAAGGTAGGAGACGAGGTACTGGCGGAATTAAAGCTGTGACGACGGGGAGTGAGTCGTGCTTGGGTAGCTCAGTTGGTAGAGCACTTGCCCGCGAAAGGCAAAGGTCACGAGTTCGATTCTCGGTCCGGCACATAGTTTTAATCTGCCAGGAAGTTTCATATCAGCGCACACTCCGCTGCAGAGTGAAAATCTCATATTGTATAATTCGTATTTAGAAAATCAGTTTGGTCTCACAAGCAGGAACTTGTATAGTGAGGATGGTGACTCAGTTAATTTCAGCCAGCTCTAATACTTAACACAGCTGAACATAAAAAGTTTTTTGTAGGAGGATAAATACAGGGAAGGAACGTTGCTGCGTCTCCACTGTTGAGGCTAACAAGTTTAGCGCCGTGAAAAAAGCGCTCTCCCTTTTCTTTTGTTGGTCTACCGGCGAAGCCAGTATTGCGCCGGCAGCTATGTGAACACCACAGAGCATCGAGCAAGTCGTGTATCGAGCGCGTACCTATTTGCCGGAATCAGGTGCAAAGAGAATCAAATTAGCCGTTGCCTGGAGTGACGAGGCGTCGAGGAAGCGGTGAGCACCAACAGAGGTCGCCGCGGCCACAGTTCCCGTGAAGTCGGCGCGCTCCGTCGTCTCAGACGAGTCACGCGTACGAGCAGACGTTTATCTTATTGGCGTCGCGGAAGGCGTAAATTGAGGGTGGTCGCGTCGCCGCGTCGCCGCTTGGAGACGGTACCGTCCCAGCAACCGCCCCGAGTACTCGTCCGTCGGTGTTAGGGTCGCCCACGGTGACTCGAGGACCGGAACGCCGTCCGTAAAATGTGAGTTGACGCTCGTCTGCAAGCAGCTTTCTGTCACTTATTACTCAGCAGCTCTCCGCTGATGTGAAAAGAAAATATTTTGATTTTTTGGTTTACCAACAGCATCACTTCCTCTCCACATGGTCTCAAGGGGTTTCCTTATTTTACTTCGCTTTTGCGGGCCTTTCCTGGTATCAAAGTTCACAATTAACCAGTGAGACAGCGCGCACAAATTTCCTACCTAAGACTAACAACAATGTAATCTTTGTTGTTTTTTTTCTTACGAAATTTTGACTATGCGCCATTTTACTAAAAGCCGTCACAAACTTTTTCTTTTTTCCTTTTTTCAATTTTCTATTAAGACAGGTGTTTTGTTTGTGCAAAGTTTACATTATATATTGTACGATTAAATACTTGGAAATTAAACTTGCGAATAATTTTATCTGGAACGAACTCATATTTAATTTTATGGGGTAAGCAAACCAAAGACAGCGATTTATTTGCAGAGCTATTGGAAAATGCTTGCACCACGTTTGCCTGCCCTCTTCTGGAGTATTGCTGTGCTGTATGCGATTCGCATTGGGTAGGATTGACGGAGGATATCGAAAAAGCTCTAAGAAGGGCAACTCCTTTTGTATAAGGGAAGTGTGCCATGGATATGATACACGAACTGGGTTGGGAGTCATGGAAACAAAGGCAGTTTTCGCTGCCGCTGTGACAGGACCTTATCATAAAACTCCCCGCTAACTTTCTGCTAACAGTGTGGAAATATTCCGTTGGCTCCCACCTCTATAGGGAGGAATGATCAGCATAATAAAAGAAAGGTTTAAGAGTTCGTTTCTCCCGCGCACCTTTCGAGAGTGTAACGGTAGGGAAGTAGCTTAAATATGGTTCGATGAACCCTATGCTAGCCACTTAATAGTGAATCACAGAGTAATTATGTAGGTGTACAGGTAGATGAGACAGCTTGCAATTAGGTCAGAAATATCTATAGTCATCCTTTATAGAACCCATTCATTCAGTGCTTTGGTTGTTTCTTCATATGCTGAAGATGCTGCTTATTTCGTACACTTCTCTGGTTCATTCCAAATTCATGGGTCAGGAATTTAATAGCACTGTCATATTTAACGCAAGCTGCAAGTAAAGATAAATTCTTGGGACAAAAACAAAGCTAATGGATTTTTGCGAATCATGGTAGCTAAGGCATCTCTATAATTTCTAATCATTAATCTATGATCGTCTATGATCACAAAATTGTTACGTCCTTAGACGGAAGCAACAAGTCAGTACCAGTCGTTGCTGACGGAAACGGGCAGTCTAAGTACCTAACAATTTTGTGATCGTAGACGGGAAGTAAAAAAAATTATTTTAAACTTTCTGGATCACTGTGCTATTCGCGACCATGTCTCAGTTTGTGAAGATAATCTATGAAGTACCTGTCACGAAACTGAGAAATGTCTCTGGTTCGTATTTTGACCATTCCATATAATTATAAACGCATACTGTATTTGAAATAATTTTCAGAAAGGCACTTACGAATGATCGCACTGCCAGAATTCTTTGTTAACCTGTTAAGTTCGTGGCATTCTTCGCTTTGCTTTTTTAATTTCAGTTACCTCGATAACCAGGATATGAAATAACTCGGTTATTTCTCTAGTGGTAAAATACGTAGCGTGTTTGCTGCAAAAACTTGACCTTGCGTAATGGAATATAAACACTCTGTTTTGTGTATTTCCACTCGTACGTAAATATTAATCGTGTTCCTAAAAAATTCATTTTCCCTTCTCTTCGCCTTAATTTTTTCTCTCCATCGGTCGTTGTACAATGGCACCATGTAAACAATCAAATTCTTTATATACACAGTATATTCTCACGTTAAATTCGATTGGTAAGTAGTTGATTTGTGTTGTGCAGCGTCAGATGCTAGGAATTGCCTTATAACCTGTTGCATGCAGTCGACTGCAGGCTTTCTCGTGCTTTCTCACTGCAGCATCTACATTGGACGAGAATTTTGCTTCACGCTAACAGCAAATGATGTTCAAAGGCCCTCGCTGGAAGGCAGAAAGTATATGCATGACCGCTAATTTCGCCACCAGAAATACTAGTAGTGCATATTTGCTAGTGCTGCGTTTTGCTCTCTCCCGGCAGCTCAAGAATGGTGCTAACAACGTTTGTAGAAGACACACGAACTTCCGTGTGTCCGCTTCCTTTGTCCGTCGTTTGTAACACAGCTGAGGGAGGGACAATAATCGCACCGTGACAACGCGATAAAGGCCCCATAGACCAATGCATACATCTAACTGCTATTGACTTTTACATACAGGAAAATAGTCTCCATTTACGGTGATGTGTAGTGTGTTCCAAAACTATTCTTTCAGATTAATATAGGAAGTAGAGAACATCCACACAAATATGTTTAGTTATGGTACATATGGTCCCTAATGGTAGTTTTTGAGGCTATGGAAGATTTACACATAAGATAGTTTAGCATGCTTATTACGGTAATGGCATTCATAGAAACTGCTCGAATGGGCGACCATTGGCCTGTATGCACGCAGTATATCGTCGGACCATCGATTGTTGTGTTCGATCGAAGATTCCTGGCTTGTCCGCCATGATACCAGAAGCGACAGCAATTCTAGCGACGAGCTCTCCTCCTGTTTCCACAACTGTTTGACACACCAGTTACTTCATATTCCCCCAGAGGAAGGACTCCAAACAAGCGCGGTCAAGTGACCATGGTGGTCAGGCCACGGAGCCACCTCGGCCGATCCATCGATTATCGAAGGTGACTGCATCGTGCTGGAAGTACGTTCTTTGTCTTAACATTCAGAGGTACATCTAAAATATGCAACCAACCATCAGTTAGCGACACCGACACAACAGCTTACATCAGCATCACTAACAAAATACCCCCTAATCACTAATAAAATACCCCCTAACATTACAAGTTGACTTCAGATACCATATGTCCCTTATCGAATTTTTTTTTCAGTTCTCTACTTCCTGTATTAATTTGAACAAACCGTTTCGGAATCCCTGTATATGAGAAAAAACTGGTGCAACTGCTTGCAAATAGAACCGAG
Source organism: Schistocerca cancellata (assembly GCF_023864275.1). NCBI lineage: Eukaryota > Metazoa > Arthropoda > Insecta > Orthoptera > Acrididae > Schistocerca > Schistocerca cancellata. The sequence continues at coordinate 1,032,662,874 of NC_064626.1, read as the reverse complement.
ATATGCAGAATCTTTAAGAAACAAGTAATAATCGAGGGCTGACTACAGATCATTCGGTCTTTTGTAGTATTTGTCAAAATCTTACAAAACGGGTTTAGAATGAATCGAAATGTCTATGGAACAACAGAGACAAGACTTAATAGAGAAAAATGCTGCAGTTGTCCCATTACTCAACATTTCAATTATAAACCACTTCTAGTAACGTTTTCAGAATGTAATAAATGTGGCCGAGCTCTGCTTGAAATCTGTTGCATTAATAAATCAGGACCAAGTGGTAACTGATCGTAGCTGACATGTAACACCTAACAGTAACCGGCGAGTATACTTCCATGTTAATGGAGGATATGTGAAGCACCTTCTCTTGCCAGAGAAAATCCCACCACATATTCTTACAAATAAAATTTCTTCATTCAATCTATCCCTGTGAATGTTAATGAGAAGCATAAATACCACAAGCATGAGCACACATTTTTCCTCATCGTTAAAACATTTGCGATTAGTAAACTTCGTTCATTTCTTTGTGTAACTGCAGAACACTGAACAGTGATGCGATTAATTCTTGCGAAGTGTTTCGAATATGTATGATAAAGAATGTTCCTTTGCCCTCCTTGTATTCCAGCTCACGGGGATCTCACTGATGATAAACGAGAAACAAAACCTCACTACACTGCTCACAAATGGTAAGAAGTGGAAGACCAGTGAAATAAGAAAACACCGTAGGTGTTTAGCTTGCTTTCTTTAACTTGACAGACGCAATTTAAATATCTCATCTTGCGCGTGAATTGCACGTATTCGGACTCAAAAAAGTGCTGAAAAACACTTAAAATGTCCATATAAATTATCGTTGTCCTTCCACCAGTCTCCTCATATTAGAAAGTTAAGTCCCCTGTTTCGCCAGAGCTACCAATAAAGCCTCAGACTGAAGGTCACTTACTTCCACTGCCCCGCGTATTGCGCAAGACGTCACATGCTTCCCAAGAACTCTGTTGCACCAGAAGTCCTTGCCAGTAAATCGCCACTCTACACAGAATGCAAGCAGGAAAGATTCACTTTTCCTTGCGGAAAATCGTTAGTTTTCAGAGGAGGGTTTCTAACGTGTGTCTTAATGTCTTTATATTTCCAATAAAAGAACATAAATTTTATTGGAGTGTGAAACGACCGACGTCACGTGATCTGTTGGGGCTATGATCCGTAAACTCCTGTCTGCGCAGGAGTAGGCTTCTGAGATGCTGTGGTCAGGACGTACACTGTAATTTACGGAGCATAATATATTCACACAGCGACCGTAACAAGTCAATTAATATAGATTCCCGTCAATGTATGCACACAACTCACTACTTCACTGCAAGTTCACCAGAAGTCGACACAACTATTTCATTACATTTCATTGAACGTCTGTGTACAAAGAAGACACTGATTAGGAACGAATGCTGGAACTGGAAATCGTCTCGCGGACTTTCGCAACAGAGTTCCCACTGCCACACATCCAGCTTTCTTGGATATTGGGCTCATGAGAACGAAATTTTAAAACAGCCCACCTTGCTCTCGTGAGTAGGAATGGATGATTTAAAGAAATACCTACGTTCTTCAGGTGGACTACTATTGTGATTTTACTGTGTTGGAAATACGGCGATTAATGTCTTTACTGGGATGGGCAATATAAGAGGCGACCTTTGTTGTCATGGTTATAAACGCGTCGCGTTGACTCAGTGATGCTAAATAAAAGACTTGCAGTGATATACACTATTCCTTAGCTCATTTTCCACTAAACGTTCATTTTAGTATGACCTATGTTTCGGCTTATGAGATCCTTTTCTAGTGCAATAGCATTGTAACCAACGACAAAGAAGTGACAGAAGTCATGGGGTACCTCGTAATATTGTGTCGGACACCCTTCTGTCCGGCGTAGAGCAGCCGCTAGATGTGATATGGACTCAAAAAGTCACTGAAAGTCTCCTGCAGAAATATTCAGCCATGTCGGCTCTGCTGCCGTCAGCAACTGTGAAAATGTTGCCGGTGAAGAGTTTCGTGCACGAGATGAGTTCTCGGTTAAGCCCCATACATATTCAATGGAATTCCCATCGGGTGATCTGGCTGGCCAAAATCATTCCTCCAATTCTCCAGAACGTTGCGGCCCAGTAACATAGCACATTGTTGTATGGGAACAGGCAGCCCATGAATGGCTGCAAATGGTCTCCAAGTAGACGAACATAGCCATTTCCAGTTAATGATCAGTTCAGTGGCACCAAAGGACCTAGTCCATTCCATGTAAACACAGCCCACACCATTTTCGAACCACCACAGCCTGCACAATGCCTTGTCGACAACCCAGGTCCATGGCTTCGTGGGGTCTGTGCCGCACTCGAAACCTAGGATCAGGTGTTACAAACTAAAATCAGGACTCACTTGAACAGGCCACGGATTTCCAGTCGTTTAGGGTCCAGCCATATAGTCACGAGCCCAGGAGAGGCGCTGCAGGCGATGTCGTGCTGTTAGCAAAGCCACTCGCGTCGCTCTTCTGCTCCCATAGCCTATTAACGCCAAATTTCGGCGCACTGTCCTAATGGACACGATCGCCGTGCGTCCCTCATTGATTTCTGTGGTTATTTCAGGCAGTGTTGCTTTTTTACTAGCACCGACAACTCTGTGCAAACACCGCTTCTCTCGGTCGTTAAGCGAAGGCCGTCAGCCACTGCATTGTCCGTAATGAAAAGTAACGCCTGAAATTTGGTATTCTCGGCACTCTTGACACTGTGAATATCTTAATATTGAATTTCGTAAAGGTATCCGAAATGGAATGCCCCATGCGTCTAGCTTCAGCTACCATCCCGCGTTCAAAGTCCTTCGTGCGACCATAATCATGTCGTAAATTTTTTTCACGTGAATCGCGTTAGTACAAATGACAGCTCCGCCAATGCGGTGACCTTTTATTCAGTGTGCACGCGATATTACCATCTGTATGTGCGCATGTCGCTGTCCCATGACCTTTGTCACCTACGAATACGAAAAAAGATACGGTAACATCCAGAGTTAATGTTGTCTTGGTCGGTTTATTAGTAATCTTTCTAGAACTATCACAATAACAGCATAGGCAATATAGACACTACGCTCAATTCCGCTTTTACTGTAGAATGTTTCAGGTTCTGGGTATTTCTGTCACTTACCTTTTCTTTCACCTCTGCCAATTTTTTTTATCCGAAAAAATGCGGCGTTGCGTAGATGTTCGGAATTCATGTTAAACCGTAGGTAGCTCTGTATCTGGCTGGGTCAGTCAGTTCAAGGTCAGAGGAAGGCAAAGACGTATTCTCTCTTAATAGGACCGTGCCCAGAACAGCACTGTGGTTCAAAAAACACCCTTCGTGTTGATGGCAGCTTTACTTAAACTTCAGAGTGCTTTACTAACTTCGTGGTGGTAGTGTTGTACTAGTAAGTGGGGCAACCACCCGAAACCGGTCACAGGAAAAAAATATCTTTCATCATTGACATTTAGTGCGGCGGTCCACCCCATCTTTGAGCGGTTGTTCAGGACCAGGGCATCTGGGATAGTTGCTACTGTCTCAAGGATCTGGATCAATCTGACCTCCGAACACAAAGACAAGGATGGAAAAAAAACTGCCGCCTTGGCGTCTTTGTAAGTCCTACTTGATTTTAAGCTGGACGCAGTACAAGAAAAAATGTACTTTGAGTACGTTCCTAAATCTCTAGAAGTATACAGGGCGGTACGTTGATAGTGACCGGGCCAAATATCTGACGAAATAAGCGTCAAACGAAAAAACTACAAAGAACGAAACTCGTATAGCTTGACGGGGGAAACCAGATGGCGGTATGGTTGGCCCGCTAGATGGCGCCCGGTCACGATCAGTGGACCATCCTGTATACCAAAGTTTTATCGTTGTTTATACAGATGGATCCCGGCAAGCGAATACCGTCGGTTGTTCAGCTATTTAGTCGGATACAGGTTTTAAAGTTCGCTTGTGTAACAGTTTACAAATTATGATACAGAGTTGTATAACTGGACTGGAGTGTATTCACAGGCGCGACAGTTCACGGTTTCAGATCTGTTTTGACTAACTCAGTGCATTACAAGCACCCATCAGATTTATTCGGTATATCAGTTGATTCAGCTCACCCATGAATCCTTGCAGCAGCTCCGACACCGTTGCAAGGAGAGCTTTCTCTGGGTACCCGACGCGCGCGCGTGCGCGCGCGCGTGTGCGCGCGTGTGCGCGTGTGTGTGTGTGTGTGTGTGTGTGTGTGTGTGTGTGTGTGTGTGTGTGTGTGTGTGTGTGTGCTGATATTAAATTTCCTGGCAGTTTAAAACTATTGTGTATGAAGGGATCCATACCCAACTGCGCTACCATCTGAGCTACTTGAGCATGACACGATCTGTCGTCGCCGCTTTACTCCTGACAGTACCTCATGTCCTGCATTCCAAACTTTACAAAAGCCCTCCTGTGGCTAAGCTATGTCTCCGCAGTATAGTTTCCTCCAGGAATGCTAATCCCACAAGAGCTGCTTTGAAGTTTTGAAAATATGAGATCAAGAACTGGTGGACGTAAAGCTTTGAGGGTGGGTTGTGAGGCAGGCTTCGTTAATTCAGTTGGTGGAGCAGTTACCGATGAAAGGCAAAGGTCCTTGGTCAGAGTCTGTCCGACACAGTTTTCGTCTTCCAGGAAATTTCATCATTCCAAATTAGCTATTACCGTTCAGCTCACTGCCTGCAGCCAGCTCAGTATAGTTCCTGCAAGACTACATTCCGACTTACCAGTCGCTATTTACGGAGTGGTAGTGGGACAGCCAAGAGGGTCTGAATCACTACTAGGTTACAATGGCGATATTATAGACTGCCAAGACACAACAGAGTCATTTACATCGTAAACCTATTACAACGAAATCAAAAGTGCCATGCATCGAACTAAAGCTAAGCACCATTTCGTAACATACTGTTGTTTTTGTTGTTGTTGTTGTTGTTGTTGTTGTTGTTGTTGTCTTCAGTCCTGAGACTGGTTTGATGCAGCTCTCCATGCTACTCTATCCTGTGCAAGCTTCATCTCCCAGTACTTACTGCAACCTACATCCTTCTGAATCTGCTTAGTGTATTCATCTCTTGGTCTCCCTCTACGATTTTTACCCTCCACGCTGCCCCCCAACGCTAAATTTGTGATCCCTTGATGTCTCAGAACATGTCCTACCAACCGGTCCCTTCTTGTCAAGTTGTGCCACAAACTCCTCTTCTCCCCAATTCTATTCAATACCTCCTCATTAGTTATGTGATCTACCCATCTAATCTTCAGCATTCTTCTGTAACACCACATTTCGAAAGCTTCTATTCTCTCCTTGTCCAAACTATTTATCGTCCATGTTTCACTTCCATACATGGCTACACTCCATACAAATACTTTCAGAAAGGACTTCCTGACACAGCTGTGGAAACTCAAACGTCGAGAATTTGCCGAGCTGCCGGCAAAGGAGCGCTGCTGGCGAGTTCCGCCTCTGAAGGAATGTTCATAAAGCACAGGTATCTAGCGCCGCGAGCAGGAGCAAGAATGCGGTCGCGAATAATGTGCCCGAGGGACGCGAAGGCAGAGTTTCGCCAAAGAACATCAGTGGTGTGCGCTCAGGGAGACAGAACGTACTTGGATGCCTGCGGACTTGTGCGCAAAAGACGTCCCCCACTAAGTTCATTCTCTCTCTCTCTCTCTCTCTCTCTCTCTCTCTCTCTCTCTCTCTCTCTCTCCTCCCTCCCATGCCCTGCCCTCCTCTCTCCTCTCCTCGAGTAGAGTACCTGTAGCTATTCAGTCAGAAAGTGGAGCTTCGTTCCGTTTTAACGATTTTAGCTGTTTCTCAACGCCGCTGAGGTTTATAGGCCTATCTATTTCACTCGCCTTTTCAATAGTACGAGAATTAAGTTGGGGTAGTACTCAGTTTTCCTTTGTGAAAGAAAATTTGAAAACAAAGATTGCTACCCTCAGTTCTTGTCTCGCCCATGAGCATGTGGACATCAACTTCGGTGACACTAATAGCCTTTACATTAGAGTTCCTTCGCGTTTTGTGAAAAATCTTCCGATAATATTCTGCAAGCAACTCACTGAAGGTTTCACGCATTGCCCTCTCGACACACAAACGCTTTTCATTCAGTTTCTCTGTATCTATAGCCCTATGCTTTGTTCTATACCTATTATGCCAATGTTTCTTCTGCAGTTTCTTTGCAGTGACTATACCATGGAGGATCCCACCCCTTATGAACTGTTCTAGGTATCTACACTCCTGGAAATGGAAAAATGAACACATTGACACCGGTGTGTCAGACCCACCATACTTGCTCCGGACACTGCGAGAGGGCTGTACAAGCAATGATCACACGCACGGCACAGCGGACACACCAGGAACCGCGGTGTTGGCCGTCGAATGGCGCTAGCTGCGCAGCATTTGTGCACCGCCGCCGTCAGTGTCAGCCAGTTTGCCGTGGCATACGGAGCTCCATCGCAGTCTTTAACACTGGTAGCATGCCGCGACAGCGTGGACGTGAACCGTATGTGCAGTTGACGGACTTTGAGCGAGGGCGTATAGTGGGCATGCGGGAGGCCGGGTGGACGTACCGCCGAATTGCTCAACACGTGGGGCGTGAGGTCTCCACAGTACATCGATGTTGTCGCCAGTGGTCGGCGGAAGGTGCACGTGCCCGTCGACCTGGGACCGGACCGCAGCGACGCACGGATGCACGCCAAGACCGTAGGATCCTACGCAGTGCCGTAGGGGACCGCACTGCCACTCCCAGCAAATTAGGGACACTGTTGCTCCTGGGGTATCGGCGAGGACCATTCGCAACCGTCTCCATGAAGCTGGGCTACAGTCCCGCACACCGTTAGGCCGTCTTCCGCTCACGCCCCAACATCGTGCAGCCCGCCTCCAGTGGTGTCGCGACAGGCGTGAATGGAGGGACGAATGGAGACGTGTCGTCTTCAGCGATGAGAGTCGCTTCTGCCTTGGTGCCAATGATGGTCGTATGCGTGTTTGGCGCCGTGCAGGTGAGCGCCACAATCAGGACTGCATACGACCGAGGCACACAGGGCCAACACCCGGCAACATGGTGTGGGGAGCGATCTCCTACACTGGCCGTACACCACTGGTGATCGTCGAGGGGACACTGAATAGTGCACGGTACATCCAAACCGTCATCGAACCCATCGTTCTACCATTCCTAGACCGGCAAGGGAACTTGCTGTTCCAACAGGACAATGCACGTCCGCATGTATCCCGTGCCACCCAACGTGCTCTAGAAGGTGTAAGTCAACTACCCTGGCCAGAAAGATCTCCGGATCTGTCCCCCATTGAGCATGTTTGGGACTGGATGAAGCGTCGTCTCACAAGGTCTGCACGTCCAGCACGAACGCTGGTCCAACTGAGGCGCCAGGTGGAAATGGCATGGCAAGCCGTTCCACAGGACTGCATCCAGCATCTCTACGATCGTCTCCATGGGAGAATAGCAGCCTGCATTGCTGCGAAAGGTGAATATACACTGTACTAGTGCTGACATTGTGCATGCTCTGTTGCCTGTGTCTATGTGCCTGTGGTTCTGTCAGTGTGATCATGTGATGTATCTGACCCCAGAAATGTGTCAAAGTTTCCCCTTCCTGGGACAATGAATTCACGGTGTTCTTATTTCAATTTCCAGGAGCGTATCTATCAAATGCTTGGTCAACTATTTTTGTCCCGAGATAAAGCTTTTAAATTCCTCAGTGAGAGGACACTATTGGTTCTTTATCTAATTTACTGAAGATACAAATCTCTTCCTCTACTTTTACGTGCCGTTTGTAAGGATTTACTATTGCTACAAGTGCCTCGTGATCACTGATACCAGTTACAATGCGGACATCATCAGAGATAAATGTCTTTTGTTCTCGTTAGATCCAATATATTTTCATCATGAGTAGGTTTCTGAAACAATCTGATCTAGGTAGTTTTCAGAGAAGGAATTAAGTAGTATTCCGCAGGATTTCTTGACACGCCTACCTCTAACAAAACCTTAATCTTCTCAGTTGATTACTAAAGTATCCCCTGACGATTACATTATGATTGGGGAGCTTAGCATACTTTCGAACTAAAGTATACGCTTATATCAGAAGGTGGTCTGGGATTGATTCTAATTATAGTAGGATATTTCTCTTTCGCTCCAGCTTCGGTTTCTGTATTTATATATCGGCGGATTTGAGTGTCTCGTCTACTGCAAGAAATACATAACCTCCATCTCTCATTGGCCTATCCTTTCTATATACACACTCGAATTTTCTCAAAAAATCTCATTGCTGTCAATTTCGGGTTTTTAGCAGTTTCCTGTGCCTATTATGTCAGCTTCAGTGCATTTATGAGTGCTGCAGATTTTGGCACTTGGTTTTGAATGCATCGTCATTTAACCACTAGAATTTTAATACTTCCTCCTGTGGGGGGGGAGGTATTTCTTTGGTTCTTACAGGTTTCCCACAGCTATTTTAACCTGTACTGGGTGGAAAAGTGTGTACCCCACACACAGTCAGATAACTGCCTGTGCAACAGCCTTGTGTGTGTCGTGCACACTTCACCCGTTTAGGGGGAACCTACAACTGTCAAACCTATGGCAAAGTCTAGAAAGACTCGGTCTAGCCTATCACAGAACCTTCGCAGGCTCTGATTGAAGCCTTCCACTTGAATCAGACACTGGGGAACACTATCTGCTCCGGAGACAATGTTGAGCTTTGCTGAAATACTATGAGCAAGGCTAAGTATCTCCTAAAGCGTCGTTTGCCATTCTGTGGTTCCCGAACCCACAGGGGATTCGCAAAATATTACAAGGGGTTCGCCAAAACTCTTGCCCATAATGGCAGGTTTCTAGGTTAGGTTTATTACTGCTTCCTTAGCGGCATTGTAATAATAATAATAATAATAATAATAATAATAATAATAATAATAATAATAATAATAATAAGCAGGTTTCAAGAAGGGAGATCCTGCTCAGAACAAATCCTAACCTTCAAAAACCTCATGACCGGGAATCCCTCATTTCTCTACTAGAAGAATTAAACGTAGACAACAAAACCAGTAGCTTAATCTCGGATGTCCTTGTGAACACACACTTCAAAGTAAAATTTGTCAGTCTCCGACCCTTTTGAGATAAAAACTGATGTACAACAAGTAGATGGACTCTCTCCACTGCTGTTTAAATGCGCCCTAGAAAAAGCGGTTAGTGGAACACAAAGATCCATAGTGGAATCCGACTAGGAACAAAAAAAAAACAAAAGGCATCAAAGTCAATTGGACAGCCTTTGCAGCCTAGCAGAGACCTGGGAAGAAGCAAAAGCAAAGACTCTAGATCTACAAAAACGTGTTGAAAACTTAGATCCCGACACCTCGTTTTAAAGACCATGATAAAGACAAAATCCAACATATCAATGTAAAGTGGGAGAACAAAAAATTGACATCAAAGGATTGAAATATCTTGGAGAATGTATCAGCTGGAATGGCCTCAATAGAATGGCAATGGAGTCTAGAAGTAGTGAAGTTGAACTGGCATTTCAACTCATCAAAAATACATAGAACAGAAGGTGCCTGTCATGGAATACAAAAATAAGACATCACAATACAATAATCAAACCAGAAGCCCTGTATACAACCGAAACATGGTCCATCACCAAACTTATTCCAGTTGAAAGGTTGGAGATTAAAGAAAGAAATATATTAAGAAAACTCCTTGGTCTCGGATTCGACAACAAACGAATCAACATCAAAAAGGGAACCATTTTTCAAACTACTGAAAAACACTGACACAATGAGGAAAAGAATGCAGCTGACATTAGTAATCCCTTCCCTTCCCTTCCTCCTTCCTCCTCCTCCCACCCCCTCCCCCTCCCCCCTAACAATTTACGTATAATATACCACAGATGCGGATTCCGCGTGGTATCTGTTCTTTTACACATGTCCGAAAGAACAGACACGGCGCATTTCATGAAATAAGAATTAGTTTTTATACACACACCCTCAGAATGAACCCAAATTGATTAATAAAAAGTTTTTGACTACTACTGCAGCAAGAAAACCCAACCAAATTGGTTTAAGGAAACACAGAACAACTTGAGAAACTCCAAATCACAAAAATACGTTCATGGATAAAACAAAAAAGTTCCAAAGACGAGAAAGTGTGGCTCCAAGTCAAAAGGAAAATCGAACGAACAATTCAAATCTCTGAAAAACAAAGGAAAGCAAAATCAGAAAGCATGAAACAGAATGGGCTGCTAGAAAGACAAGGCACAGAACACTAAAAACTGACTGATTCAATATACCCCAAAGTATGGCGAAACGGAAGAAGAAGAAGAAAAGAAGAAGAAGAAGAAGAAGATTTATTATTTTAAAATTAAATTACTGCTATAATGCCCTATGTTACATATGTATAACATTGGAAATTTGTCATAATATTTCCACAATAAATCAATATTTACCGTGAACCTCTAATTTACTGTTATGTAGCATCGTTACGAATACATTTGATTTTGCTACAATGGAAATTTAGTTTGTCGGCTTGTGTGTGTTCTAACAAGTATCAAATGTTCAAGAGTTCTAAGGGACCAAATTGCTGAGATCATCGGTCCCTATACTTACACCCTATTTAAACTAACTTATGCTAAGAACAAAACACACACACACACACACACACACACACACACACACACACACACACACACACACACACGAGTTCGGACTCGAACCTCCGGTGGGAGGGGCCTCGCAATCCGTGAAATGGCGCCTCAAACCACGCGGCCACTCCGCGAGCCAGTTGTGTATCAGACTCGCTTCTGTTCACATTAAAATGAATAACTTTTTTGGAAAGTGAAAGTCTGAAAGGGAAACACGGTTTAAAAAAAAATCGCAAGTCATTCAGCTTCCGTGATGTGTGTCAACCCGACGAAATTGAACCCTTTGTAAAGAAAAGAAAGTGCAGTGATAGTCACATTAAGTTTGGATTTTCATGTATGGGTATCAAGAACTGCCCAAGATCACAATGTGTTGTTTGTGGTCACTTTCGTGCTAACAAAAGTCTGAAACCTCTGCTTAAACGCCATTTAGGAACTAAACACCCCAACCATGTAAATAAATATGCTGACATTTTTTACACGAAAATCTACTGAGTGGAAAAATGATTTAACTGCTTTTGTATCCACTGCAAACAGTGATAATGAGAATGATATAGAGGCTGCTTATCGTATTAGCTACAGAATTGCTGAAACCAGCAGAACAGTCATTCAGTAGCTGAAGATTTAGGGCGGCAATTTATAAATAATGTATTACAGTGCATGCTTGGAGAATCTTTCACAAAAAAAGTCAATATTGCACCTTTGTCCTAAAGTACGATCAATCGCCGTATTAAAGACAGTCAAATTATGTCAAAAATGAAATTTTTGGAGAGAGTTCGTGACAGTCCTTTTTTTTGCCATTCAACATTGGATCGACCGGTATTGCCAATTTAGCCATTTTGTTACTTTTCGTCCGTTGTATTAACGGGGAGTCTATAGAAGAGGAGCTAGTGTTCTGCAGAGCCTCGAAAGAGAACTACGGAGATACACTATGTCATCAAAAGTATCCGGACACCTGGCTGAAAATGACTTAGATGTTCGTGGCGCCCGCCATCGGTAATGCTGGAATTCAATATGGTGCTGGCCCACCCCTAGCCTTGAAGACAGCGTCCACTCTCGCAGGCATACGTTCAGTCAGGTGCTGGAAGGTTTCTTGGGGAATGGCAGCCCATCCTTCTCGGGGTGCTGCGCTAAGGAGAGGTATCCATGTCGGTCGGTGAGACCTGGCACGAAGTCAGCGTTCCAAAACATCCCAGAGGTGTTCTAAAAGATTCAGGTCAGGACTCTGTGCAGGCCAGTCCATTACAGGAATGATATTGTCGAGTAACCACTCCGCCACAGTCCGTGCGTTATGAACAGGTGCTCGATCGTGTTGAAAGATGCAATCGCCATTTCCGAAATCTGTAGTGGACGATATAGTGAACATAATTAATGTTTTTAAATCTCCCTCTATAAATCTTTGCATTGCTTAGTGAGGAAACGGAAGCGTTTATAAGTGTTTATTGTCCCACACTCAAGTCAAGTGGCTATCTCAAGGTCGAACTACTTCCAGACTATGTGAGCTTAAAGACGAAGTTAACGTTTTTCTCACCAGAAATGCCTTTTGCAAAGCAAGGTGCACGGAAGATGAAATCTGGCTTCAGACTTTAACTAATCTGGCAGACATTTTCTCCAAAACAGATAGTTTAAATGTCTCTCTAGGGGTCATATATAAAACGTTTATATTGTGCAAGATTGTATCGAATGATTGATTAAAAAATTTAATTTTGGGGAAATGCGGTTTCAGTAGGAATCAGTGCTTTGATATCCTTCATGGCTTCCTGGTGGAAAATCATCCTCCTTTGGAGGAAAACGTCGGAAACGTGGTTAAAGAACATTTGAAGGGACTTGGAAAAACCTTTAGAAAATAATTCCCTACTATGCCCAATAATAATAATAATAATAATAATAATAATAATAATCGCAATCCCTTCGAGGAATCAACAACATAAGAATCCACAGCAATCGTAAATGAAAACGAGCAGCTTCTCGAAATTTCGTCTGAATTTCAGTTACAGATCTTGCTCATTAACTAGTTTTTGGTTGAATTTAAAGGAGTTCCCAGTGTTACCGAATAAAGCCACAACGGCTTTATTACCCTTTTTATTCACATATTTGTGCGAAAAGTAGTTGTATTCATATGCCTATTTAAAAAATAAATGCAGAGACAGAGTTTGTGCTGAAAGTGATTTGAGAATTTATTTTTCTATGATGCTTGATTTCAATGCTCGGTGCCATGAAAAGCAGGGGCAACCTTCTCACTGAATCCAAGGAAGAGTTGAGTAAGTACGATGAAAACTTGTTTTTATTATTACAACTAAGCCTGCAAGTTGTGCAACTTTCAAGCTTTAACTAGGGTGACTTTAGGTTTTAACCGTTAAGTGTTAAGATAATTTAAGACTATTACACCTTTTGCTTGGAATAAAATTTTATGCATGCCTACGGTGTGTACATTTAAGTCAATCTTTCGTCAAACTCGGATCGTCTTAGGAGTCCGCTAGTAGAAAAAGGTTGGGACTCGTTGATCTAGACGAATGTAAGGCCTGGATTACACTCGCAGTTCAAAAATTCACAATAATAATAATTCTCAGATGTCTGTATTTTACAGTGCTTGTGTAGTTCGATGCAGTGTTCCTTCTGACATTCATCGAACTATACTGATACTGTAAAATAAAAACACTGCCCTATTGTACGAGGGCAGTTCAGTAAGTAATGCAACACATTTTTTTCTGAAACAGGGGTTGTTTTATTCAGCATTGAAATACACCAGGTTATTCCCCAATCTTTTAGCTACACAACATTATTTTTCAACGTAATCTCCATTCAATGCTATGGCCTTACGCCACCTTGAAATGAGGGCCTGTATGCCTGCACGGTACCATTCCACTGGTCGATGTCGGAGCCAACGTCGTACTGCATCAATAACTTCATCATCCGCGTAGTGCCTCCCACGGATTGCGTCCTTCATTGGGCCAAACATATGGAAATCCGACGGTGCGAAATCGGGGCTGTAGGGTGCATGAGGAAGAACAGTCCATTGAAGTTTTGTGAGCTCCTCTCGGGTGCGAAGACTTGTGTGAGTCTTGCGTTGTCATGAAGAAGGAGAAGTTCGTTCAGATTTTTGTGCCTACGAACACGCTGAAGTCGTTTCTTCAATTTCTGAAGAGTAGCACAATACAGTTCAGAGTTGATCGTTTGACCATGGGGAAGGACATCGAACAGAATAACCCCTTCAGCGTCCCAGAAGACTGTAACCATGACTTTACTGGCTGAGGGTATGGCTTTAAACTTTTTCTTGGTAGGGGAGTGGGTGTGGCGCCACTCCATTCATTGCCGTTTTATTTCAGGTTCGAAGTGATGAACCCATGTTTCATCGCCTGTAACAATCTTTGACAAGAAATTGTCACCCTCAGCCACATGACGAGCAAGCAATTCCGCACAGATGGTTCTCGTTTGCTCTTTATGGTGTTCGGTTAGACAACGAGGGACCCAGCGGGAACAAACCTTTGAATATCCCAACTGGTGAACAATTGTGACAGCACTACCAACAGATGTCAAGTTGAGCACTGAGTTGTTTGATGGTGATCCGTCGATCATCTCGAACGAGTGTGTTCGCACGCTCCGCCATTGCAGGAGTCACAGCTGTGCACGGCCGGCCCGCACGCGGGAGATCAGACAGTCTTGCTTGACCTTGCGGCGATGATGACACATGCTTTGCCCAACGACTCACCGTGCTTTTGTCCACTGGTAGATCATTCTGCAAGCGCCTATGAATATCTGAGATGCCCTGGTTTTCCGCCAAAAGAAACTCGATCACTGCCCGTTGTTTGCAACGCACATCCGTTACAGACGCCATTTTAACAGCTCCGTACAGTGCTGCCACCTGTCGGAAGTCAATGAAACTATACGAGACGAAGCGGGAATGTTTGAAAATATTCCACAAGAAATTTCCGGTTTTTTCAACCAAAATTGGCCGAGAAAAAAAATGTGTTGCATTACTTATTGAACTGCCCTCGTATTTCATGCCAAAACAAGGCAACCTGACAATCAAAAATAACGTCTCCCCTGTGCGGGAATTATGCGGTTTGTATGTGACGACGAAGGGACGTAGACACTTGCACATCTGGAAGTTTTGGTCTGGTCGCGAGTTCTGCACGGATAACCAAAGCAGTTCAGGCGATAGCTCACTTAAAGCAGAACTCCGGGCTCGAGTCCCCGCCCGGCATTCATTTTCATATGTTACTAGTAAGTCGTATAGGTGGTGTGTAATCGTATTCGCAATTTGCGAATACATTTCATAAAAGAATGATTCTGTACTCAAACTAACTTCAATTTTTGCAAGCAAACCAAGCTTTGTATGCCATATAAGCATTTTTTCAACTTTCTCTCCTGATGCTTCACTTTAAGAAGTGTTAATTAATTGATAGGTTTTGTTGGTAGCCAGTACCAGCTTCTCAATTCCGTTTCTCTATTTCAATTTTTTTAGAGCCTACCAAAATGAATTGCTGTATGAACAAAAGCATTTTTCATTATTGTTATAGATTTGCTTCCTAACATATAAACTGTTTTAGTTGGATAAATACCGGATTCAGTCATGTGAAATCATTAACCTAACTTGTACACAATCATTTTAATAATATAAGACAGATACCTTTGATATCTGAAAACTGAGTGTGGCTGAATTAGTGTATGTTCAGCAGATGTCGACCAATCCTTCGAATACAAACAATTTTATGTTTTTTGGGGGCACAAGAAGTCATAAAGCCTCGCCAATTTTTTAGATTTTGGTACACAAGAAATGTGCCGATGTTTAGAATAATGCCTTGACCTCCACCCGCGTCAATGAAATTCTTCGAATGTTCATTTCCATGTCCATATTGTGATTGTTCTGAAAACGAATCCGTGGACTTCTTTTAAACTAAAACGAGCGTCACAGTATCTGTCGTATGTCCCATTTAAAAGGGTTCGGTAGGCGAGCCAATTTAACTGAAACCTCAGCGATTGCGAGCAGTCGATCGACGAAAAAGGAAGCTTGTTCTGAAAACAAGTTTTGCTTGATATACAGCTACTTTCGCTGTGCCTGAGATAAGCAGGTGTTCGGTGGTATCCGGACCAAGATTGAGTTGGGGACACTCCTGCAGATGGCTCAAATTGACCCTGGGTACGTATGATACGTCGACCTTAGGGAAATCGTCAGAAACCGAGGAAAAACTCGAAACCCATTAATCCACGTATAGGAGGCGCGATGTTTATGCCAACCCCAGAAAACTAATTTCCTGCAAGCAGCAGGGAGGATCCTATCTTGAAATCGCATAGAAGTCTAGGTACGGAAGGGGAAATAATGAAACGAGAGAATTTCGGTGAGCAGCCATCATAGTAGGCAGTAACCGCCGAAGTAAACAGACCCTATGGTTGACCGAGGAGAATAAGGGGAGTACGTGTGTAGCATTCACTATTTTGGGGAGGGATGGGGGCTGGGTGGAAAGACGATGTTGCAAGTAAAGTGGGGAGTTGCAGCAATAGCCGACCGCGACAGATGCAGCAACAGATATGTAAAACGCTTTTGTGACATTTACGAGTTCCTACCAGGAGCGAATTTTATATCTGTGTGCTTCAATAGTTTAGTTTCTTGAGTTTCTGCTTGTAAATTTAGCCACAGTTCTAGCGTTTTCGTTTGCGTGAGAAAGTAAATCGATTTTGTGACGTTTGACAAGTTCCTTATCAGGGGCGAATTATTTAGTTTGACCTGAGTGCTTCGGTAGTTAGGTTTTTGAATATCTGCGTATTACTAGACACAATTCGTGGGTTTTCGTCAGGGTGTACAGTAGAATTGCGCAGCACGTGCTGACACTCCGTTTATTTGCGTAGTTTAGTTATCCACGGTCTGTAGTATGGACAGGGACTGCGGATGCGAGCCGAGTTGGTGACACTTCGCTCTCAGCTTCAGGCTGTGATGGTTTCGGTTACATAGCTTGAGGCTGCAGTGGATGGGCACCAAGGTTGTGGGCCGGCCGCGTGGCTCCAAAGGACGTCCAGCGCGTCAAGAGTCCTCCGATCGGTCTTCACCGGTGGCCAGCCCAGTTACTGCTCGCACTGAGGTTGATCCCTCACCTGCGGTCGAGTGGGAGGTCGTCCCAGGGCGAAGCAGGCGGTGAAAAACTTCCCAAGCGGCCGCACGTTTGGCCTCCCCGGTTTATCTGACAAACAGGTTCCAGATGCTATCTGTGGCTGCCACTGTCGCTGAGCCGGACGCTGTCGCCTGTCCTGTTTCAAAGGAAACCACTCAGCCTGCAAGATCCAGGCAATCGCAGAGGGGGGGCTATTGGTAGTTGGGAGCTCCAACGTTAGGCGCGTTATGGGGCCTCTTAGGGACTTGGCTGACAAGAAGGGTAAGAAAACCAATGTGCACTCCGTGTGCATACCGGGTGGAATCATTCCAGATGTGGCAAGGGTCCTCCCGGATGCCATGAAGAGCACAGGGTTCAGCCAACTGCAGGTGGTTGCTAACGTCGGTACCAGTGATGTGTCACTTTGGATCAGAAGTGATTCTCTCTGGTTTCGAGCGGCTAACAGAAGTGGTAAAGGCTGCCAGTCTTGCTTGCAGGATGAAAGCAGAGCTGACCGTTTGCATGCAGCATAGTCGACAGGACCGATTGCGGACCTCTGGTACAGAGCCGAGTGGGGGGTCTGAACCAGAGGCTCAGACGGTTCTGCGACCGTGTTGGCTGCAGATTCCTCGACTTGCGCTAAAGGGTGGCTGGGTTTCGGGTTCCGCTGAATTGGTCAGGTGTCCACTATACGCAGGAGGCGGCTACACGGGTAGCAGGGGCTGTGTGGCATGGACTGGGTGGTTTTTTTAGGTTAGAGGGTCTCGTGAAAACACAAGAAGGGCTTCAGTCACAAAGGGAGCAGGCCGAACACAGAAAGAACGTAGATAAAGGAACCATTGGTATAACAGTTGTAAATTGTCGTAGCTGTGTTGAGAAAGTACCAGTGCTCCAAGCGCTAATAGAAAGCGCTGCTGCTCAAATCGTTATAGGCAACGAAAGCTGGCTAAAGCCGGACATGAGCTCAACCGAAATTTTTGCGAAGAACCTAACGGTGTTCCGAAAGGATAGGCTAAACACGGTTGGCGGTGGCGTATTTGTTGCTGTTAGTAGTAGTTTAACTTGTCGCGAAATTGAAGTAGATACTTCCTGTGAGTTAGTATGGGCAGAGGTCGTTGTTGGCAACCGGAATAAAATAATTGGATCCTTTTACCGACCTCCCAATTCAGATGATACAGTTGCTGAAAGGTTCAAAGAAAACTTGAGTTTGATTTCAAAGACGTGCCCGACTCATACGGTAGTAGTTGGTGGTGACTTTAATTTATCCTCGATATGTTGGCGGAAATACATGTTTAATTCCGGAGGTACGCATAAAATATCATCCAAACGCATTCTCTGAAAATTATTTCGAGCAGTTAGTTCATGAGCCCACACGAATAGTAAACGGTTGTGAAAACACACTTGACCTCTTAGCAACAAATAATCCTGAGTTAATAACGAGCATCAAAACCGATTCAGTGATTAGTGAACACAGGGTTGTCGTAGAGAGATTGAATATTGTAATCCCCAAATCCCGGAAGAATAAGCGAAAAATATACCTATTCAAAAAAGCAAGATAAAAATTC
Source organism: Schistocerca cancellata (assembly GCF_023864275.1). Taxonomy (NCBI): domain Eukaryota; kingdom Metazoa; phylum Arthropoda; class Insecta; order Orthoptera; family Acrididae; genus Schistocerca; species Schistocerca cancellata. The sequence goes on along the minus strand of NC_064626.1, from coordinate 1,032,644,562 downwards.
ACTTGACGCCTTCCTGAGAGACCATCTCCACTCATTCCAAATTAATAATATAAGTGTAGATCAGATTTTAGAACATATATTGTGTTCGAACATTATGAATTACCTCTAAGGAAACGGTCTATTGACACACAGTCAACATGGGTTTCGAAAACATCGTTCCTGTGAAACACAACTAGGTCTTTATTCACATGAAGTGCTGAGTGCTATTGACAAGGGATTTCAGATGGATTGCGTATTTCTGGATTTCCGGAAGACTTTTGACACTGTACCACACAAGCAGCTCGTAGTGAAATTGCGTGCTTATGGAATATCGTCTCAGTTCTGTGACTGGATTTGCGATTTCCTGTCAGAGAGGTCACAGTTCGTAGTAACTGACGGAAAGTCATCGAGTAAAACAGAAGTGATTTCTGGTGTTCCCCAAGGTAGTGTTATAGGCCCTTTGCTGTTCCTTATCTATATAAACGATTTGGGAGACAATCTGAGCAGCCGTCTTCGGTTGTTTGCAGATGACGCTGTCGTTTATCGACTAATAAAGTCATAAGAAGATCAAAACAAACTGCAAAACGATTTAGAAAAACTATCTGAATGGTGCGAAAAGTGGCAGTTGACCCTAAACAACGAAAAGTGTGAGGTCATCCACATGAGTGCTAAAAGGAACTCGTTAAACTTCGGTTACACGATAAAACGGTCTAATCTAAAAGCCGTAAATTCAACTAAATACCTAGGTATTACAACTACAAATAACTTAAATTGGAAGGAACACACAGAAAATGTTGTGGGGAAGGCTAACCAAAGACTGAGTTTTATTGGCGGGACACTTAGAAAATGTAACAGACCTTCTAGGAGACTGCCTACACTACGCTTGTCCGTCCTCTTTTAGAATACTGTTGCGCGGTGTGGGATCCTTACCAAGTAGGACTGACGGAGTACATCGAAAAAGTCCAAAGAAAGGGAGCACGTTTTGTATTATCGCAAAATATGGGAGAGAGTGTCACAGAAATGATACAGGATTTGGGCTGGAAATCGTTAAAAGAAATTCCAATCACCAACTTTCTCCTACGAATGCGAAAATTTTTTGTTGACACCGACGTACATAGGGAGGAACGATCACCACTATAAAATAAGGGAAATTAGAGCTCGTACGGAAAGATAATAGGTGTTCATTCTTTCCACGCGCTATATGAGATTGGAATACTAGAGAATTGTGGTTCGATAAACCCTGTGCCAGGCACTTAATTGTGATTTGCAGACTATCCATGTAGATGTAGATTAAAGAGTCGGTTATATGACAGACCAGCGGAAAAATGCTCATGTGGGAGCACAAAAAAGGCGAATATCCACCTGTTTAGAAGACTGACTGAAAAATGGGGTACTAGCTGCCTCATTCCGTCTTCCTCAGCACTTTCAAAAATTGTGACACGCGAACATATTTGCGCTCTTTTTTTAACGTCCAACTCACGTCTCACTCCCACAAGTTCTTAACTGTAAGTCGCTTACACCCACTAGTCCATCTCCGTAAGTCGCTCATGACCATCCCTTCCCAGTTGCCCATACTCACTCAATCACCCCAGTTCATTATCTCTGTGTGTCTGTCACTGTTTGCTGTCTCACAGCCAGTCTCCTTCGTTCTGTGCTACTACTACTACTACTATCTCCTCCTCTTTGTCACTGCCTTCTCCTTGCTCTTGCTCTCTCTCTCTCTCTCTCTCTCTCTCTCTCTCTCGTGTCATTGTCATCGACTCTCTCTCTCTCTCTCTCTCTCATTTGCACTGGCTCTCACTCACTCCCACTTTCTTTCTTCTCCTTATTCCTCTCCCACTGACACCGTTTCCTTCACTCTTTTCCTAATACTGTTCTCTCATTGTCGACTATGTTCTCGTGCCACTGCATCCCTCTTTTACTCTCTCACTGCCATTGCCTCCTTCACTCTTTCTATACCGGAACCAATATCTACTATCGTCCAGTATTTATTACTTTTATTATCGTCCAATGTTCATTACTTTTCTAACTCCCACTGCCAATGGCTCCTTCTCTCTCAGGATAAAAACGTGCGAGCATGTTCATGTGCCAAGATTTTTCGGAAAATTTCTAAAGATGCTGAGAAAGGTGGAACGAGACAGTTGCTACCCTACTTTTCAGTCTGTCCTTTAAACAGGAGCCGATCTGCTTTTTTTGTGCTCTGACAGGAGCATTTTTCCGCCGAATTCCTTCTTTTCCCTGCCACATTAGGGCATTTCACTCATATGAAGAGGACTTCATCGGTCAGTACAATTTCGGTAGTTTAATCAGTTGGAAATAAAATAACATAACTAATTTCACACCTCGGACCCAATTTTAGGAGAAAAAATTTTTCTTGTGCTTCAGTAGCACAACGTGGGGTTCCCAAAACCCTTCTGACGATAACGGAGACACTTTATAGCATACTTATCCGTGCAGCGTCACTTTCTAAACTAAGTTTTCTCCTCTCACGGGATTTTACGTGTACTAGTAAGGTAACTTTGAACCCCTGTATCTCGGAAACGGATCAAGATATCGAGGAAATTGTCAAGTTTATTCGAGGTTGGGATCTTAGGAATGTATTGTAAACATTTCAGCTATTTACTGTGCGCACCCGTCTGGGAATCCTCTGATCGATTTCGGTACAAAAAAGGTAAAAAAAAAAAAACATTTTTGGGGGGTTGTCCAAGGAATAGTCCATTAGCTAATACTGACTCCTTCAACCTCTTAAGGCCCGCCATAGACCACATCAAATGCAAAAAGAACCTACTGATTTGCCTCATTTGCCCAAGCTGGAGGAAATGTGTAATATCCATGCTTCAACTCTATATTGAAGGGCCGGCCGGAGTGGCCGTGCGGTTCTAGGCGCTACAGTCTGGAGCCGATCGACCGCTACGGTCGCAGGTTCGAATCCTGCCTCGGGCGTGGATGTGTGTGATGTCCTTAAGTTAGTTAGGTTTAATTAGTTCTAAGTTCTAGGCGACTGATGAACTCAGAAGTTAAGTCGCATAGTGCTCAGAGCCATTTGAACCAACCATTTTTATATGGAAGGGTAGTGACACTCAGTATTTTTCAGTTGACTACACGAATTGTCCCTAGCACGAGGGCTGGTCAATGCACGTAATCCTACGTTTCTATCACCAGTAGAACCCGAGGTACGAGATTCGGAAGAATCCCGTTATTATTTGCGGGGTTTTGGAACACGAGCACCGATAATACTGCTTGTAGGAAATTCCAGTTTCTGTATCAAATTAGTAAAACGGGAGTTAAAAAGATGGCGTTCTAGGATCTAACATGAGGTGACGACAGAAGTTTAAAGCTCTGAGTAAAATTAATTCGTAAGATGCAAGGAAGCTAGCGAGACGAAAATGAAGAAAAAAATTCGAATTATTTAATAGTACAGTCCTTTCGTGGTTTATCCGCTTTGTCTATACTGCTTATATCAGCAGTTGGATCCCAGAATTTTCGTACGTCTTGATGAAGTCAAAGGTCACGTCAACTGAATGTTGTGCGTCTGTGGTCCCTGGCACTAAACAGCATACAATTGCTTTAGGCGCAGGGGCAGTGTGACAGGCGACACCAAGAGTAAAAGAAAAAGACAGACTGCAGATAGAAAAGAGGTTTTGACGGGTGGTTAGCCTAACAAATCGATTGTCCTGTTGAGCGGGGTTCGCTTTAGCCGTTGACTTTAGGCATCCTCGGGCCGTAGTGAGCAGGTGATCATGCCATTACGTGAGAAGTAATGTATTCTCAAGAAATTTGTTGTAATTAATCTATTATAGTTTAGGTGAAATAATGATACATGTAGAATAATGGCGTCCACACTTAAAGTGCCAGAATGAAAAGGTAATAATTCCTCAGTAAACCTGACTTCAGCTCAGAAAAGGGTAAAAAAATACTGCTGCCAAATATTTTTATCCTAACTTGTTAATGACATTACATAATCCCAGATAAAAAATGTAAATATTTGCAACTCCATGTGGTTCGCAAAATAACGCATTCGTCCATTTCGAAACTTGTAGCATAGAACAATGAACAGTATTGACAAAAGGAGAGTAGTAGTTTTTGAAGTATGGTGTCGTACAAGAATGTTGAAGATTAGAGATTTAGATGGGATAACCAATGGACAGGTACTGAATCGAACTGAGGAGGGATTTAGGCACAAATCTGGGATAGGTTGAGAGAACACATCGCGAGGTATCAAGGGATGTGAAAGAAACCACCAGTTCAAATCGATACAGGTATTTTAGCTCTGAGTAACCGGTATTTTTTCGGTATTTATTTGGTCTCAAGATCATGACAGGTGTTTTTTTTTCCTAATAACCGAGTAAAAACCCGAAATCAATTGACCAGGGCAACAGAGCTAAAATTTTAGTTTTTAAGTAAACCTCTTTTTAAAAAACTAATAATTTTTATTCGTAAAATTTCCATTGCTTTGAAATATTGCGTTATTATAGAGAATGGGAAAAGCGATCCGTGCTATTTTAATAACAATGCCAACAAAGACTAGTAACAAACACGTGGCGTCTCTGTTCCAATGTGCAAGGCCGCAAGTGCGGGAATGGGTTTGGGGGGGGGGGGGGGGAGAGCAAGGAAGTGGCAGCGCCGCCCCTCCCCCCCCCCCCCCTTTCCCTTGTTCGCTGGTCAAGGAAAGATGTAGTGTAGTTAGCCGTTTTTCTTTCAAGAAAAGATTTATAAGTCGCAGTTTTCTAACAGGGTCGGAACTAGAACTACTTTATGGCTACATACAAGTCGCCATTCGTCTTCCAGCATGTTAAAAATACTCCATGCAACCAGAAACCTAGGCGCCCTTGTACGCGTGTACATGCAGTGTGTGAGACTTGGCCCCATTTGGTCTGTAAGGTAGTTTCACGCTGTCGTAGTCTGACGTCATTTCAAATGGTTAAAATGGCTCTGAGCACTATGGGACAGAGGTCATCAGTCCCCTAGTAGTTAGAACTACTTAAACCTAACTAGCCTAAGGATATCACATACATCCATGCCCGAGGCAGGATTCGAACCTGCGACGGTAGGGATCGCGCGGTTCCAGACTGAAGCGCCTAGAACCGCTCGGCCACAACGTCCGGCGGACGTAGTTGTTTCACAGAATAGCACCATTCTACGTGTGGAAGTATTATACGAAATGGGAACATGTGAAGTACAATACTCCATTTGCTTTAAAATATTAAGAACGGAATGAGCCCAACAAACTTGCTATATAATGTAAGAAGAAAGCTCGTAACTTAACAGTTGATTCATTGTTTACAATAAAAAGTGAAAGTAGCTCATCTGTTGCCTGTATCTACATAATATGCCTTTATCTGCTTGTACCTCTTGAAAGCGGACAAATTAACACGAAAAATAGAGTTCTTCAACCTCAGTTCTACACACTTTTAGCACAGACTACTCCTAATATCGAAATAATGGCATGATCGATTACAATATGATTTTTGAGCAGTTTCAGAAAATTAGAATCAGTAGAAGAATACTGGAGATTTTTTAGTATTCAGCCAGTTATCACTTTTCGAGAAAGGCGGCGAACGATAGACGGACCAAGTTTTATTTTTATTTGCCTATCTAATTTAGTATTTTGATTTTATGTATCTTAAAACTGAGGGAGTGTATTTCTAAATTTATCACAGGAAATAACAGAAATGAAAAAATTAAAATCTGTTTTCAGGAACCGCTTATTTTGCATGGTTTTAACATTCTGGTTAAAGTGGCGTTGGAAAGGGGAAAAAATAACAAAACCGAAACCGTTTCATCCATAACAGCCATCCCTAGGTTCAAGTGCATTTTCGTTGTAGTAGTTAGGGAAAGATGAAGAGACTTGCATATGATTGACTTGATGTAGATCTCCACATTTGTCTTTGTACCGATTACATGAACAGCAAGTGAAACTTTCGTCATTGGACTAAATATTTTTTGTTCACCGACAACATTGTCAGTGATGTTACATCATCTACTACTATACTTAAATATATCTGAAGTGATCAGAATTTGAAGAGCTTAGTCTTATAATGGCTATAACGAGCTAAATTTATCCCATAATTATTGAAATCAGTATATAAACGCTTGCCGGCCAGTGTGACCGAGCGGTTCTAGGCGCTTCGTTCCGGAACCACTATGCTGCTACGATCACAGGTTCGAATCCTGCCTCGGGCATGGCTGTGTGTGATGTCCTTAGGTTAGTTAGGTTTAAGTAGTTCTAGGTCTAGGGGACTGATGACCTCAGATGTTAAGTCCCATAATGCTTAGAGCCATATAATCGCTTACATACTTGAGAAACAAAGAACCACTGTAAACTATTTGCAAGGAAAAGAAACATTAGTGGCAACTAAGTAATTCGTACGAAAATTCAGTCTTCAACAAAACATACGAGTTGTCCGCCCCTGGTAGCTGAGTGGTCAGCGCGACGGAATGTCATACCTAACGGCTTGGACTCGATTCCCGGCTGGGTCGGAGATTTTCTCCGGAAATGGCGTCAACTCGAGAGACATGTACCAGGCGGTCTACCCGACGGGAGGCCCTAGCCACACGGCATTTTCCATTGTAAAAGTTTACGAATCTAAGACGGTATGCTGAAAAGTAATAAAGTAATGCCTCCAATTTTATTTGTAAACTCTGAAAGCTTTTAAAATTAAACAAACGTCATTAACATTGTACACGTTAATCATGTCTGTATATTTGTTTCTCAACGTCACCCTGGCGACGAACATATTTACCTCAACGAGAGAGCAAATTGTTGATACCGTCACTGTAGCACTTCGTTGACGAAACCACAATCTCACCTCTACTTGCACCGCTTTGTCTCTGTCAAAATGAAGTCCTCGAAAATGTTCTTTTTTCGAAACAGATGGAAATCCAACAATGGGGCCAAATCTGGACTGTATGGAGGATGATCGATGACAGAAACCAAGGTGCCGGATTGTGGCAGATGTCGCAGTGCTCGTGTATGATGTGGCATCACCGTACACATCTTTCATTCTTCTACGGATTTCAATCGGAGGCATGTTTTCTAGTGTTAGAAACTCGATTGCAGGACGCTTTCTCTCACGTGCCGACATACAGGGTGTTCAGAAATTCCCGTTACAAACTTCTGGGACTTGGGGAAGGGAGGGAGTAGATAATATTTTGAACTGGAACCGATGTCCGGAAACATAAGATTTCCGTACTGCAATCATTTGAAAACATATTGGTAACGCGGCCACTTTTACAAGTAATTGATTAGGCGTGACCCTGTTCACCACTTGTAAAATTCAACTTATTAATAGCCAAAGAAATTTCTCGTATTTTCGTTGACGGGTTCTCTTTAACGTGATGCAGTACGGCCTCTTCCATGTCGGGTGTGCGGCCTCAGCTGGAGCACCACAATCATGTTTGCTGACAATGAATGTACCCTTTCTTGAAGTCATTGCTTAACAGTGGAGAAAAGGGTGTGCGATGGAGTCGGACGTCGTAGAAAAAGGCGACGGCCAGCTCTTCCATTACCGTAAGCTTCGCAATTCGGAAGGATCATGTCGGTGTATTTTGCAAAAGTGCACTAGTAATGTTGCTCTGACTCCCACAGACACGTGTTTGACGCTCTAACCAGGTCAGAGAGGTATGGTAGAAGTCAAATGGCATCAGCCGATCCGACGTAATCAGCCCCCACCATGACTACTCTATTGCATGCGTACCTAGCAAACATATTTTCAAACGTCTGTAGAACGGAAACGGTACGTTTCCGGACGTGGGTTCCTATTCGAAATATTACGCAATTAGTCCCCTCTACATGTCCTAGAAGTTTGTAACTGGAATTTCCGAACACCTTGCAGTTGTTTTCCACGCCGCCATGTTACACGCCTTCAGTTCGCAGTCCTCTAGCGGCAAAAGGTTGCAACTTGCGTCAGCGAAGTGGGAAAGTCGACGGAGTAATTTGCATGACACGAGGACAGAATAGAAAATTACTTTTCAGCAGGCCCTCGTATCTTCTATTCCATAGGTTGTAGGCTTGTATCGCGCCCCGGCACCGAAAGTGGCAAAAGTTAAAAACGGCAATTACTAGTTTGTCGCTGAAAGATACATGTCAAGTGCCCCAATGTGCACGAGAAATATACTGTAACTTACTGCCAACAATATTTACTAAAGAAAGCTTATAGTGTTTCACTGTAAGTTTTGTAGAATTAATTCTTTAAGTCGAGTTTTCTCAACTGTTGCATACGAGTTGTCACTGTTCTTGGAGGGGCGGGATATCATTCTAGCGTAACAAACGCGATACAAAAGCTTCCAAACCGATTACAGTCGAGAGAGGTGTGTGTTTTTTTCGTCTTCGTGAATATTACAACAAATATGAGACGTTGCAGCACAATCCAGTCCAATAACTCTGAATAGTTATTTCGTAATGATAGCGACACGGTGAATGTAGTGGTAAAACGCCAAATAGCTTAAATTTACACGCTTTGTGTTACTACCACCATCATTGCAGACACCCAATAATCCAATTTCATTCATAAGCTTCATTTGTGGTACACAGTAACGGGTAAGTACGGTGCGACACCATTTGATGTCTAGGGACCACTTTGCAACAGGTATGTTGCTCACGAAGGAACCTTGGCTGTGACGTACTTCCTTGCTACTTCTACGAAGCGACGCCGCTACTGTGCGGGTAGCACGTGCCAGTGCACGTTAATTGCGCGTAGTGAGACAGAGTAATGCACCATCATACACAAAGCTCTTTAACTGCTGAGTTCTGCCTTCATTCTTGGCGCCGCTGAAGTCTTTACGGCAAAATCATGTTCGTTGTCGCTGTTTCTTCTCCACGCCGAAAACATCACGAAACCTGTTCTAGCAGCTCTACGGCACAAAGTGGCTAACGAAAGTGCAGCCAATCTTCTGAAGTACGCAGAAGCTACCTATCTATTGGCTGCTAATTTCCACTGGGGGCCGAACCGCACAATAACCCTGGGTTCGGTGTGGGGCGGCGTTGCGGTGAGTGGACTGCACCTGTTGTGGGGTTGTGAACCACTGAGGGCTACGGCGGAACGAAGCCTCTCCGTCGTTTCTAGGTCCCCAGTTCAATACAATACAATCCAAAATAGTGTTATCACTAATGTCATGGGGATGCCACCATAATCTTGTTATAAGCCTTTTTACAGCCAGACACACTAAAAATTGTAACACTGGCTAATACATTCGTGAAATTTATACTGTTGTATAAAGACAAGATGTCGTTTAACGTTGTTACCAAAAATCTTGACCGATTTACTTCAAATTCTTACATGATAGTCTAATAAACTTCCAGATACCCATAATTTTTTAAACAACAATCTACAGGTTTGCTGTTAAAACCGCGTATGAGAAAGTAAATGCTGTGCCTTGCTACGCTGAAAAAAGTGCGTTTCGTTTTCCTACTTGCAGTCAGTTTTAACTAAGATAGCAGCGCATTTAAAGATAAGACAAATTTTCTATAAATATTCTTTCTCCTTATATATATATATAGTTCTTTTATTTTCCGACTCGTGATTTGTTTCAGCAGAACAATGGCTTATCGTCTTATGATTAGTATATTATCACATAACATAAATCGTACGAAACTTTGTAACCCACCTCGTTTCCAGATTGAAACTATGCGAAATACTGTCATTGAAGCTACTATCCTCACACATCTAGCAGCAGGAGAGGTCTCTCATAGCCTGTATACCAATAATACCAACCAGTTTACCCATTCATTTTAGGAGACTTCAATTAACAGTCAACGTTTCGTTGGCAGTGCCAATGACAATAAAACAAGGCTCAAGGTCAAAGAGAGGGGGAAGGAATAGATGGATAGAAAGAAAAGGGAAAGGTGGATGGAGAAGATGAACAGAAAGAGGAGGCAGGAGGACATCAGATCATATCCGACTCATATCGCTAGTACCTTGTATTATTGACTGCCTAGTCTTGTATGAGACATGCATTGGAATCACAATAATCTCCACAGGACCTCCAGACGCCATCTTTCTTCTTTGTCGTATGTAACGGTGATGCCCATTTGTTGTCGGACCTGAATATGGTACCCGTTTGTAATATTTTCTCAACTTTTGCTTTTGCCGCCGATAAATGGTCGGGTGCAAATCTCCATGGCAGTTAACAGACTGGTCATCTGTGTGTTGTCTTAGTATAGTGCACCGTGGTATGCTGCACTTCACTTATGCGACAGATAACTTCCTGTTTGGCTTCTGGTACAACGAAATTATGTGGTGAAATGATTGTTTTGCTTGTTTTAGCTGTGACCACAACTCTACCCAAATTGATCTGTGCCATACGAAGATTTGTTTCCGGTCTTTAATGGTGAATGAAATCCTCTCCCGGTATTGGCTAAATGCTCAGTGCCAGTAAGTGCTTTGGAAGTGTGTGCATTGGACATTGTGGACTTCGGAGCTGCTTGTTAACGTTCGGTTGCTGCTCATGTCGTATAACAGTGGTCTCACCCGACCTGATGTTATTTGCTTACGTCACCACGGGAGTGCCCGCCTGTTACATAATTACGTGAACTTTGTGGACATGGCTGTTTTTGTTGGTGGTGGTATTACCCGAAGCACTTGGCCTCCAGTAGCTGTTGCCAGAAACATGCAATGATAAAGCAAACAAGTACAGTGGTGAAAATGGTTCAAATGGCTCTGAGCACTATGGGACTTAATTTCTGATGTCATCAGTCCCCTAGAACTTAGAACTACTTAAACGTAACTAACCTAAGGACATCACATACATCCATGCCCGAGGCAGGATTCGAACCTGCGACCGTAGCGGTCGCGCGGTTCCAGACTGAAACGCCTAGAACCGCACGGCCACACCGGCCGGCTTACAGTGGTGACTAAGGAAAACGCATTGCATTGTGAATATTTCAAGACGGTTGTACAATGATTATATTATCAAGTAGTTCAGCTTCTCCTCGTGAAGTATCACGATGAAACCTCACGATAAGCCGATCGAAGCGCCCTACTTACATGTGGTCGACTAATAGTTGGCGTTTGTCAAACGGGCAGGTCAAGGGAATATGTCGACACTCTGTAGAACACGCTGGGTTACAACAGCGGTATATGGGCTAGCGTTATCCTGCTGGAAAACACACCCTGGAGTAATGTTTGTGGATGCTATCACAGCAGGTCGAATCAGGCAGACCTGCAGTCGGGGAACCACGAGAGTGCTTCTGCTGTCATACGACATTGCAGCCCAGACCATAAATCCAGGTGTAGGTTCAGACACGCAGACAGGTAGGTTGCACGCCCTCAGCTGGCCGCCTCCTTATCAACACACGGCCATCACGAGCACCGAGACAGAACCATCTTTCATCAGAAAACACAACAGACCTCCACCCTGCCCTCCAATGAACTCTCGCTTGACACCACTGAAGTCGCAAATGACGGTTTGGGGTCAGTGGACTGCACGCAACAGGGCATATGGTTCGGAGCTGTCCTTGAAGTAACTCGTTTATAACAGTTAGTTGTGCCATTGTGGCGCCAACTCCTGCCCAGATTGCTGTTGTAGTTGCAGTACGATGCGCCAGAGCCGTACACCGAACGCGCTGGTCTTCCTCTCGGTAATATCACGTGGTCGTCCGGAGCCCGGTTATCTTGCGTCTGTACATTCTCGTGACTACCGCTGCCAGTAATCTTGTACAGTGCGTACATTGCTGCCAAGTCTTTCTGCAGCATCGCAAAAAGGAACAAACAGCTTCTCATAGCCTCCATCGGTCAAGCTCTTTGCGGTGTTTATAAGAAGTCTTTGCCGCCTTAAAGGCTCCTGGCTAACATCAACTCTTCACATCCAATCTCAAAGGTAACTAACGGCCAGTCGGTTACAGCATGTATTTAAAGCAGATCTGATTTACATCCCGTAATTGCCCTACAAGGGCCACTCTTGTGCAATTGGCGCAAAATTTGAATAGACATAGTCTTTCAGATGTAGAAACACGCCTACCAACTTTCGTTTATGTCGTACAACTCCTGCTTAGTACTGCGATTTCATTCCGCCAGTCTGTCTCGTCGCTTGAGGGAATAACTTAATGTCACTGCATTTTGGAAATTGTGTTAGGAAGGCACTAACCTGCTTTTGCAGATATTCTCAATGTAAAGGTTGTCTTTCCATTGTTTTAAGTGGTTTCTATCATCCTTTGTATCCTGTGGTCACCAGTTAATAGGTTTCTTCCATTATACACACAGTAGTAATTCACTAATGCTCCGTAACCGAATTTCCTAGATTCGAAAATACTTTCACAGCGGTAAGTAAACAATGAACTGCAAAAAGTTAAGAAAACATAAAGATCAGCAAAGTTAGTTCAGAAGACCAAAGAGCAACAACACACTTGTTAACCTTATCAGAAGTCGATGCTTCCAAAACGGTTTTATTTTTTGATAACAATTATGACATATAAACCAATGAAAGGCCTACAGCCCATGAAGATTATTTTCGTTAGTACCCTTTCCCTTTTCCTATCAATAATTACGGCATAGAACACTGCCAAAGGAGTTTGAAATCGAAGATAGTCAACGTTAACACCGGTTCGTTTTTATTAAACGTAACTTATAATATAATAAAATAATGGAATAGATGGTTTAAAATGTATTGAAGTAATGAGATTAATTTTTCGGCATGAATGACAAGCACAATAAGCTGAGCTACGCCTGGAAATAAGTTGTTATTAGTTTATATTATTTTGCAGGGCGAAGTAGTTTTTCTCCGCTGTAGATTTGTGCTTACTATTCTTTATAATTCTACGTTTAGTCGCCGTGTTCACCTTTAAAGGTTTGACCGTGTTCCCATTAAGCTTATCGGATTTTCGTAATTTTCCAAAGTACACAGTTGGGCTTCAGTTCTTGTAATTATCGTACTATGTGAAATAACAACTCACACGACCTTTCTGTTAATAAAACAATATTGTGTTTTCTAAACGGTGCACATATGAAATACATATTCCTCACTTATTCATAGCGACCCCAAAATGGCGGTCTACAATAACTCGCTTAAAATGACGTGCTTCTCACTCGTTCACTAGCTGAGCGCGAATCCTTCCTTCCTCCTACTGGTACCAGAAAAAATCCTCTGTTTTTTAACAGCTGAAAGTCAAAAATACACGACGATAGGCATAGGCTCTATGACGGGCTACCGCTTCATCTTCTCTCTTTGCCTTTAAAAAAGACGAAAACATAAAGGAAATTCAAAATGGCGTAGAAGCCCGGCGAATAGAAAGTAAGACTGGGCTTGAAGGATGGAGGCCCAAATAAGCAATGGTATTTAATCCGGCATCAGAATAACTGATCATAGTAAGTTGTTTACAGGACTGCTACAATAGCAACAACCAGTCATAACAGCATTTTGATCACGCCTCCTGTCCCGTGCACAATTGTCATATCGCTCTGCTACCTCAGCTGACTGTTACCAGAAGGTGTTAAGACTAATGCCTATGTCTTCACAAGCTGCCGCTACTGTAGCCATATTGGGCTTGTGCGTGACGGCGCGGCGAACATATACCTCCAGCTTCATTGGTCAGCTGCGTAATTCTGGTCTTTGACCTTTGACAGTGCTTTTTAATATGAAAAATGAGTTGCACCATGGTTTGGAATCCACATTAAACTGTAGGTCCAACTAGAATTGGCAGGGTTAGTCAGTTCAAAAATGGCTCTGAGCACTATGGGACTCAACTGCTGAGGTCATTAGTCCCCTAGAACTTAGAACTAGTTAAACCTAACTAACCTAAGGACATCACAAACATCCATGCCCGAGGTAGGATTCGAACCTGCGACCGTAGCGGTCTTGCGGTTCCAGACTGCAGCGCCTTTAACCGCACGGCCACTTCGGCCGGCTTAGTGAGTTCGAAACACCAATAGCTTTAATCTCATCGATAAGTTCACGAGCAACATTTTCTAAAAATGTCTCTCATTTTGTGTGGGATAGCGGACACAGTGGCCAGAGGCTGTTGACGTGTGAGCTGGTGCTCAAACAGTGTTCTGGTGGTTGTTGCAGGTGCAGCTGGGCCATGGGGCCGAGCGTGCGCGCCACTCTGGTTGTGGTGTCGCTGGGTGCCCTCACCGTCCTCTACCACATCGCCTCTGTGGGACAGACGGGGCCGCCAGACTTCTTCCAGGTGCGCAAAATATCCGGTGAGTATTAACAGCGGCGATTGCAAGTAAAACCATCTCAAGACGAGGTTCCCCAGGGTGTTTTTACCTATTGGCTTTCAGCCTTCCTCTGTGCCCTTTTAGCTTTTCCCTCTTTCCTGGAAAATAAGTTGTTGTTGTTGGTGTTAGGTTCAGTCCGAACACCAGTTTGGTGCACCTGTCCTTACTAGTCTATCCTGTGTAAGTCTCGCCATCTCCACGTAACTACTCCAACATACATACAGACCGATGACCTCGGCAGTTGGTCCCATAGAAACTTATCACATACTTCCAGCTGGACCTGCTTATTGTAGTCGAGCCTTCTACTCCACACACACCATCACACTTCCCTCTAATACCGAATTGATTTTTTTCTTGATGCTTCAGAATATGACGAGCCACGCAGAGTGGCCGCGTGGTTTGAGGCGCCATTTCACGGATTGCGCGGCCCCTCCCGCCGGAGGTTTGAGTCCTCCCTCGGGCATGAGTGTGTGTGTTGTTCTTAGCATAAGTTAGTTTAAAGGGATCGATGACCTCAGCAGTTTTGTCCCTTACGAACACACACACACACACACACACACACACACACACACACACACACACACACACACTCACACTAAGGCAAGAAAGGAAGAATGAATTGATTGCTGGTGTTAATATCGATCATCCTCCTTTACCTCCTCTGCATTACTGCAGATGACGTGTCACTGAGCACATTTGTTCTGTGCATGCAGTACACGTGAGGCGCCTAGTTGTTTCCACTGCACTGTGTGGAATACGAAGGTTCTGTTATAGTTCACTAACCTGCTGTCTCAAAGTTGATGTCCCCAGCGCAGAAAACAGCACGCAGGTCGTAGGTACTGTATCTTGAGGCTGAACTGACTTTTAACGAGGTTCTGTTCTGAAATAATGTATCACTTCTTTGGGATGCCACTCGCGTATTTCATTATAGCCACACGAGAAGACTACATGATATTAATACAACACCTTCTGATACATCAAAGTACATGATCAAACACAATGTTTACGAAAATGTATCTTTACACTATTTGTGGCACGTGATGTGCCTCATGACTACTGGAATGAATCTTTTAATACTGAATACTGGCAAACACATCCTGCGACAGACAACATGTCTGCTGTTCTCGACTGCCTAATCCAGAGTGACAAACAGCCCAAAACACTTGGCGCGCCATACCAGAAAAAGCGTGACCGAACGCTTCCGAAGTGCTTCGTCTGCAATTTCGTCAGTCTTTTGTTTTTGATTTAAATTGTTTTTAATAATTCTAAAATGACTGATTGATAGTCAGCTGGTCAGACATACTTATATTAAAAAGTGAAGTCATTCCAATGAGTAGTTCAACTAATAACAATACTTTAACGTTTTAGCGCCCTTGCTCCGAACACAGCAGCCAATCACAGAGCAGTAGCATTATGCAGGCGGTCTTTCTCACGGGTATGGTTCCATAATGAGATTTTCGCTCTACAGCGGAGTGTTTGCTGATATGAAACTTTCTAGCGGATTAAAACAATGTACAAGACAGAGACTTGAACTCTTGACCTTTGTCTTTCGTGGGCTACCGACAGGGCTACCTTAGCACAACTCACGACCCGTCCTTACAGCGTTACTTCCGTCAGTATCTCATCTCCTACCTTCCAAACTTCACAAAAGTTCTTCTGCGGAACTCAGTCGGTAGAGACTTGCGTGTAAAAGGCAAAAGGTCCCGAGTTCGAATCTCGGTCCAGCACAGAGTCTTAATTTGCCAGGAAGTTTCATGTAAAATAATTTCTTTTCTCACCAATTAGATTCAGCATCTATTCATTAGTTATCTGATCTGTCCAACTACTATTTTTTTGTAATTTCACATTTCGAAAGCATCTGTTCACTTCTTGTCTCGATTGTAGAGCTATTACCATTCTGCGTCCAAATCCATCGGAGCAGGGTGGTAAAGCGTTGCAGCAGCCACTGGCATTTGGCAAGTGCATGGTGTTAACATTCCAATTACAGTAACAGGGATATTTACCCATTGCGAGACGGGCCGGGATAGGCTCTGCAAACCCCGCCAGCACAGAAGTAAGATACGGTTGTTGCAGTGCAAGCTAGGCGATTTATCCACTGATGGGCTTCAGTGGTGTCGTCAAAAAACATGACTAGAAGTAGGGCTTTACCGTAAAATGCGCTGCGCTACCCTCTATAAATACAGGACGGCGCAAGATTGGTATTAAAGTATTTGTCTACTCTGTTTTAATGTATGCCGTAAATGATTCTCCCTGTGATATTGTTGTAATGTATCTCTGGAGATTCTACAGCTAGCCCACCGATAGTTAAATTCACATTTCAGAAAGAACCACTAACGCTGCAACAGCGCAAACACAGTTCACGCAAATTTTGGACATACTGTTCTACCGATGTGGTGATAGACGCGTTTTTTAATATACTGGTCCAAGAACAGCACCATCCAGAATGGGCACTTTTCGGTGAAACTTCGGTGCAGAACTGTAGTAAAATTTTGATGACACAATTTAAGCATCCTCTGATAGATTTTGTGTAAAGTTTTTCAACTGGTTGATGCATTGTAAGAGACTGCATCCCTACATGGTTACAGGAAGAGCCAGTCAGTACGGCCAGCCTCAGTATAACTCACTTTGTAGCAGAATCATTTGCAGCCCAGCAGTACTACTAGGATAGGAAGGCTACGTCGGACGACAGGACGACAGGGAGTTGTTAGCAGCAATCAAGGGTTCGCGACTCCATTGTCGTACCTGCCTCCTGCTCCAAGTCCACCTTTCGGATGGCTCGACAGGTCTAGCCCCAAGCCCACCCAGTTAGCGAGGCTGACTCTTGCCCTCGGGAGCAGCGGTTCGAATCCGTGGCACGGCAGCTTCTTTCTGCCACCGCTGTAGTGGGCGCCGTCGTACTTCGCACCAACAGCCGCTGGTACACAGCTGTCTATCGAGGAGCAGGCTTGCTTTTTCAGACACACTCGGGTTCACTTCTAAAACGGATGTCGTAGAAGATGCAAAGAGTTGGATGGGTGAGGTCGCAAGATCGGCAGGAAAGCGGTGAAATAACAGTTGAAGAGCATCAGCGATGTACACTGGCGCAAAAAATATCACAACGTCAAGGCGAAGTTGTGCAACATAAATTAAAATTGGTAGGCGTACTGTAAGTTGTCAGGCAAATCCAACACCTTCCATGAAAACCCTGACATGAAAGCAAATCCGACAGTATGTCACATAGTTCCGAATAAATCCTGACATTAAATTAACCAAAGTAATACGATCAATGAGTGAGCAAATGGAATACCACAGACTAACACAAGAACGCCTAAATGCATGTCATACCTTCCCACCGTAAAACAGACGCAGTTCTGAGGGGAGAAACGAGAACAGAAGACAAGGGCAGAGTCGTGTAAGCGGACACCCACATCGCCAGCCGACTGCCAAGATAGAGCACTCCAGCCCATGTTAAAATATAGAGCCCTCCAGAAGAACAGTATAGATCTTACGATAACACTAAAAGGGCCACACCAGCTGCAAGTTTTAGCGTGAGACTTTTTCACGTCTCTGTGACGTAGCAAACATTAAAAACATTGCCCCACCACGAAAAGCATAACGTTTCTCATTGGATGGACAGAAGTTTTGTAGGCGGAGCTTAAGGTTAACATTGAGGCCCTGATTGGTCAGTTGAAAACACAACCAGATAGCTTTTCTAAAACCAACTTCGGTAAATTTTAGTAAGGAGAAGTTAGGAGAGAGTTGCTTTCGAGACGGCGAGGTGTGAAGCTGCGCCGCCCGCCGCCCCCTGACGCTGCCTACCCAACGACAAGGTAATGAACTAACGCGATGCCCCTTGAGAGCGCATAAGCCTTCACTCAGAACTGCAGAAGTCTCATCTGTTACATCCCCTTTTTACGTAATACTAGTGTCGATCGTCAATTAAATCTCATGGTGTTCACATTTGCTACTTGAAGTTAAAATCTGAAACGCAATGATTTTTCTGTTGTATAATTATTGAGAGGCCACATCAGCCACTGTAATTTACAATAAGTTAAATAAGTAATTAAAGATAATTGAGGGTCACTGTAGACCATTTTGATAGTTTTCTCTTTTATGAAACTTAATTTAAACATAGATTATAGATGTGATATGGCATAGGTCATCCTTCGATCCATTACAGAACTTGGAAACCCATTCAGGGAATATTCGTTGACATTTTTGTTGAACGCAGTTGGTTTTTATCATCCTGTATTAAAATATTTCCTTTTATCAATAGTGCAATTTATAAACAATGTTTTGTGAGTAGAATAAAATTTCCAGTGGTAAACTTAACTGCTTTTTCGACGTTATTTTACCAACTAACTAAAAATAGGAAAGCCTTGAACCCCTTCCACTAAATTTAGTTAGTATTAAGATTCTTTTACAGGGAATGCAGTGGAGCTGACGCTGAAATCATTAAGTATTTGATTATATCATCGCTAGTCTCACTGAACTCTTCTGAACTCTTCATGTCATGTGTGGTCTGGCGTCTCCTTACCAGCAACAGGTCCCAGGTTCAAACGAGTCAATTCCCTAAAAAACACGCTTAGAGCGTCGTTGCGCGAAAGTGGTACGGAGACACGACTTCGAACAGACAGACACCACGCAGAATGTTAGAGTATTTCTACATCTGGAAGTTGATCTATTTACATTTCGAGCCAGTCGCAGAAGAGTGGTGCTAGTAGCGCCATCATGAGGATGCAAATCAGGTTTGCTTTAGATACAAAAGATACACGTTGTAACGGTCGTGAACGTTAGTTACCTTTGAGATTGGACGTGGTGAGCTAACCTTGCTCAAGAATGACTTTAAGGAGACAAAGAGGCCATTAACACCACCTCACTTGAGTTTAAAGGAGGTCGTGTAACAAGGCCACGAAAGCTGGATGCTCATTCTGCGATATTGCAGAAAGACTTGGCAACTATGTAACCACTGTACTTGATTGCTGGCAGCGGTGGTCGCGAGAAATTAACGGTCGCAAGAAGTCCGGTCTCCGTACGGCCACTGGCACAACCGAAAGGGGTGACCATCTAGTATGGCGTATGGTTCTGACTCGTCGCACTGCATCTGCAGCAGCAATGTGAACAGCGGTTGGCACCACTGTGACACAACTAATTGTTACATATCGGTTACTTAAAGGATAGCTCAGAGACAGACGCCCTGTAGCGTGCACTTCACTGACCCCAAACCACCGCCATATGCGACTTCAGTGGTGTCAAGTGAGAGATCATTTTGTGTTTTCTGATCAAAGCTGCTACTGTCCCGGTGCTAGTGATGGCCGTGTGTTGGTTAGGAGGCGGCCGGTTTAGGGCCTCCAACCAACCTGCCTACCTGCTATATACGCTGGACTTACACATAAAGTTATGATCTGGGATGCGATTCTTATGGCAGCTGGAGCACTCTCGTGGTTATCCCACGCACCCTGACTGCAAATTTGTACGTCAATTTAGTGATTCGACCTGTTATGCTGGCATTCATGAACAGCAATCCAGGGGGCGTTTTCCAACTGGATACCGCTCGCCCATGTAACGCTGTTGTAACCCAACATGATCTACAGAGTGTCGACGTCTTGCGCTGACCTGCTCGATCACCAGACCTGTCTGCAATTCAACACATGGTGCCTCATCAGACGACAACTGCAGCGTTGTCTACAAAACGTTAACTGTTCCTGTATTGACCTGCTAAGTGCAACAGACATGAACTCCATCCCACAGACAGACATACAGCACCTGTACAACGCAATGCATGCACGTTTGAATGCTTGCATTAAATGTTCTGTTGGTTACACCGGTTATTGATGTACCAGCATTTAACATTTGCAATGAGTTATATCTCGTATACATAATCCCATGATCTAGCAATGCTAATCACTTAAAAATGTGTTAGATACACAAATGTAAGTGGCGTGATTTTGGATTCATACTGGACTGAACTGGCTTTGTCCCGAAAGGCAGGCAAGCCACCTGACGGCGTGTGGCGGAGGGTACCTTGAGCACCTCTATCGGTTTTCCCTTCTGTTCGTCTGGTATTGTTCGTGGAAAGAAAGATTGTCGGTATGCCTCTGTGTGGGCTCTAATCTCTCTGATTTTATCCTCGTGGTCTCTTTGCGAGATATACGTAGGAGGGAGCAATATACAGCTTGACTCCTCAGTGAAGGTATGTTCTCGAAACTTCAACAAAAGCCCGTACCGAGCTACTGAGCGTGTCTCTTGCAGTCTTCCACTGGAGTTTATCATCTCTGTAACGCTTTCGCGATTACTAAATGATCCTGTAATGAATCACGTTGCCCTCCGTTGGATCTTCCCTCTCTCTTCTATCAACCCTATCTGGTACGGATCCCACACCGGTGAGCAGTATTCAAGCAGTGGGCGAACAAGTGTACTCTAACCTGCTTCCTTTGTTTTAGAACTGCATTTCCTTAGGATTCTTCCAATAAATCGAAGTCTGGCATCTGCTTCATCGACGATTAATTTTATATGGTCATTCCATTTTAAATCACTCCTAATGCCTACTCCCAGATAATTTATGGAATTAGCTGCTTCCAGTTGCTGACCTGCTATATTTTAGCTAAATGGTAAAGGATCTTTTTTTTCTATGTATTTGCAGCACATTACAACTGTCTACATTGAGATTCAATTGCCATTCCCTGCACCATGCGTCAATTCGTTGCAGATCCTCCTGCATTTCAGTACAATTTTCCATCGTTACAACCTCTCGATATACTACAGCATCATCCGCAAAAAGCCTCAGTGAACTTCCCATGTTATCCACAAGGATATATATACACACACACACACACACACACACACACACACACACACACACACACCGGGTGATCAAAAAGTCAGTATAAATTTGAAAACTAAAAAAATCACAGATTAATGTAGATAGAGAGGTACAAACTGACACACATTCTTGGAATGACATGGGGTTTTATTAGAACCAAAAAAATACCAAAGTTGAAAAAAGTCCGACAGATAGCGCTTCATCAGATCAGAATAGCAATAATTAGCATAACAAAGTAAGACAAAGCAAAGATGATTTTCTTTACAGGAAATGCTCAATATGTCCACCATCACTCCTCAACAATAGCTGTAGTCGAAGAATAATGTTGTGAACAGCACTGTAAAGCATGTCCGGAGTTATAGTTAGGCATTGGCGTCGGATGTTGTCTTTCAGCATCCCTAGACATGTCGGTCGATCACGATACACTTGCGACTTCAGGTACCCCAAAGCCAATAATCGCACGGACTGAGGTCTGCGGACCTGGGAGGCCAAGCATGACAAAAGTGGCGGCTGAGCACACGGTCATCACCAAACGACGCGCGCAAGAGATCTTTCACGCGTCTAGCAATACGGGATGGAGCGCCATCCTGCATAAATATCGTACGTTCCAGCAGGTGTTTATCAGCCAGGCTGGGGATGATGCGATTCTGTAACATATCGGCGTACCTTTCACCCGTCACGGTAGCAGTTACAAAACCAGAATCACCTATTTCCTCGAAGAAAAAGGCCCGATAACGGTAGATGTGGTATATCCAATCCATACCGTGACTTTCTCGTCGTGCAATGGAGTTTCCACGACAGTTCTAGGATTTTCGGTAGCCCAAATTCTGCAGTTGTGGGCGTTGACAGACCCTCGGAGCGTGAAATGAGCTTCGTCGGTCCACAACACGTTACTCAACCAATCGTCATCTTCCGCCATCTTTTCAAACGCCCACACCGCAAATGCCCTCCGCTTCACTAAATCGCCAGGTAAAAGTTCATAATGCCGATGGATTTTGTTCGGATAGCATCGGAGGGTACGCCTCAGTGCCAACCAAACAGTAGAGTATGCAATGTCGGAGCGACGTGCGACTGCTCGAGCGCTGACTTCCCCGTGCATAGACGAACCCGCTACAGTCTCCATTTCTTCCTGAAATGTCTCAGCACCATTACGCCTTGTGCTCGGTCGGCCACTACGGGGTCTATCGTCTAAACAACCCGTGGCTTCGAACTTCGAAATCATTCTCGCCACAGCTGCATTTGTCAACGGACGTTTACTCGTTCGAATCCCCTTCCTATGGCGATTGGATCGTAACGCTGAACTAGCACATTCCCCATTCTGATAATACAGCTTCACTAAAAGCGCCTTTTCAGGTAACGTCAACTTGATCCGACTGCTGGTGCATCTGATTCTCTCCCTCTCATTACAGCTCCTTTTATACACGATTGGCATTCGCAGTCACCGACGTTTTGCTGTCCAGCGCCATCTGTCGGACATTTTATGATTTTTGTTCTAGTAACACCCCATGTCATTCCAAGCATGTGTGTCAATTTTTACCTCTCTATCTACATTATTCCGTGGTTTTTTAAGTTTTCAAATTTATACTGTCTTTTTGATCACCCGGTACATCCAGCACCTGTACAACACAATGCATGTACGTTTGCGTGTTTGCATTAAATGTTCTGGTTGTTACACCGGTTATTGATTTACCAGCATTTAACAATCGCATTGAGTTCTCACGTATAGTAATCCCATGATCTAGCAATGCTAATCACTTAAATATGTTACACACACAAATGTAGTCCGCAGCTCATGGTCTCGCGGTAGCGTTCTCGCTTCCCGAGCACGAGGTCTCGGGTTCGATTCCCGGCGGGGACAGGGATTTTCACCTGCCTCGAGATGACTGGGTGTTGTTGTCGTCATCATCCATCAATCCCCATTACCGTCGGGGGACGGCAATGGCAAACCACCTCCACTAGGACCTTGCATAGGACGGCGGTACGGGTCTCCCGCATCGTCCCCTACACTCTGTTACGGCGTATGGGACTTCATCACACAGATGTAAGTGGCGTGATTTTGGATTCATACTGGACTGAACTGGCTTTTCCCGAAAGGCAAGCTGGATTAGCACTTACGCACTGGGGAAGTTACACTGAGAGAGTACTTGAAAAACTCATGGAAATTGAGGGTAAAATAAAAGTTTACAAAAGTTCCCAGACTGGCTGCACGTCCTGTATGTCATCATGAGATTTGCTCCCCATGTATATCATCAAGAGATCTGCTCTTCGAATGAAACTTTGTGCGCAAAGCACATTGTGCCAGCTATGTAGAACACCCGTGTTTGTGCAAATCAGTGAAAGAGTGCTTTAAAACTCACCACAGCCTTCAGATGTGTAACGCTTCGATGCCTTATACTCCTTGGAACAGTTCGCACAGTCGTCTGTGTTTACATTAATGGTTGAACTGAGTATGGGCCAAATGGGCAGCAGTTAGTATTATACAGGGTGAAAAGTATTTAAACCGAAAAACTCTGGGCGGTTGTAGAGCACATAAAAACAAATATTTTTCCCTAATGTCATTTTTTCCTATGAGAATTATTTAAACCTGTGGAGGCCGTATTACGTACTACGTAGCGCACCACAACGGACGAGCTGCACAGCGGGTTTATCAACAACAATATCCTAATCGCCGTGTCCCGCACCATACGACCTTTGCTGCTGTGTACCAACGTCTGCGTGAGACCGGGTCATTTAGCAGATTACCTGGACACGGACGCCGTCCAACGGTAAGAACGCTGCAGTTTGAGGAAGCTGTCTTGCAGCATGTGGAGCGGGGTCCTTCAATCAGCCCTCGTGCAATTGCAGGAAACATGGAGACGAATCAGACGAATGTATGAACAGTCCTTCGAGAGCAATTGTTACGTCCATTTCACTTACAGCGTGTCCACAACCAGGAACCAGTTGATTATCCAACCCAGATCACAGTATTCGCAGTGGTACCTGGAACAGTGTGAAGTGCATCCTACATTTCCATCCTCTGTGTTGTTTACCGACGAAGCAACGTTCGGGCGTGATGGAGTCTTCAACAGGCACAATTCGCATGTTTGGAGTGAGGATAACCCACATGCCACAGTTACTAGCGCTCATCAATTGCGGTTCTTCGTTAATGTGTGGGTCGGTCATGTTGGGAACTGTTTAATTGGGCCGTATCTGCTACCTAGGCCATTAAATTGCAGGCATTATTACAATTTTCTCGCCAGAACATTGCCAGAATTGCTGGAAGACGTCCCGCTCCCCACAAGACAACACATGTGGTTCCAACATGACTTGGCGCCGGCACATTTCAGTCGTCGTGTGCGTCGATTTCTGGACCGACGGTTCCCAGAAACGTGGATTGGCAGAGGTGGTCCTGTACCGTGGCCTGCTCGATCCCCAGATATCTCCCCTCTGGACTTTTTTGTGTGGGGAGAGATGCGCAGTCTTGTTTACTCAACTCCTGTTGCATCAGAAGAGGGTCTGGTTGCCCGGATAGTAGCAGCAGCAGGAACAGTTCAGGATACTCCTGGGGTTTTTGCCCGTGTTAGACAGAACATGATCCGACGGTGTGTGTAACCTTTGTTTACATGTCAATGGAGACATTTCTGAAAATCTACTGTAATTGAAATTGGGTTGTGGTAATGTGTTGTCTCTTGGTCATAAAAGAATGGAAAAGTGTTTGTTGGTTTAAATAATTTGCCGCCATAGAAATCTTCCTCTACCGGTTTAAATACTCCTCATAAGAAAAAATGACATTGCGGAAAAATATTTGTTTTGATGTCCCCTACAACCTCCCAGATTTTGTCGGTTTAAATACTTTTCACCATAGGTCTTAAGAATTAAGAGGTGCTCTTAAACATTGTTCTAGTATTCTATTTAGAGCAGAGAAATTTTTAAATTGCACGGAAGGCCACTACAGACAGCATAGAGCTGGCACCTAGGTTCGTCAGTGTGCTTCACGACACCGCTTTGTCTGTGGGCAGGTGGCGAGTACCTGGTGTCGAGCCCCAGCTGCCGCATCCCGGACATGCCGGCGCGCCACCCGTCCATTAAGGGGCTGCTGAAGTCGGTGGGGCCGATCGTGTGCTCGCGCCGGCCGCCGCCCAGCTACGTGGAGCGGCTGTCCACGGGGGCGCACGTGCTGCGGCTCGAGGACAAAGCGGCGCACTGCTGCTACCACAACATCACCAGGCCCGCCGACCTCGACATCGTCAAGACACCCGATGAACTCTACAAGTCAGTCGCCACTGCACTGCCGCACAGTAAATAAATTGCTTGCTTTTTATACTTAATGGGGGACACTCTCCCTACAACCACTTTCATCATTGTCACATCCGTCATTACCACCACCACCACCACCACCACCACCACCACCACCACAGTCTCCTCCACCTTTGTCGCTGCCAGCCTCACCACAGATCCATCTTTGTTGCTACCATCCCCGTCTTCTCTACCATCATTATAAAAACAAACCCACAAACGTCTCTTCGTCTTTACTATGACCATTTGAGGCGTAGCGCCGTATACCGATCCTGCCTTGGAGGCGGTTAAGTGGGAGATGTCTCAGAGCTGGATAGTGACAGATGATGACGCGAGACTGGACGCGCACGTAGCTTATGTATCAGCCGATGTTGTTGTTGTTGTGGTGGTGGTGGTGGTCTTCAGTCCTGAGACTGGTTTGATGCCGCTCTCCATGCTACTCTATCCTGTCCAAGCTTCTTCATCTCCCAGTACTTACTGCAACCCACATCCTTCTGAATGTGCTTAGTGTATTCATCTCTTGGTCTCCCCCTACGATTTTTACCCTCCACGCTGCCCTCCAATGCTAAATTTGTGATCCCTTGATGCCTCAGAACATGTCCTACGAACCGGTCCCTTCTTCTTGTCAAGTTGTGCCACAAACTTCTCTTCTCCCCAATCCTATTCAATACTTCCTCATTAGTTATGTGATCTACCCATCTAATCTTCAGCATTCATCTGTAGCACCACATTTCGAAAGCTTCTATTCTCTTCTTGTCCAAACTATTTACCGTCCATGTTTCACATCCATACATGCCTACACTCCATACAAATACTTTCAGAAATGACTTCCTGACATTTAAATCTATACTCGATGTTAACAAATTTCTCTTCTTCAAAAACGCTTTCCTTGCCATTGTCAGTCTACATTTGATATCCTCTCTACTTCGACCATCATCAGTTATTTTGCTCCCCAAATAGCAACGCTCATATACTACTTCAAGTGTCTCATTTCCTAATGTAATTCCCTCAGCATCACCCGACTTAATTCGACTACATTCCATTATCCTCGTTTTGCTTTTGTTGATGTTCACCTTATACCCTTGTTTCAACACTCTGTCCATTCCGTTCAACTGCCCCTCCAAGTCCTTTGCTGTCTCTGACAGAATTACAATGTCATCGGCGAACCTCAAAGATAGAGGACAATAATTGGATAGGGGACTGAGTTAGTTTCAATTGTGCCCACTAGAGTGCACTAAAGTAATAGGATGTTTTTCATAAACTGTTCTAGTATTTTCATTAAGTGTTATTATGTCTTTTTGTGTAGGTAAAATGTTATAAATGTGTTTTAGCAGTATGAATGATGCTGAGTGTGGTTTAAGGGGGATGTGGACAAAGGGGATTTTTGTAGAATAGATTTTTAAAGTAAGTTTATGGTAAAGGGAAAGTTAATTCAGGTATAAATAACAATAGTTAATAACTTTATGCATAAACAAAACTTCAGTATATTAGATAATTACATCGGTAAAAAGTGCAGTCGTTAGGTTTACTATTTTGCGATTGGTTATTGATGAAAATCGCGGACTGAAGCGGGAGAATATTGTTTTGCTATTGGCTGTTGAGTAAACTGACCAATGGTAAAGCAATATTCTTCGCGCGCCTTTCTCTGCTGGTAGAGAAGAGTATTCTAGAGAGGAGTCGGAGCCTAGCCATGAAACAGTTCGGACGTCTGTAGTAGTAGTTCAGATGCAAACGATAAGTTGCCGGATCTAGCAGTGTTTCACACATCAAAAGTGTTGTAAAGTGACGGAATAATTATTCCGATGGGTGTGTAGAAATTTCGGAATTTTTAAGTGAATTTTGTGACGAGAAAAGACATATATTCCGCGTGGCGTATTGAGCAGGTCGGAGGCTAAAAAACTGTGACTGCATTAGGTACCGACAAACTTAGTATTTAGCGAGCATTCTCAATCAAAAACAATCCGTATTTTTGTAGCTATTACGTTTTCGGGAAATGCAACACCATAAACCTGCTAACGTGAGTGAAAGGGATAGTGAGTTTCAGAATATATTAATTGAGGAGAAAATTTCCAACCTTTCATTTCGTGTGAAAACTTTCTCCCGAAACGTAGATTAGTGACTTTAATTGCAACCTGGTTCACGTCGAAGTAAAGTATGTTTCTCTCGGCTTCCCTACTGATGACCTGCTGAGACAATGTTCACAGGTAGGTGCAGGTTCGTCGTAAAGGGACGGAAGGAGCCGCCCCACAGCACATTCACTACGCGTTTTAAATGTCTGTCCGTACTCGGTTGGTGCATAAGTTGGTAGCATTTTTCCGTACGAGACAACAGATACACATAACAGACTCTTTTGTCATCAGTAATGTATTCTCCTTCACTGTTCACAACAGTCTACCAACGTTGGTGTAACTTCTCGTCTGCGCGACTGTAGAAATCACGTGACTTTCAGGCAAAGAACTCGTCGAGCCATGTTCGGAATGCATTTCCTTCCGGAAAGGAAGTTCCTTAAAGGTTATTCGATAGAGAGAAGGAAAGGTGAAAATCTGTGGACACAAGATCAGGTTAATAATGTGGGTGCGGAGTGTCTTTCCCAACCCAACTCCTGTATAGTGTTCCTTGTCATTCTAGCAGAATGCGGGCGGGTGTTATCGTGGAGTAACATCAGTTCATGCAGTCTTCCTGGTTGTTGCTATTGGACTGCGTCTCAGTTGTTGACCATAAACGTCAGCAGTAGTGGTTACACCTCGGGGAAGGAATTCGTAGTACACCAGACCGTCGCTGTTCATCCACCATATGTGTAACTCTATCGTTTATGGATGAGCGCACGTCTTCGTACGGTGATTGTTGCTTTGTTTGGGCTCAGCTATTCCTTCCTTTTCCTTATGTTAGACACCATTTCACGTCACCAGTAACGATACAAGATACGAATGGTCGGTGTCGTTCACGAACCATTTGGTGACGACCAACCAGAGATGCACATACGGCCGTCTGCTTATTGTTGTCATTTTAGGTTAAGAGCACGCATATGTGTTGTGGTGTGCGTACTGTAAGACCTTCAGTACACACACACCATCAGATTATTTGACTTGTCGCTCTAACGAAGTAGGCGAGTGCCAGCAATATGTCTCGTGGTCTTATCGTGGCGTGTTTATCTTCTGCCGTTAGGTCAGAAGATAGAAATGCCACTTGCACGCTTAGAGTAGCAGATTGACGGTAACCAACTTTAAACAGAACTTGATTAATTTTCACACACATTTATTAAAATAATAACAAGCATAAAAATTACTTAACTTGGTTCTGGATGCTATTTACAATTGACAATCTGAAGTTTCTTTGGTATTGGTACGTTAATCTTATTCTCACATATATCTCTGATACTTGCCAAAAGTGTCTATACATTTATCTTCATGGCTATGTACAGGAATATGGTAATCTTATTAGGCGCAGACTGAAACTTGACTATAGACTGGTACAGACGAATGTAGAACTCGTACAGACTAATACAGACTCACTAATCGGAGATCTGTACACTCGTTATAATACCTCGCGCGGTTATGTATCACTGCGCGAGTGTGATCCGCGAGGAGAAAAGGTTCTACGTTAGCAGCAATCTCATTGGCTGCGTTACATATTAATACGCGGATCGGCGGAAGCAGAATTTGGCCCGTCTCTAAGAGAGCGCCATCTCGTAGTGCGCAGACGGACGAGCGCTGCGCCTGCGCTGTTGTGCTAAGTGGGACGCGCTCTAGTGGGAAAGTTGTGTACGCGGTGACTACGCGGAACTATGTACACAACATGCGTAAACCCGATTTTCCAGCCTTCAACATTGCATGGAAATGTCGCACTATGGTGGAGAGATCAGAGTTCATAACATTTGCCTGTTCTCGAGTACACTGATGTGGATCTTATTCTTTTTCTTTAGCGTTTGTCCCGCCTGGCGGCAGGGTCCGCTGAGTGGATTCGCTCTGTCCATTTTGTACGATCGTGGGTCATGTCTGGATGAAGATTTATCACTTTCAGGTTGTTGTGCAGTGTGTCGGCCCATCGTTATCTAGGTCGTCCTTTGGGTCTCTTTCCCATGACTTCCACTGTGTATGCTGCCTTTGCAATGGTATCGTCCTTTGCACGCAGCAGATTTCCAAACCATCACAGAAAGCTTCCTCGCATTTTCTTCTGGACTGGTACGACCCCGCAACATTCCCTGATAGTGTCATTTGAGACATGCTCCAGATGACCCTCAGTTGTCGTTCTGTTTCTAGTACCTGGCCAACACTCAGTACCATAGAGAGCAACCGGACGAATGACAGTCCAGTAGATCTTTCCCTTCAGACGAGTTTTAATCCAAAGATCGCAGGTGACACCTGTTGCCGTTCACCACATCATCCAGGATGCCTGCCTCCTTGCGTTGATCTCGTCTGTAAGATGGCCATCGCTAGAGATAGTTGAAATGATTTTTTCTATTCATGGTAGATCTCCTCCGTCAAAGAATGACAGTCCAACTTCTCGCGGATGTGATCTCGTGTACTCAGCTTTCTTTTTGTTGAGCCGCAGGCAATATCGCGCGAGTCCATCTTTCTTCTTTTGTGTTAGGTGCTGGAGATCAAACTTGCCCTCTACAGCCAACATGACATCAGCATTGAGAAGTGCCATGGTAGTGGCATGTGCATGTCTGACGTAACAGTGTCCATCACAAGAGTAAACAGCAGTGGTGGTAAGGAAGAACCTTGGTGGACCACTGTGATGCGAAAGTCATTTGACGCTCCTGCTGCCACTTCGACGTACCTCCTTGGTTCTACATACAGAAGCCGTACGCAGTTGACAAGGTACTCCGGAATGCCGTGGTCTCGAAGTGCTAACCAGATTAGATCATCTGGTACCTGATCAAAAGCCTTTTCGAGTTCTGCAAAAGCAAGGTGCAGTGGCTAGTTCTTTTCTTGGTATCTACATCTACACTCCGGTAGTCACCAAACGGTGTGTGACGGAGGGCACAATTCACGCCAAAGTCATATTACCCCCCCCCCCCCCCCCCCCTCTGTGTTCCACTCACGGATCGCACGAGGGAAAAACGACTGTTGAACGCCTCAGTACTAGCTCTAATTTTCCTTATCTTTGAATGGTGATCATTGCGCGATTTGAAAGCTGGTGGTAATATATGCTCTACATCCTTGGCGAAGATCGGATTTCGGAATTTAGTGAGCAGCCCCTTCCGTTTAGCGCGTTGTCTATCTGCAAGTGTGTCCCACTCCAAATTTTCTATGAGACTTGTAACGCTCTCGCGATGGCTAAATGTACCAGTCACGAATCTTGCCACTCTTCTTTGGACTTTCTCAGTCTCTTGAATCAGACTCAACTGGTAAGGGTCCCATACAGACGAACATTACTCTAAGACTGCACGAACTAACTTATTGTAAGCAATTTCCTTTGTTGGACTGCATCGCTTCAGTATTCTACCAATAAACCGCAATCTAAAGTTCGCCTTGCTCGTTACTTGTGTAATCTGATCATTCCATTTGAGATCATTTCGAA
This sequence comes from Schistocerca cancellata, assembly GCF_023864275.1. Taxonomy (NCBI): domain Eukaryota; kingdom Metazoa; phylum Arthropoda; class Insecta; order Orthoptera; family Acrididae; genus Schistocerca; species Schistocerca cancellata. The sequence continues at coordinate 1,032,613,824 of NC_064626.1, read as the reverse complement.
TAATCACACCCAGATACTTGACGGATGTTAGCGCTTCCAAACACTAGGCATTTATTTTGTACTCGCACATTAATGGGGATTTTCGCCTTGTTATACGCAGTAGTTTACACTTACTAATATTGAGAGATCTTTCAACCAGCATTCACGCAGCATAGATTGCGTCAGTTGTGCCATAATTTTTGACAAATCGGGCTTGGTTCGTAGTGATTTGAGCTGTTTCGCTTATCCTTATGTCGAGGATACGTTGAAGGATCTTCATCGCGTGGCTCAGTAGTGTGATCGGGCGGTAATTACAACAATCAGCAGGACTTCATTTCTTTTTGAAGATTGTCAGTCTGTTGCATTCTACCTTCTTTGATGATCTGGTTGAAGAGATCCGTTAGTCAGCGTGCCGCATTCCGCTGTTGAGAACACCATAACTCTACAGGGAGATCATTGTGGCCAGTGGATTTCCCACTCCTCACCTCCTTCAGAGCAGCCTCAACTTCAGCAATGTTAATTTGCTTAACTGGTTCTTAAACAACTGACGTGGGTGGTATTGGTGAACGAAGAAATTCCTCGGTAGAAATTCTCTCAAAGTAGTTCTGACAGCATTCCCTTGCTTTCTTCCTGTCGACCAGCAGCTCACCCGTTTCGTAGTTTATGCCGTAAAAGTGTTGGATGTCTCCCATTTTCCGATGTTTTGATTTGACTAGTCGATAAATGTCACGTTCTCCTTCACGTGTGTCCAGTTTTGTGCAGAGATCTGAATACCTGTCTTCTTTCGTGACTCCAGTGACTTTCTTCGGCTCTGTGAAGGCTTGTTTTTTTAAGCATTCCAACGGGGTAATGTTTTGTCTGCAAGTAACTCGTCGTACAATTTTTTCTTCTTGCGTATGGAATCCTTAACATCGTCATTCCAAAGTCACGAGGTAGTCTTCTGCTGGGATTTCAGCAGTCGTGTCATCAAGCATTGCCCGGAAGGGGTCTCTGGTTTCTGCTCTCTGGCCCGTTTGTGAGGAAAAGACACCGAAGAAGTGGATTTTTCGTCTGTCTACAATGCAGACAATTTCATAAGGCGATCGTCGTAACGCTGCATCTCAGAGACAGGACCAACCGAATGTCGCTGATATGACAATGCCGACGCCGGTTAGTACTTCTGTGTGTTCTGTTGTGTATCAGTTTGTAGCCACTATCGATGTCATATTACTATTGCTCACTCCAACTTGTTTCTTGAACTGCGCAGATTTCGATACGTCTCTTTTTCGAGTGCCTTGGCTAGTTAACTGCATCGTCCAGTCAGTCCCGATGTTCAGTCATGCGAGACAGAACGTGTGGGATCAGTTGTTTAGCCGCCGCCGCCGCCGCCGCCGCCGCCGCCGCACTTGCGATGGCAACCCTTGCATACTTGGCCACGCGCGTCGCTTTCGGGGGACTTCCTAGCAGTGGCACTGAATTCTTTGGATACCATTTCCATAAGGATGTGACAGTGGTTTTATGGCCCGCTTGTCACAAAGCGTGTCACCAAGCATTTTAGATGCTCCTGCCAGCTCCTGACCTGGAGATCAGATGGCTTTTCGTAGCTGCTGCTCTGGAAAACAGACGCTTCTTCCTTTTTTAGTTATCTGCCAACTACAGTGTACCGGAGGTCTCCATCTCCGCATTAGGTCATTTAAGACTTCTTTTTTGGTGAAAAACTGGTTCATCCGCTCCCTTCCATCATTTAGGCGTTACAGACTGCCTTCTGTCTTCCAAGCCGTTGACTGTTCAGCCTGAGAGGTAGAGGTTGGAAAATGAAAGACGCTCTAGGACTCCAAACCTAATAGCACCGGGGTCAGGAAAGAAAATGGAGACGACCTAGGATGGTCAGATAGGAAAGATAAAAAGAGAGGAGGCTGATGTAAGTAAGTGGGAGCTCGGCTCGGGGTCCCGTGGTCGCTAACTAGGTGAGCCTCGCTGACATGGATCGTTGTGGATTATTACGTTTAAACGATCCTCATCAATCCCCGAAGGTCTTCCTAAACGTGGAGGGTCACTAATGTCAAAACAATCCTCCTTAAAACGAGGAAACCATATTCTTACCATGCTCTGTGCGATGTCATTCTCGCCATACACGGCGGAAACGTTTCTGGCTGCCACCCTCTATTGAACTCAGACAGAAGAATATTTCGGAAACGTTCCACTTGGCACTCCTTTCCTAGCTACCATACCTCCACTCACTATCTCCAAATGACAAAATGACAACACGTAAACTCAAATAGCAACAGTGAACTACAAATAAAAAATGACAATCGGTAAATATACCCATAGCGACTGGAATACCAACAGGCAAAACAAATACGCTACGAACTTATTCGCCAACTTACTATTATCTTCTCTCGATATGTTACCCGTGTGTCTATTCATTATTTACTAATTTATTGATGGGTCTATTTACACTCTCAAGATTAGGTCCAGCAGGCCGTTATTACATCTAATCAAGCATTCAGTATGTTTTGCTTTACATATAATTAAGTAAATATTTAATAAGTTACATGTACTCGTACTATAGAAAGCAAAATTTAGAAATTATCATAGTGCAAGAAGGCGAAACAGAAAGCAGCAGAAAAAGATGCTTCTCGTGCATAAAATACTGTCGTTCTGTTTCCTTGCGTTTGTACAGAATAAGCTGCCGGTATACACAAAATTCGAAAGTATTTCTTTAAGAACATATTGTAGCTTATATCACTGAATCAATGAACTTAGGCTCTTTTATACAATTAGTTTATGATCATTCATTTCTCTATATAATTTATTGATGCTTGGAATGTAATAAGTAGAAAAGTAATTAAAAACAAATGTTAATCTTGCGGCTGGCTTTCTCTCCGCTTGGAGCGCTAGTGTGTTTCCAACTGTCAGATAACAACAACTTTCGTAGCAGTTAGTGTCGCGACTGAGAGTTAACGCGACGCGAAACCCCCGCTCACCACCTCATCGGCCGCAAATTCTGCTGCACCCTACGGCGTGGCCAAAGCCACAGCCGCCACGGACAGTCTGTAGCAAGATAGAGAGAGGCATGGCCGAATGCAATTTTGTTTAATCTACTTAGATACGGCAATGTTATCGCTGAAAGATGGGATAGCGGAGAGCTGGACTGAAAGAACTAGACCGAGAAAAGCTTTAGTATAAACTACCAACTTATTTTTTTTAAGTAATAGTAAAAAATATCAATGTACCGTACACAATTTGTGGCCATGGGGAGTAACAATAAAAGAATGAGCGTCTCACATCTCAGATTGACACAAAAAGATTACTAAAACGTGAGTTAGATCAGTTGGTGGTGGTTTTTTTTTTTGGGGGGGGGGGGGGGGGGGACGCAAATCAATAGATGTGATGTGCATTTACAGAAAGATAAATTACAATTTCAGAAAAACTGGGTAATTTATTCAAGAGAGAGGGCTTCACAAATTGAAGTCAGTAATGCGTTGGTCTAACTCATTGGTCGATACAGTTCTTAAATGTCCTCCTCACGGATACCGTGCAAAATTCTGTTCAGTTGTCACGTTATATCGTCACTCCCTAGCTATACTGCGTTCATAGTAAGAATAAACCACATGTAAACATTACACCATGTATTCTTCCGGTTTTGCTGGAACCCCATTGGATTTCGGTTCACAAGGAGCAGAAGCCAAGCTGCCCTGAGTACAGTCGAGTGCGATAATGACGATACCTTTCATGATGTGCGTTAGGCGTACATCGGCTCAGCGACAATACTGGACAACAGCTTTACCGGCGCATTTAACTGGGAAGACATTGGCCAGCCACCTGGTCCAACTAACCTGCAGTGATGTTAACAGTCGTAGTAAAGACGTATGAAGAGACGAGAGGTGAACAATATAGCCTTGAATGTAATTTAATTTTTGAACAGAAGGAAATAATGGTCAAACTCAGGCGATACGCTTCTTAGGCGAGCTGATGGAAAACTTAAAATGCTCTCGATCTTAGCTAACACAATACTGTCATTAAAAACGAGAGTGATGAAAATTCCTGACTTTAACAATGGTAATTTTACTGCGTGAGTTCCGTGCGGCGTAAGAGCGCAGCGCTGGAATTTCACCCTGTAGTTAAATACTGAAACCACTGAAGGTATTACAGCCACTCGTCTGGTAATTTCTGAACTTCTTTCATATCGGACTCCGAGGAACAGTAACGAGATACATTTCAGTACTGCTACGTTGATAACGAAGCGATCAGCAACAGAATCCCAAGCCACCAAAAAGGCATTTCCTCTTCCTCTTTTACGACGTACTGTTCTGCATTTCACCGTCGTTCGGCAGTGACGTGTCACAAAGCTTCGTGCATTAGTTCCAGTAAGTTTGGGAGCTTAAATGTAGTGTTCTTTTTCGCGACAAATCCCTTAACTTAGCTCCAGATCAATTCTGTTGCGTTCAGATTGCTGTGTTACAGTGACAACTGTAAAAATTGCATCATTTGTACAGTGTGCTCCACGCCGTAAAAATTGTTTCCCCTTTTCTACGACGCTTATCACTGTGGCTCGTGTGAGACCACATCTGTCCTATAAGACAATGGGCATATTCAAAGAGTATTCGATTTTTCATTTTTTTCCAAAAAATTTGTGTAATGTTTCCTTAACTTCAAATCTTAAACTTTTTATAATATGTCGACAAGTAAGAATGCTTATTTACAATGAAACCAGAACTCTGTGTGTAGCATGTAATTAGAAACTAGAATACGTACATTTTTCTTGAAAATATTATGAATAAGTTTGATTTAATTAAAACATTTGATACATTTCAAATTTAAATGATAGAAGTATTCAAACCGAACAAAAAAATTGTAAACCGTAACGGGTTGCGAACCTCCAGCCACATACCCTCCTATTATCAATCTACGAAACTACCGATCACGCCACGAATATATTCGAAACATCAAACGCATTATTTATTACGTAATGTTTCTTGAAAAACGCCAAAGCTGATTTTTCTCTGTGATGTTCTGAAAAACATTTAGAACAACTTGTTTCTAGCCATTATCGGTGTCCCTCACACGGTAGCTGAGTGATGCCGGCACGGTGGCTCAGCGTATTCGGTCAGAGAGTTAGCTGACCTCTGTAAAAAAAACTGAGTTAATGTATCAACGATGAACTTCGACAAGTGTCATAGGACGTCCGCCACGAACAAATACAACGATCAATTACGAACAAAATGAGATTAAAAAAAATTGGTCAGCGCGACAGAATGTCAATCCCAAGGATCCGGGTTCGAATCCCGGTTGGGTCGGAGAGGTTTCTCCGCTCAGGGACTGGATGTTTTGTTGTCCTATCATCATCATTTCATCCCCATCGACGCGAAAGTCGCCGAAGTGGCGTCAAATCGAAAGACTTGCACCTGGCGAACGGTCTACCCGACGGGAGGCCCTAGTCACACGACGTTTATATTTACATTTTAATGGTGTCCCAGGCGCACGTGTCACTGGAAGTAGGAGGCAGTGTCATCTATTCTCGCGGTACATCTGAACAGCAGGATAATCAGAGCACGAGTACGACTTACAGAGATCGTGACTGTACACGATTTTTCAAATAAAAATTACGTAACTAAGTATGAGTAAGAAAAACTCTGTTGGATGTTAATACACTAAAGGGCCAAAGAAACTGGTACACCTGCCTAATATCGTGTAGGGTCCCCGCAAGCACCCAGAAGTGCCGCAACAAGACGTAGCATGGACTCGACTAACGTCTGAAGTAGTTCTGGAGGGATTGACACCATGAATCTTGCAGGGCTGTCCATAAATCCGTAATAGTACACGGAGGTAGAAATCTCTTCTGAACAGCATGTTGCGAAGCACCCCAGATATGCTCAATAATGTTCATGTCTGGGTAATTTGGTGGCCAGCGGAAGTGTTAAAGCTCAGAAGAGTGTTCCTGGAGCCACTCTGTAGCAATTCTGGACGTGTATGGTGTCGCATTGTCCTGCTGGAATGCCCAAGTCTGTCGGGATGCACAATGGATATGAATGTATGGGGGTGCTCGGACAGAGTGCTTACGTACGTATCACCTGTCAGAGTCGTATCCAGACGTATCAGAAGTCCCATATCACGCTGACATTTGTTGATGGCCAAGCATTGAAATCTGCAGCAATTCTGTCACGTTGAACGATTCTCTTGAGTCGTCGTTGGTCCCGTTCTTGTAAGATCTTTTTCCGGCGGCAGCGATGTCGGGAATTTGATGTTACTGGATTTCTGGTATTCACGGTACACTCGCTACGTCGGAGATGCTGTTTCTCATCGCTCATGCGCCGACTGTAACACCACGTTCGAACTCACTTCAGTCTTGATAACCTGCCATTGTAGCAGCTGCAACCGATAAAACAACTGCACCAGACACTTGGCTTATTTGGCTTATATAGGCGTTGTCGACGGCGGCGCCGTATTCTGTCTGTTTGCGTATCTCTGTATTTGAATACGCATGCCTACGTCAGTTTCTTTGGCCCTTCAGTGTACATCAGAGTGTTTTAAAGTTTCATTTACAGTATCATAGTAATAAGGTATCAATACATAAGTTGGGCCTATGTCCAAAAGCGGAACAACACTAGTGTATAAGTGCTACGGCTGTTGGTCAATCATCGTGTTGGTGTTTGTTTACATCAGGTTTATTCTTAGGGTGAACAGAGTATAGTTCGAGGGTCCTGCCCATAATACTCCAAATGTCGTGTATTGAGGAGAGATCTGGTGACCTTGCTTGTCATAGTAGGGTTTGCAAGCACGAAGACAAGCGCAAGAAACACTCTCCGTGTGCTGTTAGCCGAGGACAATGAAACACCATAGGTATGTTCATTAATAATGAGCGCTTGGAATGTGCTGAAAAAATTAGTAGTTCCACTTCCTGTCACCAGGTCAAAGTAGGGAGCTGTAAGCAGTCACACTGTGGAATGTTTCCCTTTTTGGTGTCAGTATGCTGTTTGTCGCTTGGCGCCGCGTGTTTATTTCTTCTGTTAAGTGACTGTTGCTGTAAACGCATAAAGAGGTTCAAATTATCCGTACGAAACAGGATGGCTCTTCAATAAAGGCGGCGCGGGGCTGTTAAAGTTGTTTTGTCAGAAGAGAAGTACCAGCAGCGCTGCGTTTCGGGAATATCACAGACAGAAACGGTTAGGAAGAGGCAGCATGTCGGTAAATCGGCTAAAAAATATGATCAAGCAGGTGAAATAGGTGGGAGAGGGAGGCGGCTTCATCCCATGGCAGTTGTTGAAGACGTTGCCATAGCTATAGTTGACCGTGTAACACGTGCGTCACATTCTGATGCCAGTGCTCGAGCGGTGTCACGAGAATCCTCTCTCCGTTGGTCAAGAGTTCGAAAGATTTTGCGACGCATTTTACACTGGTGTCACTACAAGATTCAGATTGTGCGTCACCCCAAGAGAGCGTACAAAGCCGTGACTTTGCCCTTCGTTTTTTGACATGAATGAAAATAGATGACATGTTGTGAGAGAATAGTCTTAGGGCGGACGAGGCACATTTTACTGTGCACGGTTCCTCGAATGCAGGAACGGTCGCGTATGGGCTTCTACTCCATCACATGTTGTGCAGGAATATCCACTGCACTCACCTTATGTGACTATGTGGTGTGGTTTCACAAGCTCGCGCATTCTCAGTCCGTTTTTCTTTGAGGAGATGACACCTCCCAAGCCTGTTAGGTGGACAGTGACATCGGCACGTAGTAAGGACTTCCTTGTGCAACACGTGATTCCGGTTTTGCAAGAAAGCAACTGTGGCCACACCACTACTTTCAACAACTTCACAACCCTCGATTCCTCCCTCATCTCAACGTCCTGTTTCCAAGAGAGCTAATAAGAAACCCAGTTCCTCTCCTTCTCCGCCACGGCGTGTCTCATCTACAGCCGACATCTTGCACTGCTGGTGGCTGATCAACCGGCCGATCGCTGGTGGCAGGAGCTGCTTCCGAACAACCTATGGATCAGGATCTTCTGCCTTCGGCTGAATGCCGTTCCACGCTGTCGGTCGCAAGCTCTGAGCAGTCGTTGAGGGCAACCTTGGTCACATTCTTCCCTTTTCTGTCCACCCAATGTCCATTATCCATTGGAATATCGGCGGCATTCGAGCCAATCGAGATGAATTGTCGATCCTCTTCCGATCCTATTCGCCGGTCATCTTCTGTCTTCAGGAAACAAAGCTTCGTGCTCAAGATCGCTTTGTTTTCCCTCATTTTCAGTCAGTCCTATTTGATCTCCCCTCTGTTGAAGGCACTCCAGCACATGGAGGACTCATGATTCTTCTCCATGATAATCTACATTATCACCCAATCCCCTTAAACACTTCCTTCCAAGCTGTTGCTGTCCGTCTTTCCCTTTCTGGATACGCCTCTCTTTGTACTGTCTACATTCCATCGTCCACACCAATGGCACGAGCTGATCTCCATCTTCTTGGTCAGCTTCTGCCCCCCTATTTGCTGGTTTGGGACTTCAATGCCCACCACCCGCTTTGAGATCTCCGCGTCCTTGTCCGCGCGGCTCACTATTCAAAAATGGCTCTGAGCACTATGGGACTCAACTGCTGTGGTCATAAGTCCCCTAGAACTTAGAACTACTGAAACCTAACTAACCTAAGGACATCACACACATCCATGCCCGAGGCAGGATTCGAACCTGCGACCGTAGCGGTCGTGCGGTTCCAGACTGTAGCGCCTTTAACCACTCGGCCACTCCGGCCGGCGGCTCACTATTGATGGACGTCTTCCACCAAGCGGATCTTGTTTGCGTCAACACTGGAGACCCTATATTTTTGCCTGCCTCCACGACAAATTTCTCTCATTTGGACCTTTCGGTCGGTACTATTCCGCTAGCTCGGCGCTTTGAATGGTTCGCTATTGCTGATACACACTCGAGTGACGACTTTCCCTGTGTCCTTAGATTGCAGCCACAACTGCCATATATGCACCCGAGACTCTGGAAGTTTGCCCAAGCCGATAGGACACTTTTCATCTCTAGCGACATTCGATGACCGTCACTTTCCTAGCGTCGACGATGAGGTCATTCATATTACAGAAGTTATTCTTACAGCTGCGAAACGCTCAATACCTCGCACCTCCGATTTGCCCCGGTGCCCTCCCGTTCCTTGGTGGAACGAGACATGCCGTGACGCAATACGTGAGCAGCGACGTGCTCTTCGCGTTTTCAGACACCATCCTACTTTGGCCAACTGTATCCGTTAAAAGCAGTTCCGTGCGCGATGCCGTCGCGTCATCCGCGATAGCAAGAAGGCAAGCTGGGACTTCTTTACTAGCTCATTTAGCACCTTCACTTCCTCCTCGGAAGTTTGGAGCCAGATTCGACGGTTATCTGGCACGCCTAGTTTCTCGCCAGTCTCTGGGCTCACTGTCGCATATGATACCTTAGTGGACCCCGTCGCAATTTCTGACTCATTGGATCAACATTTTGCTGAGATTTCGAGCTCTTCAAATTACCAGCCAGCTTTTCTCCCGAAGAAACGTGCAGCGGAAGTGCAACATCTCGCTTTCTTCTCTCAAAATCACGAAAGCTATAATACTGTTTTCTCCATGCGGGAACTCCAACACGCACTCCCTTCTCGTTCTTCTGACCCAGGACCGGATGGTATCCACATCCAAATGTTGCTGCATTTATCGTACCATAGTCTGCGCTACCTCCTTCACCTTTATAATCGAATTTGGACCGACAGTACTTTTCCCAAAAGATGGCGGGGAGCTATCGTCGTTCCTGTTTCGAAACCTGGAAAGGACAAACATCTCCCCTCTAGCTATCGCCCCCATTTCTCTCACGAGTAGTGTATGTAAGGTTTTGGAGCGTATGGTGAATTGCTGTTTAGCTTGGTGGCTGGAATCCCGCAGTCTTTTAACACCTGCCCAGTGCGGTTTCCGAAAGCACCGTTCAGCCGTCGACCATCTTGTTGCTCTCTCCACTTATATCATGAACAATTTTCTTTGGAAACGCCAAACAGTAGCGATATTTTTTGATCTGGAGAGAGCGTACGATACCTGTTGGAGGACAGGCATCCTCCGCACGCTGTTCTCATGGGGCTTTCGAGGTCGGCTGTCCCTTTTTCTTCGTGAATTTATGGCAGAGCGCACATTTAAAGTGCGGGTGAACACTACTTTCTCCCAAGAAAACGGGGTACCCCAGGGCTCCGTGCTAAGTGTTGTACTGTTTGCCATTGCCGTAAATCCAATTATGGATTGTCTCCTTCCCGACGTCTCGGGCTCCCTGTTTGTGGACGATTTTGCGATCTACTACAGCTCTCAGCGGACCAGCCTTCTTGAACGACGTCTTCAAGGACGTCTCTACCGCCTCCACTCTTGGAGCATCGAAACCGACTTCTGCTTTTCTCCCAGTAAGACCGTTTGTGTCAATTTTTGGCGTCGTACGGAGTTTCCTCCGCCTTCCTTACATCTAGGCCCTGTCAACCTTCCGTTCGCGGACGTCGCTAAATTCTTGGGTCTTATGTTTGACAGAAAACTGTGCTGGTCCTCCCACGTTTCCTATCTTTCGGCTCGCTGTCTGCGATCCGTCAACACCCTCCGTGTCCTGAATGGTACCTCCTGGGGAGTGGACCGAGTGGTCATTCTCCGCCTCTGACGCACCTTAGTGCGCTCGAAATTGGACTATAGCAGCATAGTTTACTCCTCTGCTCTCGACTCTATCCACCACCGTGGATTACGTTTAGCGTCTGAAGCATACACCCCTTCTCTTGTCATCGTCGGGCATTTGCTGCTCTATGCGCACAAATGAAGGATGCCACATTTATTTACACTGATGGCTCAAAAACATCGTTTGGTGTTGGGAGTGCCTATATTGTTGGTGACACCCCTAATCGATTTCAACTTCCCGACCAATGTTCGGTTTTTACTGCGGAGCTTTACGCTGTTCTACAGGCTGTCCAATATATGCGTCGCCATCAGCGGATACAGTATATGATACGCTCAGATTCACTTAGCTCTCTCCTCAGTCTCAAAGCTCTCTACCCTGTCCACCCTCTGGTCCACCGGATTCAGGAGTGCCTCCACTTGCTTCACTTTGGGGGCACATTAGTCGACACTTCCCAATAATAAATTGAGGGACGTGAAAGCTCTTCCCTGTGCTTGGACCTCTTCCTCCCGAACTCGTTGTCGGGAAGAGGTAATTTTAACTAGACTCCGGATAGGGCAGTGTCTTTTTAGCCATCGGCATCTTTTAAGTGGCGATCCTGCCCCGCTTTGTCCTCACTGCTCTCAACTGTGGACGGTGAGACACTTTTTGCTTGAGTGCCCCCATTTTACTCCGTTACGCGCGCGTCTACCGCTGTCGCCTGATATATCGTCAATTTTAGCAGATGACACGCGGTCAGCCGATCGCGTTCTCGAGTTTATTAGTGTCAGTGAGATGACGTCAGTCATTTGAAGCTCTTTTTGGGGACAAACAACCCCCCTTCTATAGTGGTTTTTTAAGCTTTCCTTCTGTCTTTAGTTTCCCCACTTTTTGACTTTCGCTCCCATTGCTGCTGGTTTACAGTTTGGGTTTTTTTTTACCTATGTCACAAACCGGGCGCTAATGACCGTAGCAGTTTTGTGCCCTAAAACCATAACAAAAGCCGGCCGGTGTGGCCAAGCGGTTAAAGGCGCTACAGTCTGGAACCGCGTGACCGCTACGGTCGCAGGTTCGAATCCTGCCTCGGGCATAGATGTGTGTGATGTCCTTAAGTTAGTTAGGTTTAAGTAGTTCTAAGTTCTAGGGGACTGATGACCTTAGAAGTTAAGTCCCATAGCGCTCAGAGCCATTTGAACCATTTTTGAACCATAACAAAAAAACCTAGTTCGACATCTTGGTAACATTGTGTAAAAGTTTCAGTGCCACCCATTTATTATTTGAGGAATAAAAGCTTCCCTAAAAAGTAATTATGCGTACTGTTACCCCATGCTGTGGCAAGAATACACTAATACCTGAAAATAAATATCAGAGCTCTCGCTAAAGCTGACCTGGGATGAAGTATCTCCTGAATATTATACAGAAAGGATGGATGGCGCGGTAATTCTCAACCATACAAATATTCCACTTACAACACTGCCTATTCAAACATTCCCTGTTGCTGAGTTTAACGCTGTAGCAGGTAGAAAGAGCTCGCTCATGAATCTTCCATCATAAACTAGACGTTGTGATGCGAAAGGCTACTTTTTTGAAATCAGAATCTAAGAATAGCAAGCTGTTTTCTGTACCCTTTATTCTTTTGGCCAGATGTTTGCCCAGATGGAGATAGTGAGTCGCCCGTCGTTTGTATTTTTACTCCCAACTGAAGTAAAGGAAAGGATTACAAATTTCGTTTCGCCGCTTGATGCGGGCTACATGACTCGACGTCTTTCCGCAAGTCTTCCATAGTGGAAACATTCCACTCGTGGGGGGACTGCAGGAGGGAATGTTGATGGAGGATGATGCCATGGCCCCTTCTTAAGGATTTTTACAGAGAAATATATAGTTGCCTCGCTAAAATCAGATCTCGCACAAGGCAGGCGTCACATAGTTGATTATTTTGATGAGAAAGTATTTTATGCTGAGGTGATAATAGACAAATTGCCTTTCTCTGCAGCCTCTCAGAGTGCAAACCCATCGAGAACGGGGAGGCACGGTTGCTGCCTGAGGAGGAGTTCCTGCTGGTGAAGTGCGGCAAGGTGATGGTGAACGCGCACGTCGTGGTCGCCGAGACGGAAGCTGTGCGCAGGCGCGTGGACGCGCAGCAGGAGCAGGCTGCCCCGGGCCTCAGCGTGCTGCTGCTCGGCATAGACTCCATGTCGCGGCTCAGCCTCTTCCGCACCATGCCGCACACGGTCGAGCTGCTGCAGCGCCGTGGCTGGGTCGAGTACAAAGGCTACAACAAGGTGCGCTCACAGCCGGTACTGGAATAATGATTGGGTTCGTCACATTAGGCACCGACAACATTATTATTATCATAATTTTATTATTATACAGATGGCCTACGTGATTGAATGTTTTAGGTGTCTTCGGACACAGAATATACACTCTAAGACAAAGAAAAGGGGGGGGGGGGGGGCGGCGAGACCATGAAGGAATTATTCAATTATCTGAGCGGGAAAGAAATCAGTAGATATGATATACATGTGCAGACAAACAAATGATTACAATTTCAGAACAATTGGATGATTTATTAAAGAGAAGATAAGTACACTACTGGCCATTAAAATTGCTACACCAAGAAGAAATGCAGATGATAAACGAGTATTCATCGGACAAATATGTTATACTAGAACTGACATGTGATTACATTTTCACGCAATTTGGATGCATAGATCCTGAGAAATCAGTACCCAGAACAACCACCTCTGTCTGTAATAAAAGCCTCGATGCGCCTGGGCATGGAGTCAAACAGAGCTTGGATGGGGTGTACAGGTACAGCTGCACACGCAGCTTCGACATGATACCACAGTTCATCAAGAGTTGTGACTGGCGTATTGTGACGAGCCAGTTGCTCGGCCACCACTGACGAGACGTTTTCAGTTGGTGAGAGATCTGAAGAATGTGCTGGCCAGGGCAGCAGTCGAACATTTTCTGTATCCAGAAAGGCCCGTACAGGACCTGCAACATGCGGTCGTGCATTATCCTGCTGAAATGTAGGGTTTTGCAGGGATCGAATGAAGGGTAGAGCCACGGGTCGTAACACATCTGAAATGTAACGTCCACTGTTCAAAGTGCCGTCAATGCGAACAAGAGGTGACAGATGCGTAACCAATGGCACACCATACCTTCACGCCAGGTGATACGCCAGTGTGGCGATGACGAATACACGCTTACAATGTGCGTTCACTGCAATGCCACCAAACACGGACGCAACCATCATGATGCTGTAAACAGAACCTGGATTCATCCGAAAAAATGACGTTTTGCCATTCATGCACCCAGGTTCGTCATTGAGTACACCATCGCAGGTCTGTGATACAGTGTCAAGGGTAACCGCAGCCATGGTCTCCGAGCTGATAGTCCATGCTGCTGCAAACGTCATAGAACTGTTCGTGCAGATGGTTGTTGTCTTGCAAACGGCCCCATCTGTTGACTCGGGGATCGAGACGTGGCTACACGATCCGTTACAGCCATGCGGATGAGATGCTTGTCATCTGAACTGCTAGTGATACGAGGCCGTTGGGATCCAGCACGGCGTTCCGTATTACCCCCGTGAACCCACACCGATTCCATGTTCTGCTAACAGTCATTGGATCTCTACCAAAGCGAGCAGCAATGTCGCGATACGATAAACCACAATCACGATAGGCTACAATCTGACCTTTATCAAAGCCGGAAACGTGATGTTACGCATTTCTCCTCCTTACACGGAGGCATCACAACAACGTTCCACCAGGCAACGGCGTGACCTGCTGTTTGTGTACGAGAAATTGGTTGGAAACTTTCCTCATGTCAGCACGTTGTAGGTGTTGCCACCGGCGCCAACCTTGTGTGAATGCTCTGAAAAGCTAATCATTTGCATATCACAGCATCTTCTTCCTGTTGGTTAAATTTCGCGTCTGTAGCACGTCATCTTCGCGCTGTAGCAATTTTAATGGCCAGTAGTGTAGTTTCTCGAATTGAGTAAGTCAGTAACACGTTGGCGTACCTTTGGCTCTCACGATAGCAATTATTCAGCTTGGTGATGATATACGAAGTTGTTTGAATTCCTCCTGAGGGATATTGTGCCAAATTCTGTCCAGTTGGCACGATAGTTCTTCAAAATCCTGAGTTGGACGCAGGGCCTAGCCTGTAATGTTCCAAACTTTCTCAGTTGGGGAGAGATCCGGTGACATTGCTGGGCAAGGTAGGATTTGTCAAGTGCTAAGATAAGCAGTAAAAACTCTTGCCATGTACAGGCTGGCAGTATCTTCCTGAAATGTAAGCCCAGGATGGATTGCCATGAAGCGCAACAAAATGGGGCATAGAATATTGTCGATGTATTACTCTGCTGTAAAGGTGTATTGGATGACGACCAAATGGAATGCTATGGAGAGAACTGGCATCCCAGACCATCACTCTTGGTTATTAGGTCACATGTCGGATGATAGTTAGTTGGTAACACACTGCTGTCCGGAAATCTCCAGACACATCTTCTACCTGGAATGTCATTAACTATAGTAGAATTGGTTTCAGTGTCGAGTCCCAATTCGAAGGGAGCCCTGATGATAGACAAAGATGTGTCTGATGATGACCTGGACAGCGGTGGCATACCAACCTGACTGTCGCTTGCCGTATAGTCTGACAACCAGGAGTGATGCTCTGGGGTGAAATTTATTTTCGCAGCAGGACCCTTTTAGTTGTCACCTGTGACACCCTCACAGCACATTGGTACAACTATGATATTATGTGCCCTGGTTTGTTGCTCTTCATGGCAAGCCACCCTGGGCCTACGTTTTTCTTGGAGTGTAGTACACAAAGCTGCCAACTTACCAACCCTGACAATGGCTCTAACCCTGCTGGTTATAAACTAAAGCTGAATTTGGATGACAGGTATGGTTACATTGTTTTGCGTCATGTCAACTCTGTGCCAAAGTTCATCAATCATGGCTAGAGGCTGGTGGCTCTCAGCAACCTGTGAAGAGTTGTTTTCAGTGGTTGAGAGAGAGGTGGAAAACATGCAGGTCAGGGCAATGCGCACACTTACGATGACCAGATGCAATTGTTTAAAAAGGAGAACAAACAGCTTCAAAAAGGAGGACAAAGGAAGGAAAAAAGAGGACACATCAAACAGGTCAACTGCAGACGAGGATACCACCCATCAGCTTTGGACAAGTCACGTGACTGACGGAATTACTGGTAAAATTAGTAGTTAATTGTTACTGATGGTCAGGTGGTGGTTAACTGAGCAATATAAACAAATTAAAAACATTGATTGTTAAACCATTGATTGTGGCGACAGTGTGACGTAAATTTTTTGTTATATCAACAACACGGAATTGGTTACAAAGCGAAAAACATAAGACCATTCACCTCCCTTCATTCGACGCACAGCTACCAACATCTACAATTCAAGCAGCAGCTGACGACATGTAAACTGCACTTGAACCTTCCGAATACAAATAAATCGAATGACTATGAAACAATGAAATAAAACCATGACAGTTAATCAGTTGAGTTATTTCTTACCTTTATTGGCCAGTGAGACGCACGTTCCAGCTCCACATGTCTTACATTCCGCTTCAAATTCATTTCTCCCTTTCTTGAAAGCTGGATATTTGCAGGAAAGGACATCAGAAAATGTACACTTTCGTTTAGGTATAGCCAAATATTTTACGTAACTCACAAATCACACGTGCACTACAGGAAGCCAAGCCAATACAAAGCGAAGATACGAAACGAAAATTTTAAATAATCTATATTTGCATTCTCTTTTAGGTCAATCAACGATAACATCGACGATCCTTGTGCCACCTACTGACACCGCCTTCATGTGTGTTTATCACGGAGGCTGTGCCAATATTTAAAGTATTTAAGAAAAGAACAATAGAACGGAATGAACTGTAAATTTAACTCTATTACGCTCAACTTCGCGAAAAAGCCGGACACTGTAAAAATCCGCCTGGACCCCGGACAAAGATCTAAAAAGGAGGACATGTCCAGATTAATCCGGACGTCTGGTCACCCTACGCACACTCCATATCAAGCTGCAGGAATTGCAACTCCAAAACCATTCATCATTGATGCAAATTCCTGTAACTGGAAAATGTTGTGCTGAAGCCATGAACATGGACTGTGGGGCAGTGAAAAAATGTCATTTGTCAGATGGTTCTTGGTTCACAATGTTTTCAAATTGTGGACCAGTTTATGTCTGACTTATGCCGACCCAAACTTACAATGACAAACTGCTTGCTGTCAAGAGTAAAACGTGGTGGTGTTTCAGTGATGATCTGGGCAGCTGTATCATGGTATTACATGGCCCTATGTATACTCTTCAGGGTTGCATTTCTGCCAAGGAATATGTGATTTTTTGGCTGTTTAGGTCCATAATGTGGTAGAATTTTTGTGCCCCAATGGTGGTGCTGTGTTCATAGTCGACAGGCCCCCTATTCACACAGCTTGCATCACCCCTGATTGCTATTGTGAGCACAAGGACAAATTGTTGCACACTCCTGGCTACCACTGTCACCATGTCTCAATATTATGAGCCATTGTGGTTGCTTTTAAAGAGCAGGGAGCATGGGTACTATTCACCACCATCATTGTTACATGAACTTGAACTAGAAACCATTTTGCAGGAAGAATGGTAAAAGGGGCCCTTGAAAATCATGCAGGACATGTGTATATCTGTTCCAGGAAGACTGGAAGCTGTCCTGAATGCTGATGGGTTACCTGCATTGTGTTGGATAATGTGTTGTGTTTATGACATTCCCATATTTTTGTCCACTGCTGTTGGTCAGGACGACAAGGGGACCGTAAAGTCTTGGATTGTCTTATTAGAAAGATAATGTCACAGAGACTTAAAAAGATAGGGCACTGGCACCAGCCTTGATATGTCAGAAATGAAACACCTGCTGTCTAATTTACAAGTAATGTGAACCAGAGGCAATTGTCTTGTGTACACAGTTGCATTCCCACCCCATCACTCCCAGTGCTGGATGTGTACAAAGGTAATTAATGCTATCTGGTAATGTTTGTTCTTATTGGTGCCTCCAGACAAAAATGCCCATCATGATGCTGTAAGAGACAACCAGAATTCATCTCAAAAGACACTCTTGCCATTCGTGTGACCAGGGCTGCAATTGGGTGCACCAGTATTGGCAAGTCTCTCTCTGTTGCAGCATCAAGGGAAGCCATGACAATAGGTTGCTCATTGTGTGGTCATGTTGAGATCCTGCATAATGAACAATATGGCCTTTCTGAGGCCGTTGGTTATATCTCTGCAGGACAGTCACTGGATCCTGGTGTCTGCTAACAATGGTACATGGAATCGTAAAGTGCATTGTGGATAGCCCATGAGCCTGCTGCAGTCTAATTTTGACATGAGCTGTTAGATCTTTCTTCTTCTCCTTAGGAGAGGCATAACAATATTTTTTTGGAACAACAAAAATTCAGATGTGAATTTTGATTCAGTAACACACTACATAATGTTGACTTAAACAATTTAGATGATGTTACTCTTACTCGCTTTGTACAGTTGCACTGAAATACTAAAGTTTTGCATACCCAGTGGTGACAGTTTGACATTTCACTACATGCTGCATTCACATTGTTCCAGTTTTAATGACAGCATTGTTATTACTATTATTATTGTTTCTTCAGTTTCATTCAGCTGTGAAATACTTATTTATCTACCTATTTAAATGTGTATTCTATGCCACTTTCTTGATGAAAACAGTGGACTGTTACAGATCAGAGTCATTATGGCATTCATTTTAGAGCATATTTTGTACTAAATCTTGAATAGAAATCACTGTAGTTACCATAGTACTTTACCTTATTTCTGCTACTATAATCCTAACCTTTCAGTAACTACCCATGAGCAGTTTTAATACTGTATCGTTTGCCGTGCGGTCTGAGGTGCCTTGCCACATTTTGCACAGCTCCCCCCATTGGAGGTTAGAGTCCTCCCTCTGGCATGGATGTGTGTTCTGTCCTTAGTGTAAGTTAGTTTCAGTTAGATTAAGTAGTGTGTAAGCCTAGGGACCAATGACCTCAGCAATTTGATCCTATAGGGACTTAAACAATTATCTGTATCATATTCCACTCTCAGCCAGGCGTTTCTTTACTGTTATGGAAAAACAGCCATAGATTTTTGCTATTTTTTATATTTACTGTAAGTTAGCTAAAAAATCGTCGAGGCTTGTTGTTGTTAATCCTATCTTCTACTAAGAACCATTAATTCTCACTCTTCTTTGGGTACTCCAGTGCTCATTTCCCTTCACTTTCCTGTTACAGGTCCAAGTGACCATAGAGCCTTTGTTTTGTTCCCAAAGTACATCTACTGACGTTTCTATTGTTTGCCATGTGTCTCTTTATCAGAGATAATATTGGCAGGAATATTTATAATATCAGAGACATATTTTATTCTACCCATGTTGAAGTAAATAGTTTTCAAACTTAAAATGTGCCTGGCTGTCCTTGCTAAATCTTCAATTACGGGATATTCCCATAGGAGGTGATATAGTGTGTAGATTTCACCACAATCACAGCTGGTTATTGCCAGATATGTAGGCTACGGACCATGTCCAGAAAGGTGGTGCACAGTCACCTACTTGACACATAATGTGGTGCCTGAAGCCTTTCAGTTACACAAGGAAGAAATGGTAATGTTCTCCTTCCTGAGACCGAAAATTTTACTTCTGTTACCATTCTGTAAATATGAAATATTAAATTCCTTATAAATCTTAATTTCGGCCAACTAGAATCGTGTAACTACTTCATTTCCTGGTCTTTCTTTGTTGTTCTCATTTCTCCAGGGCTCCTTCATGTTCTTCTCATTTCTTTGGTTCATGATGTGGGATATTTCTTACTTTTCCCACCTCTAAACTGTTCTAAATTTAGTATTTTTCTTAAAAAAAAAAAAGCATCTGTTGAGGCTTGTGTAAAGTTATGACTAGAAACAGACAGCAAAAGGTTACATAGTTTCTCCCCACGTATCCACATATTGTTAGTTACCCAGTCCCGAGTTAGTCTTGGTCCGGCACACAGTTTTAAATTACCAGGAAGTTTCATATCAGCGCACACTCCAGTGCAGAGTGAAAATGTCATTCTCCTGTAAAGATGTTACTTTTGATTGTCTTAATAGAGCTGTTACCAGAATGAGCTTACACCAGGACAGTTATTTACATATATGTATTTATTAACTTTAGTTTTGGTACCAGTTTAAAAATATGTATGTAACCTTTTATAGGTTACACGAACACAGACGAAAAATTATCACTGACAGCATGATCACTTCTGTAATATTGTCAATGGAATGGCATCATATCCTTTATCTCAGGAAGCTTTTTTTTTCCGCATTTGTAGATGATTTCCTACATAATACAATGGTTCATTGCACCCATAACAATATTTTTGGGTGGTACAACTTTGATAACTGTAATAATATAAAAGAATGAGAAGGATCTTTTACATGAAATACATTACAAGTAAATAATTGATTTAACACTTTTGTACAGAAAAATTAACATTGAGGCTGTGGCAAGCATTTGATTTATGGTACTATTAACATATAGTAAATGAATGTAGTTACTTGGTACAAGGTTACTGCAGATATTCATTTACACTAAAATATCAGTTGGTCATTAAGAATTTAAATATTGCTTTCTTGAATGCAGACAGTGTTTTTATTTCTTTTAGCTGAGTTGGAAGTTTGTTGTACAAAATAGTAGCCTGAATGTTGATTTGTTTCTGTGTTCAAGCCTTGTTACTCTTTTTTTATGTGGATGTCATTGCACATCCTTGTATTGTAGGAATGAAGATCTGATTTGGTTTTATATATAGAGGCATGGTAAGGATAGAATATTCAGGTGTTGAAAT
The DNA here is from genome assembly GCF_023864275.1 of Schistocerca cancellata. Classification (NCBI taxonomy): domain Eukaryota; kingdom Metazoa; phylum Arthropoda; class Insecta; order Orthoptera; family Acrididae; genus Schistocerca; species Schistocerca cancellata. The sequence continues at coordinate 1,032,593,332 of NC_064626.1, read as the reverse complement.
AACTGTTTGGAAGGTGTTAGCCTTGTACTGTTTGAAATTATTCTGACAGCTCGTTTTTGTAAAGTGAAGATGGTTTGCACGTTTGCCTTATTATGACCGCAAAGGGTTAGGCCATAGGTGATAGCAGAATGGATGTAAGCAAAGTATACAGTTCTGCTACACTCTCTACTATACACAGTTCTAATTATGCGTAATGCAAAGCAAGCAGAGCTTAACTTGTTAGTGAGGTAGAGAATGTGGGCTTTCCAGTCTAAATTTTCATCAATTTGCACATCTAAGAATTTTGTGGCAGCTATCCTTTCAATTTGTTTATTTTGAATTCTGAGGTTATCATCATGATGAGACTTTGTTTTCCTGTAAAGTATATAATTAGTTTTTGAAATATTTAAGGTTAGCCTGTTCAGTTCAAACCAGTTTTGTATGTATTCCAAAACTCTGGTTGCAAATGTTGGCAATGCCCTATTTATGTTTGTAACAACAATATTTGTGTCATCAGCAAACAAAGTTATGTGCATGGGATCCTGATATCATTAATCTATGTATATAAGAAATAAGAGAGGTCCTAGAATGCTGCCCTGGGGTACTCAATTGGTACAGTCTGCATGTCCAATCTGTACACAATGCTTTGGTTTTTATTGTTTGCTGAGGTAATTTCTGTACCTGTTTTTTGTTGTGGAGATATGACTGAAACCACTTTAATGCAACTCCTCATATACCTATAGCTTCTAGTTTGTCTAGCAAGATATCATGATCAACAGTATCGAATGCCTTCAATAAGTCCAAGGTTATTCCTACTGTACTGTTATTTCTGCCGAGTCCTATTACAATGTTTTCGATGAATTGGGTAATTGCTGTTTCTGTACTCATGCCTTTGCAAAAACCATGTTGGGTTACAGACAAGAGATTGAATTTTTTGAGGTAATTTGTAATTATATTTTTCAGGACAGTCTCTATTATTTTTGAAAATACAGATAACAAAGCTATTGGTCTAGAGTTCCCCACTTCACATATATTACCCTTTTTATACAACAGTTTTATTTTTGTAATTTTTAATCTGCGTGGGAACGCTCCTTCTGTTAATGATATGTTTATGATATGTGAGAGTGGGTCTGCTATGACACTAGCACATTTAATTATGACTGAACCTGGTACCTCATCCATTCCAGAGGACATTTTATTCTTCATTGTTTTTATTATCTTAAGAACTTCTAATTTATTTGTGGGACATAGCAATATTGAATTATCACTTTGCTCTCTTTGAACCATGCTACTGGAGTGTTTATGAAATACTTATTTATGTAATTTACTAGAGTACCATTTCTGAGTAACACACTAAGATTCATCTTTTAATACGATGTCATCTTGCTTTTTAACCCTTTTGTTTGTTTCCTTTTTTACTATATTCCATATTTCTTTTGACTTGTTTGCTGTCCCTATGATTACTTTGTCATTGTGCACTGTCTTGGCTGTTTTAATTACCTTCTTATAAACTTTCTTATATGTCTCAACATATTCTGCAAAGTGTTCATCTTGGTTGTCTTTTCTCAGTTGATTGAGAAGTTTTATCTTTTGATAGCAGGTGTTGTCCACTGCCTGCTGTTTCTTGGAATTACATTAATTATTGTCAGTTTTCTTGGAAAACACATCTCAAATATGGACACGAAAGTATAATTTATTGAATGATTCATCAGTTGATGATTTTGAGTATACATCTTCCCAGGTTTCTTTTGCTAATGACTGAATATTAACCTTTTCTGGGTGGAAGTGCCTTTTATATTCCCACTTGTATTTAACCACCTAAGGTACAGAAGAATGAATGTGTGTTACTAGTGTGTTGTGGACTGAAAGACCTAAGTTTGCGTTTTGTGCCTCAGTAACATCATTTTCGATATTTGTAAAGGTATTATCTAATAGGGACGAAGATGACTATTATTCTAGTGGGGTCCGTGAATAGCTGTTTAGGATACTCAAAAGCTGTATTTTTTCTTCATTTTCAATTAACAGGTTGATGTTAAAATCCCCACATAGTAATAATTTCACTTCATTGTTATATAAAATGATTAGCACTGCTTCCAAATTTTTAAGAAATATGTTTTTGTCACCTTGTGGTGACCTGTATATTGATATGACAACTAGTGTTTTATGCTTCACCTCAGATTTTAGCTCTATGGCACATGATTCAAAATGTTTCTTGATATTTATATGGTATGTTTCAGACCTAACTTTATACAGCAGCCCAGCCCTAGTGTATATGCATACTGCACCATTTTTTACAAACACTGCAGCAATAATGATATGCTGATTCAAAATTGCTTACATTTATAAGACTTAATTCACTGACCTTGCACTAGTGTTCTGATAGACAAATCCAAGAGATCTCTACAGAGTTGTTTATGGCGACTCCTAATTCTAACACTTTATTCTTGAGACTCTGAATGTTTTGACTCATTATCTAGAAAGTTTTGCAAGCATTTATTATTTTGTCAATGCCTAGAGAAGTGTTGCTTTGTTGCTTTGCCTCTTCCTTTTCTTCATTTGGTGCCATAAAAAAATCATCACTAAGTGTAGAAGCTGTACCTAGCCTTTGGCTCCTCTTCAGGCAGTGTTGATCAGCTGCTACTGTTGTTGGAAGTTCAGTGACTGCTGCTGTTGGTGCTGTCAGTAACATGGTTTCTCGTATAGTGACTGTGTTCGCTTACTGACACTGTTTCTGCTGTTATTGCTGTAACTGATGTTGGTTTTTCCTCAGCTACTGATGATTCTTCTGCTGTTGATGTAGGTGTAATTGTTATTGCTGTTTCTTCTTCTTCTTCTTCTTCTTCTTCTTCCTCCGGTGGTGGTGGTGGTGGTGGTGGTGGTGGTGGTGGTGGTGGTGGTGGTGGTGCTGCTGCTGCTGTCGCTGTCGTTTGTGTTGTACTTGCTACAACTGGCTTTGGTGATTTTACTGATGCTGCTGTTTGTGTTGCAGATATTTGCAGGTGCCTCTTGATTCTTTTCCAGCAATTTCTGGGTCACAATTTCCTTCCCTAGGCTGTTCCAGTGAAGGCCATGCTTGTGCCCAACATTGCTAATATCATCATCATCAACATTTTGAAATGCTTGCATATATCAGGAAGGAGATCGTTGGCAGCTCTGATCTCCTTGTTTACACAAAACCAATGTGGCAAATCGTAGCAGTGGGGAATGGCATTCATTATTTCTGAGAGGGGCGCTCCTGGCTTGACAAAGTTCATGGCTTTCACAACTGCTGTCTCATTAACATGTGAGCCAATTCCATGTCCATGGCTATCGGCTAGAATATAAAGTTTCATCAAGCAAGGATTTTTTGCTGTGACATAGGTACACTTTGTTGTAGTTTGCGAGTCTTCAGGGATGCAGAAATGGCTGGTTTAGGTATCTGAATGATTGAAGTAGCATTTTCTGATGCAGAGTCGTCACTTAGTGTACTTTGGATGTCATATCGGTTTTTTAAAAAGGAATTAGTGAATTTGGTAACTCTCTGCTGTTGCCAGTATCACATTTCCACTCCAATATTGTGTTTTCGGCTGTTTTTATGATGGGCTGAATTTTTCGTACCATAAATTGAGCTCTTCCGCATAAAATGCATATGATGCCATTTTTGCCACCTCTCTTAGTTAGTAGTAGTAGTAGTAGTAGTAGTAGTAGCAGTAGCAGCAGCAGCAGCAGCAGCTTTATTCATCTGTAGATCTCTTTTTACAGGGATATAGGACATGCCAAAGTATTTACAAATTTAGAGCAATTTAAAATAAGTAATTTGTATACACATATATTTACAGACTTCTAGTTAAAGACAATCATTAGATTTACTCCTGGTATACAATACAATACAATACAATACAATACACACACACACACACACACACACACACACACACACACACACACACACACACGTGATCTCTGGGCCATTTTCTGCACCGCAACTTTCCATCCATTTGCTATCCTGAAAAACTGAGTCAGCATCCCTCCATAATGAGTCAGATGATGAGCTCAGAAAGAGGAAGAGGTGTTAGTACTGTGCTATGCATAGTGGAGGTAAGTATCTCTAGAAAGGAAAAAAAGAAGGAAAGGAACATAGTGAATGTGGTATGTGGAATGTTGGATATTTTATTATTATTATATTATTATTATTATTATTATTATTATTATTATTATTTATTTGTATAACGTTCTTTATCAAACCCCCTACTCTATTTTAGCTAAGTAATCCTTCAATGTATAAAATGTATTGCATAACAGGTACTTTTTAGCTGCCTTTTTAAATAAGTGTATTTTGGAAATTTCTTTAATCTATTTTGGTTATATTGTACAGTTTTATTCCTTGGTAGAAAATGCTGTTTTGAGTTTAATGTTTATATTTTCTTGGTAAATGTAAGTTGAGTCTATCTCTTGTTGCATGGTCCTGGACAGAGCTGTTTGAGCAGTAATTACCAATGTTACTATTGATGTGTACAACTGACTGGTAAATGTATTCACATGGAACAGTTAAAATCCCCAGTGTTCTGAACAGATCTTTACAGTGAGCTCGACTATTATTTTTTGGGTATTATTCTTATGGCTCTTTCTGGAGTTTGAAAATTGTGTTCATATTTTGTGCATTTGTTCCCCAAAAAAGAAATTCGATAGCTAAGAACTGAGTACACATGAATAATATGTAACTAAAAGACACTGCATATTAGACACTGATGATAGGATTCTAGGGGCATAACATGCTGATGACATACTGTCATTGTACCTTTGTGTGTTCACACCACTTAAACTGAGAATCAATATTCATTCCTAGAAATTTTGCTTTTGTTACAGTCTATAAAGGCACCATCTACATTTAATTTAACATTGTCATTTTTCCTCTTCAAACTGAAATTCATGGCATTTGTTTTCTTTATGTTCAATGTCACTTTACAACTTATTGACCAATCATAAACTTCCTTGGGTTTCATTTGCTTTCTCGGCAAGGAGTTCTCTTGTTTTCACAGTGACTATAATATTGCTGTCGTCAGCGAAGAGGATTTTTTCACCATGATTAACACTACTGGGGAAGTCATTGATGTATATCAGGAATAGTATTGGTCCTAATATGCTACCCTGCAGAACGCCTATATTAATGTATTTTGGTTCTGATAAGTGTTTTACTAAATGTTTAGATCTATTTGAAGTATGTCTTATCTCTACGCTTCGTACCCTGTCTGTTAGGTATGATCGAAACCAGTCGTTAGCTACCCCTCTTATTCCTAAGCTTCTAATTTATTTAATAGAATCTTATGGTCGACTGTATCAGATGCCTTTGAAAGATCCAAAAATATGTCTGTGACACACCCATCTTTATCAAGAGCATCAAGTACAACTTTCGTGAATTCTACTATGGTGACTCCATATTTTTGCCACTTCGGAAACCGAACTGTGATTCACTTAAAAGATTGTATTTATTCAGGTAATTCATTAATCTGTCTTTCATAATTGCTTCTATTATTTTTGAGACTTCTGACAGCAGGGAAATAGGCCGGTAATTTTCTATGTCTTCTGCATTACCTTTGTTAAGCAAGGGTACAACTCTTGCCTGTATTAACTGCTCCGGAAATGTCCCTGATGTGAAGGATTAATTTCTTATATTTGTTAAGGGGCCTTGTATAATACCCATGCATTGTTTCAGTACAGTCATTGGTACTTCATCTAAGCCCACTGACTTTTTATTTTTTAGTTTTTGAATTGTTTTGCTGACTTTATTCTCTGTGGTCAGAAGTTTTTTACACACTATAACTTCTTTTAGTTTTGTTACAAGTTCCTGTATCTGAATGAAATTTATCATACAATTTACTTGCGTTCTGTTGTGTGCCTTTGTTACAGTCATTTTTAAAACCTCCAATAACACTGAGATAATTTTGTTCGAACAGTCTTTTCCGTTAAGTTTGTGAACTAAATCATCTGCGAGACATTTTGAGCAGAACCAAATCATATGTTTTGGATCTGTATTTACACATTTATAATGGAACACAGTTTTGCATACTGCACACATTACACCTTTTTCTGAATGTCTTTCGCAGATGAAGGGGTCCAAAAGTATTATTTCACTTGATTTGTCGTATGACGATGTGGATGCTCCATGTGTGAGGTTTTCTTTAAATCTTCTTCTGGCTTCATTGTTCTTTTCCATTACTTTTATGATGATATAGCACGAAAAACACACATACTCGCGATGTGCATCGATACTATTACACATTGTACTCTTTTCCTCGTTCTTTTTGTACTTTTGTTCAGACCTAGTATTCTGCCAATCTACATTCAGCGCCATGTTACTTAATTACATGAAGTAGGTTTTTTTATATTAAAGTACTTACCAAATGTTGCAAAGCTATAGAAGGCTGTGATACAGTGTGTGAGAGTTAGTGATGTACAATAATACTGCTTGAACAAGGGCAGTGGTAGAAGAATTATTTTTAGGATTTTGAGAAGGGATTAGAGTTGACGGGGAATGGCATGGAATCTTCAAAGATGTGTCCAGGAACTCTGGGTGAGGTGGGTGGCACAAAAACGACACACAGTGCTGTGAACACATGTCCGTCTGTTCCTCAGAGATCAGTTAAAATAATAAAGTAGTTGTCTTGGTCTTCACTTTGTGTACCCTGCACCCCATATTCTGATGGTAAACAAAGAATGGATGCCTATAAGAATTTGTATCATCCCTGCACATTAATTGATTAATTGAGACTGAAAATTTGGTGCAATTAAGAGGTTTTTCTTTTCCAGGTGGGAGACAACACATTTCCAAATCTGATAGCTCTTCTGACTGGGCTGAGCTACGAAAAGGTCAAGAAAGTCTGTTGCAAGACAAAGGAAACACCAATGGATGACATCCCTCTTATCTGGAAGGATTTTCATCAACAAGGATACATAACTGCGTACGCTGAAGATGAAGTATTTATTAGCACATTCAACTACCAGAAAGGTGGCTTCAAGCATCAACCTACAGACTACTATCTTCGACCCTTTTTCCTTGCCACAAACAAGAAACTGAAATCTAAATCTACTGATCAGTCAGCTACATGTGCCGGGTCACTTTCTGTTTCAGAACACATTCTTAGGTATGCAGTAGATTTTGCAACTGTTTTTCAGAATGCCTCATATTTTGCACTCTTTTGGGTGAACAATTTTAGTCATGATAACCTCAACACCCCTAGTGCTATGGACATTAAAATCATGTACCTCCTTCAAGAGCTGACAGACAGTGGTGTTCTGAACAATACACTCGTACTTTTTTTCAGTGATCACGGAATGCGCTTTGGGAAGATACGAGAAACGGTTGTTGGTTGGTTTGAGGACAGACTTCCCTTCCTGTATTTCTGGATACCTCCTTGGTTTAGGAGTAATTACCCTGATGCCTATAAGAATATTGTCACAAATAGCAACAGACTAACATCACCTTTTGATGTTCATGCGACTCTGAGGGACGTACTTGAAAGGGCAGGAAGGACAGACAGTGAAATGAGTGTCAAAAATGCAAGTCTCGAATGCCCAACGTGTAACAGTCTCTTCAGGGAAATTCCCTATGATAGGAAATGTAAGGATGCAGGTATTCAGCCTCACTGGTGTGCGTGCACGGAGTACAGGACGGTGTCTACCAAAGACACTACCATGCAGGCTTGTGCAAAATATGCACTTTCTGAGCTGCAGTCTATGTTAGATGCTGCAAACAAGGAGAGAAAAGTGAAACTTTGTGCTGATTTGAAGTTGAAACGAGTAGTTGAAGGGAAAAGCAATGATCTAGATGTTAAAGCAGAAAAGGATCATGTGGACTACGTAGTTGTGTTTCAGACTACACCTGGTGATGGACTGTTTGAAGCAACTGTCAGACACTTCCACAAAGATCCAGCATCTTTCAGTCTCACAGGACAAATTAGCAGGCTAAATATTTATGCCAATCAAAGCAGGTGCATTTCAGATGCTCATCTGAAGCTTTACTGTTACTGTCTAGATAAAAAAGTGTGATTCACAAAATTTCCAAGAAATGACTATTGCTTGTGCGTCAATGAGAGTTACCAGGTAGCTCAAATGTGGTTCCATTCTGTAGCATCTATATGTTCGTGAAACAATGAAATGTCATGTTGTAATGACAGTAAGATAAATTATTTTGCAGACAAGAATTTTTATGATTTTTTTTTCCTTTTACCATGGCTGTGAAGCTAAATTTTATATAGAAACTGTTCAGTGGCTGCTCTTTAAGATTGTGACTGAAGTAGTTGCAATGAAAGCAGTTATCTAGTTGGTATTACTTTTTATGTTGTGTTTAAAAGTACTTCTCATACTTTCAAGGACTATGTATTACATCCTGTTAATATGAACTTACCTTTTCTGTGTGGTTATTTTTTCTGGTTACTGAAGTGATGTCTATGGTTGTTCATAGAGTTCAGGAAATCATAGTTCCTGCAAGTGCATGAGGACAGTACAAATGTGTTAAATGTGTTCCAAGGCCAAATAGATGGTGCTCATTGTACTGGTTGCAGACTGTCTAATGAGAAATGTTACTGTTGTGTTTCCCTTTTCTTTCAGCATGCCAGCTGGTATGGAGTGCTGAATTTTCAGAACAGGAAATTTCTTGAGCACTGAATATTTTGTATTTTCTTCATTATAAAACTTCATTCACTTGTTACTTTGCAATGTATGATTATCACACATGTACAGGTCTTAGACGGAGTACACCACAGTTCTAAAAATGTACCCTACTCTGCTTCAGTGAAGAATCCCAAAGTATGACAGCTGTAAGCTGCCAGAAGACAAACTGTAAGGGAAATATAGGATGTAATATAAATGATGAAGATAAGAAAGATAGCCATTGTACTCAAGTATTATTTTGCAGATAACTCCCCCCCACACACACAACCATTTTCAATAGGCAAAAGATAAAGAGCATTCCCTCAGCTGAAAAAGAGGTGTGGGTGGTGGGTGGTGGGTGGTAGTTAGTTGAAGGAGGGCAGAGTAAAAGGCAATAGAAAAATTTTTTGGATCACAATAAACAAGAGAGATGAAGAAACGGGAAAAGATAATGAGATTTGAGGCAAAAAATGTAGCTAATGCAGGGGACAAAGGGGTATTTGGAGCTAATGTGGAGGTTTAGGAGGGGGACCTGGGGACAGGGTAGATGAAGGATTAGGACTGGGATAAAAGATACAAAAGGGCGTAGGGCAACAATAATGACAGACAGGGAATAGAGGAAAGTGAATACAGAGATTAGCAGAGACGGAGACCAGGAGGGTTGTGCAACTAAAGGATACACTGGTATAAAAGTTTCCTGAACACTTCAGAGAAGATGCAGTTCATTGGAGGCAAGAGGATGCATATAGTATTAGAGATGAAGCAGGTGTAGAAATAAGTCATTGTTCAGAAGAGCAGCTGGGTGGTCCAGCTTTCCACATTCTTCTGAGCAGCAACAGGGTAGCCATTTTACAAAGAAAGTAGTACAGCAACAACATTGCAGTTGCTGTGTAAAAGAACTGCTTTCAGTAGTGGGATTCTCTATTGAGATACGCTAGTGACAGGACTGGAATAGAGAACAATGGACAGTTGCATGGATAATTCTTAAAAGTGTGTTTCTTTCACAGATGAGACATATGGGAGAAGGTGTTTGGAGTGGGAATCTCATCAGAACACACTAGGATATTCTGTTGGCTGGGGAGAGTATGTAGGCAACAATGTGGGACAGATATGTTTAATGTTAGAAAAAGACAAAAGGTAATTATGCTGAGACGCATATCATGTTTCAGGCGCTTTTCCTCTGTGATACTATTTAAATGGCGGGAGGGGGGGAGAGGGCAGCCAGCAGTATGTCCAAACCTCAGTGGTTCTTTCTCATGGTAAGCCATTCTTTCATCATATCACGGAGAATGTATAGTGCATAAATGCATCAATATTTTAGTCACTTTACTTGGCACATGCCAAGGTTAACATATAACACTATGAGACTAAATCATACTGGCCTTACTGGCTTCCATCAATTTGACTTACCCTGCGGATAAGTCAGAGTTGAGACCCTGCACACCCATTACTCCCACCACTTGCCCCACCCCTCAGGCCCCCCTCCCCCCACTGCTGTGAACCATGTAATAGTTATGTAAATTACTATTACTTTCGTTGAAGGAGGTCAAAGGGGAAAAAGCTGCACCAATTAAAGCTAATTCATGCATCATTGTTTAGGGGGCAGATTATGATAAACTAAGTTATTTTTATGAACTCTTTGTATAACAAGTGAAATTTCTAATTTGAAGTTGTGCAGGGTCTGCTCATTCAAAGTTCTGTTGATCTTGAGTGATGATACAAAGGTTCCCACATTCAACTCATCTTGAAAATGGTTGATGAAAATGTATTGTTGACCTTTTTCTAAAATTTATGAACGTCCATAGCCAATAAACAATGAATGTCACTAAAATAATTTATATCTTAGTTCTTCTGGTCCAATACTGTTTTGCAGTATATTGAAAAACAGATGATATAATAATATGATGAAACATAAGTAAGCTAATTGAGATAGATTTTAAAGCAAGTGCACTTACAATGCTCCTCCCATACTGTCCATAGATGCATTATTCTCACAGTAAAATATTATCAAGAAGCTTTGCAGTTCTAATGGAAAAAAATATATTTGGGAGCAGTATCATATTTTCAAAACATTTGGATCAGTTTTATTATTTTTAGATATCTTTATGAAAAAAACATACTCTGTAATTCCCCATTTAACATGATATTCTTGGCTACATAAATTAAACACTTTGATAACTTATTAAAGGTAGAAATTTTGTGTACTGTGGAAACATGTTTCTTTGAGTATTTATGATTTGTTTCTCATATGTCTAGCATCAGACTTAACCTATTTATTTGACTCGCACATGAAGTAATGAGAATGTAAGTCACTTCATAATACACTTAAACACTTACTGGATTACTGCACTCACAAGAGTAGAGTTACAGAGTGTTATACTTTGAATGTGTAATTTTAACATTCCTGAGCTAGTTCCTGAAGCTGGACTAATGAAAAAACTAAAGACTGCTAATGTATATGACCACAGAAGTAAAATAAAACAATATACATAACTTTTGTGTGTTTTAGAGTTGTTAATTATATAAATATATAAAGATAGAGGAGAAATACTGTATTTTTGTTCTATTGTAAATGTTTACAATGTAGTAAAATGAATTATGCTTGTTTTACTTCTTTTGTATCTTTGGATTGTTTAAAAAATACTGCCTGAAAGTGAAAGACTTTAGCGTGTAATAACAGTTTATACTATAGGATGAAATTTACTTAATAATTCATGTAATTATGTTTCTGGCTTTATATAATATTGAATTCAGTTGGTGGTAGATGCAGTATGGTATTGAGGCCCCTGAGCAAAAGTATGGAAGTACTACAGGTGAGTAATGAACATTCATGTTGGACATAAGCAGCAGGATTAGAACAATGGAAAACACCCACATATCACACTTATTCCGGGCATGATGAAGCTCAACACCACCTCTGTTCTCCCAACATTTGACACTGATAATATTGTGCTGACGATACATTTTTAGAGATGCCTGAGAAAATTGAGGGACTGACACAAAAATTAGAAGCTGTGGAATGACAATATTATGAAAAAGATACATTGCTACTCACCAAATAACATAGCTGTTGAGTCACAGACAGGCGCAACAAAAAGGCTACAAAACACATTAGCCTTTGGCCCGAAGGCCTTCTTCTGAAGTGACACATACACTATGAATTCACATAAATGTAGCTCTCACATGCGACCACTGTCTCTGGCTGCCAGGGTCAGTCTGTGACTCAACACCTCTGCCACATGGTGATTAGCAATCTATCCTCATAATATTACTATTATTCCATACAGGAATTACAGAATGTTATTTAGCAAAAAGTTAGACACTGTGATATATCATCATCATCATCATCTATAAGCAAAAACAGTTATCACATTTTGATTAATGAAATTCTTCTTCTTCTTCTTCTTCTTCTTCTTCTTCTTTTTCGGCACTACAGCTCATGAGAGGCCTTGGCCTTTTTGAAATTCTGATTCTGTACATATATTTTCTATTTTTCTGGTTCTTATGAAGGTCAGCCAACACACTATGCATTCATCTGACTCTTGGTCAGTCCAGATATTCATGCCTTTTGCCAACCTCTCACTGAATCCTAACCAATGTATTCTCAGAGATTTTGATTCAGTGCATGTAAAAGTATAAGACCTATGGAAAGCTTACATTGAGGTAACAAAAGTCATGGAACATTTGCTAATGTCATGTTGGACCTCCTTTTGCCTGGTGTAATGTAGCAGCTCAGTGTGGCATGGACCAACCAAATATTGGAAGGCCCCTGCAGAAATTTTGAGCCACGCTCTCCCTATAGCAATCCATAATTCTGCAAGTGTTTCCAGTCCAGGATTTAGTTTATGAACTGATCTCTCTATTATGCTCCATAATATTCAATACGACTCATGTCAGGTGATCTGGGTGCCAAATCATTCACAAATCATTCATTCAAACTACCCAGAATGTTCTTCAAACAAGTGACGAACAATTGTGGCCCACTGACATAGTGCATTGTCTTCCATAAAAATTCCATTGTTGTTTGTGAACAAGTAGCTGAACATAATCATTTCCAGTCAGTAATTGGGTCAGCTGGACCAGAGGACCCAATCCATTGCACGGAAACACAGCCCTCATGATTATAGAGCCACCACCAGCTTGTACAGTGCCTTATTGACAACTTTGAACCATGGCTTTGTGGAGTCTGGAGCACACTTGAACCCTACCATCAGCTCTTACCAATTGAAATTGGGACTCATCTGACCAGGCCATGGTTCTCCTTTGGTCTAGGATCCAACTGATACGGTCATGACCCAAGGGTGGGGGTGCTGCAGGCTATGTCATGCTATTAGTAAAGGCACTCGCTTTGGTTGTCTGCTGCCATAACGCATTAATGGCCAGTTCCTCTCCACTGCCCTAATGGATAATTTCATCATACATCCCACATTGATTTCTGCAGTTATTTCATGCAGTGTTGCTTGTCTGTTAGCACTGCTAACTCGATCCAAATGCCACGGTTGATGGCCATGAGGTGCTGCATTGTCCGTGGTGAGTAGTAATGACTGAAATTTGGTATTCTTGGCATGTCTTGACACCGTGAATGTTGAAATACTGAATTCCCTAATAATTTCTGAAATGCAATGTCCCATTCATCTAGTCTCAACTATCATTACAGCACTGCCCTTCTATACCTTGTGTACATGATACTACCACCATCTATACAGGGTGTTACAAAAAGGTACGGCCAAACTTTCAGGGAACATTCCTCACACACAAAGAAAGAAAGTATGTTATGTGGACATGTGTCTTGAAATGCTTACTTTCCATGTTAGAGCTCATATTATTACTTCTCTTCAAAACACATTAATCATGGAACGGAAACGCACAGCAACAGAACGTACCAGCGTGACTTCAAACACTGTGTTACAGGAAATGTTCAAAATGTCCTCTGTTAGCGAGGATACACGCATCCACCCTCCGTCGCATGGAATCCCTGATGCGCTGATGCAGCCCTGGAGAATGGCATATTGTATCACAGCCATCCACAATATGAGCACGAAGAGTCTCTACATTTGGTACCGGGGTTGCGTAGACAAGAGCTTTCAAATGCCCCCATAAATGAAAGTCAAGAGGGGTGAGGTCAGGAGAGTGTGGAGACCATGGAATTGGTCTGCCTCTACCTATCCATTGGTCACCAAATCTGTTGTTGATAAGCGTACGAACACTTAGACTGAAATGAAATGTGCAGGAGCTCCATCGTTCATGTACTTGTAAAGGCACATGTTCTAGCAGCACAGGTAGAGTATCCCGTATGAAATCATGGTGGTGTATCGAGGAGGTACGGTACATGCTGATGAAACTAAAATGAGCTCTAACATGGAAATTAAGGGTTTCCAGACACATGTCCACATAACATCTTTTCTTTATTTGTGTGTGAGGAATGTTTCCTGAAAGTTTGGCCGTACCTTTTTGTAACACCCTGTATATGTGCATATCATTATCCCATGACTTTTGTCAGCTCACTCTATATTGGTCTCTGGATAATTCTTTGAAATAATGCCACAATTTCAATCAAGAACACATTTTACTTGCTGGCACTGTGCAGGAAAGTTTTTATTTGCAAAAATCACCTTTGTTGAACAAGAGAGAGAAATTCAGTGGCAGCTGGTGTGTGCTAAGATATACGTAATAAAATCTGAAAAGGTACTACCATTTTGAGATTGATATGTATTGATGCAGCTAAGATGAGCATACATCACTGTTTTTTAAAACAAGTGTAGGTAGAATGCACAAAACATTACAAGCAAACGTGTTGTTGTTGTTGTTGTGGTCTTCAGTCCTGAGACTGGTTTGATGCAGCTCTCCATGCTACTCTATCCTGTGCAAGCTTCTTCATCTCCCAGTACCTACTGCAATCTACATCCTTCTGAATCTGCTTAGTGTATTCATCTCTTGGTCTCCCCCTACGATTTTTACCCTCCACGCTGCCCTCCAATACTAAATTGGTGATCCCTTGATGCCTCAGAACATGTCCTACCAACCGATCCCTTCTTTTGGTCAAGTTGTGCCACAAATTTCTCTTCTCCCCAATCCTATTCAATACTTCCTCATTAGTTATGTGATCTACCCATCTAATCTTCAGCATTCTTCTGTAGCACCACATTTCGAAAGCTTCTATTCTCTTCTTGTCCAAACTATTTATCGTCCATGTTTCACTTCCATACATGGCTACACTCCATACAAATACTTTCAGAAATGACTTCCTGACACTTAAATCTATACTCGATGTTAACAAATTTCTCTTCTTCAGAAACAATTTTCTTGCCATTGCCAGTCTACATTTTATATCCTCTCTACTTTGACCATCATCAGTTATTTTGCTCCCCAAATAGCAAAACTCCTTTACTACTTTAAGTGTCTCATTTCCTAATCTAATACCCTCAACATCACCCGACTTAATTCGACTACATTCCATTATTCTCGTTTTGTTTTTGTTGATGTTCATCTTATATCCTCCCTTCAAGACACCATCCATTCCGTTCAACTGCTCTTCCAAGTCCTTTGCTGTCTCTGAAAGAATTACAATGTCATCGGCGAACCTCAAAGTTTTTATTTCTTCTCCATGGATTTTAATACTTACCCCAAATTTTTCTTTTGTTTCCTTTACTGCTTGCTCAATATACAGATTGAATAACATCGGGGAGAGCCTACAACCCTGTCTCACTCCCTTCCCAACCACTGCTTCCCTTTCATGTCCCTCGACTCTTATAACTGCCATCTGGTTTCTGTACAAATTGTAAATAGCCTTTCGCTCCCTGTATTTTACCCCTGCCACCTTTAGAATTTGAAAGAGAGTATTCCAGTCAACATTGTCAAAAGCTTTCTCTAAGTCTACAAATGCTAGAAACATAGGTTTGCCTTTCCTTAATCTTTCTTCTAAGATAAGTCGTAAGGTCAGTATTGCCTCACGTGTTCCAGTATTTCTATGGAATCCAAACTGATCTTCCCCGAGGTCGGCTTCTACTAGTTTTTCCATTCGTCTGTAAAGAATTCGTGTTAGTATTTTGCAGCTGTGGCTTATTAAACTGATTGTTCGGTAATTTTCACATCTGTCAACACCTGCTTTCTTTGGGATTGGAATTATTATATTCTTCTTGAAGTCTGAGGGTATTTCGCCTGTTTCATACATCTTGCTCACCAGATGGTAGAGTTTTGTCAGGACTGGCAAACATAATGAATTATAATAGCAACTGATCTACTGCTCTTACGTATTTTGTTAACTTAGTACCAGTAACTGATTAAATTCATATATGGTATAAGAATGTTTCAGAGCAGTAACTTAACTTTACACAGGACAAAAATGGTAGCTAAGACGGTTAGCTTCCAACTGTATGTAACCAAATGTGTTCAAACATTGTGTGCATGAAAGTGAATACTTTCTAGGTAATGACTAATGTTTTTATATGCAAACCTATCAGTATGTTCATTTCTTTATTTTGTTCTTTGATTGTGGGCTCTGTGACTATTTCAAGTTGAGTATTAGGTGCACCATGAAGAATATAAACTCACTTTGATTGTACAGCCACAATGTCACAGGGGCTCAATATTTACAAACTTTCATACATAAACATAATACTGTTCTCAGCATGTCTCATGCAATGATGATAGTGTGCACTGTATTCATTAATGGCAGGCATGGTCTAACAATCACTTGGTATTATTGCAGGAATTGCAGGTGGTATTGCCTGATATGAGCTTCATTTTACCTGGCAGGACAATATAACAGGGAAGCACAAAATGGGAGTGACAACTGAAATGTAACTTTCAAGAGCACCTTACAGTGAGATACACAACTAACAGTCACAGACACAGAATCATTGCCATACAATGAACATATGCAGTTGAGAACATAAAACTGTTTTTGAATTAAATTCATCACACTCACAAGATGATCTACATGCACACTTTGGGTTCAGCAGATGATATGCTTAGAGATTTGTAATTACAGAAATAATTAAACACCCATAGAACACCCATTCTTCAGCACTGTGTGGAAAAAGGGAACAACATTAACAAGCCAGTTAGAAGATATTGTTTGCCTACAGCATCTTACTTCAGATGTCCATCACAATATGCCACTAGCAGCATCCAGAGTACACTCCTACTGTAGTTTGATAAGAAAACATGAATCCAGAGTACATGCACATGAACTGCTGCAATCTCGGAATGCTGAGGGACTAGTTACATTTGTAGAAGTGGTCGCTGGCCACAGAGTGCCAGCAAAGAGTGTCACTGGCTATCTACATGCAGAGTACTTGTCAGTCTCCTCTCACAATGGAACATCTCCTGTTCATTACACTTATTTCATAATTCTCTTTTACAAGCATTATAGCCTTAAGGACATACAGTGAATGCACAGTCAGCAAACTATAATTTTTGAAGTAGTCCCCAGAGGACTAGTGCCTCCTTATATTAAGTTATCCTAACTGCTTTCGTTTGAAGTCTGGAAAATCTATCCATGTAAACTGTGGTTGCCCCACCCCCCAAATCTTAATCCCATATTGCAAATGAGAATGGGTTAAATCACAGTACACTTGTTTAAGGACTGGGGGAGGGGGAGGAGGAGGAGGGGGATATTATATTTGCAAAACTTTTTAGTAAGTAAATATTACTGGCAACCTTTTCACAGATGTAGCTGATATGCTCTTTTCATAAGAGATGTTCATCAATCAAAATACCTAAAAATTTAAGTTTATCAGATGTGTCGACTGTAGAAAGTTATTGAATATGAGCATTATTATAATTTAACAAGAACTTTATTTCTATGGTTTTGTCCTTATTCAGTGTAAGTTTGTTCATTATAAGTTTATTCATTGTTAAATATTCTGTGATCGTTTCAAAGTTTCCTTTGTTGTTTTGGAATGCTAGCTGCTTGGTACGGTCCCAGTTAATAGTTGGTGTATCATCAGCATAGCTCGCAAGTTCTAAGTTTTGTGGCTGTGTTGTGTCATTAAAATGTACAAGAAACAAGAATGGCTCAAGTATACTTCCCTGTGGGACTCCACAGATGAGAGTTCTGTATGCTGCCTTTACTGTATGAATGTCTTACTTTCATTATCAGAACTTAGTGTACTACACTGTCTTCTATCTCGGAGAACTTAAGAATTTTAGTGCTACTCCTTGTATACCATAAGTTTCTAACTTGCATAATAGCACTGCATGATTCACAGAATTAAGTGCTTTAGAAAAATCTGGAAAAGTCCCAATGACTTTGTTTCCTTTATCCAGTCTGTTCAGCAGTTCATGGGAAAAAAAAATTGCTACTGCTGTTATTGTGAATCGTTCGTTTCGGAATCCTTGCTCTGAGTTGTCTGATAGATTGTATTTACAGAAGGAGGGTTCCATTTGGTCTACAATTACTCTTTCGAGCAACATGCCAAGTGTTGAAGTCAATGGGATTTGTCCATAATTATTTATGTAAGTGGCTGTAACCTTTTCATACACTCGTCCAGTTATTTTTAAAAGTTCAGGAAAGGTCCCCTGGCAAGCTGAACTTCTTATTAAATGTGTTATTCTACATTCAAATCTTTACTCTTTAAACCATTTTGTGGTGCATGGCAGAGGATAGGTCCCATTGTTCCAGTCATTATGGTTTCTTCTTCTTCCATTCACATAAGGAGCGTGAGAAGAATGATTGTTTGAATGCCTCTGTGTGTGCAGTAATTGTTGTAATCTTATCATCACAATCCCTTTGAGAATGATACACAGGGGGTTGTAGTACATTCCTAGCGTATTCATTTAAAGCCGGTTTTTGAAACTTTACGAACAGGCTTGCTCGGGATAGGTTACATCTGTCTTCAGGAGTCTGCCAGTTCAGTTCCTTCAGTACATCTGTGACACACTCCTACAGATTAAACAAATCTATGTCCATTTATGCTGCCTTTCTCTGTAAATGTTCAATATTCACTGTTAGTACTATCTGGTATGAGTGCCACCACTAGAGCAATATTCTAGAACTGGTCACATGAGTGATTTGTAAGCAATCTCCTTGTAGATTCATGATTACACATCCACACTTTTCTACCAACAAACCAAAGTCTACCACCTGCTTTACCCATAGCTGAACCTATATGATCATTCCATTTCATATACCTACATAGTGTAACATCCAGGTATTTGAGTGAGTTGGCTGATTCCAACTGTGACTCACTGATACTATAGTCATAGGACACTACATTTTTTTTGTTTTGTGAAGAGTGCATAATTTTACATTTCTAAACATTTAAAGCAAGCTGCCAATCTTTGCATCACATTGAAATCTTATCAATATCTGACTGACCATTTATGCAGATTCTCTCAGATACTGCTTCGTTATAGATAACAGCATCAACTGCAAAAAGCCTGATTTTATTATTAATATTGTTCGCAAGTTCATTAATGTACAACAAGAACAGCAAGGGTCCCAACACATTGCCATGGAGCACACCCAAATTTACTTTTACATCTGACGATGACTCTCCATCCAAGATGATATGCTGCATCCTCGCTAACAAAAAGTCCTCAGCCCAGTCACAAATTGCACTTGATACCGCATATGAGTGTACTTCTGACAATAAGCGTAGATGTGGTACTGAGTCAAATGCTTTTTGGAAATCAAGAAATACAGCATCTATCCAACTGCTTTGATCCAAAGTTTTAAGTATGTCATCTGAGAAAAGTGCTAGTTGGGTTTCGCATGATTAATGTTTTCGAAATCGATGCTGGTTAGTATTGAGGTCATTCTGTTCAAGATATCTCATTATGTTGGAGCTCAGAGTGTGTTCTAAGATTCTGTAACAGAACAATATCAAGGAGGAGCTGAGTCCATGAATTCAAGGTAGAATAAGCATTGCTTATTTCTTTAGTACTTAAATCAGAATCAAAAATATTCAAAAATCAGTTAAAGGTTACCTGTTCTAATTATGAGAACTTTAGGTAACCGGAAGACTGTCATAATATTCTTGTGCTTCTGCACCACAGAAGTTTTTCAAAACCTGCAGATCCAAATGTTTCTGATGAAAGATATGTAGTTGGTCTAAAAATATGAAATAGAACATTTTACAATTTGAAACTATACATAGTTAAAAAAATCAACAAGGTTTGGAGAGTATCTTACAGTCTTACCGATATAGGGTAAATCAAACTCTAGTTCATTGGAATCTTAAGCTAGATGAGCTGATCTCAGAACAGCAGCCTCCCATGATCCATTAAATTCACCCTGAATTTTACAAGCCTTGCGTGGGTTCTGTGTATGACTAGTTTTTTAAGTAGACATGTAGAAACAGGGACTCTTCAGCCTGTACAGGGGCTTCAGGAATGCAGTCTATTGGCAAAATGTTCCAGATTAGCTTCAACCACAACAAATAGTGAAGTCTTTGACCAAAATGACAAGGGTACACCTCTGTCCAATCTTTGGGAACTTCTATAAGAGCTATCTTGTTTATAATTCCCATGTTTTTATTGCATTCCAAATAATAATGTCCTCTTATTGGAAACATTATTCTTAAAGCATCAAGTCTTTTCTCTACTGTAACTAAATTGCACAAAAATTGAATAAGTGTGTAGTTCTTATTTTGGCCAGAACATGAATTACAAAATATGTTCAGATATTTCATGACCATGTCAAGATAATTTTTAACAAAATGTATGAATCATTGATCAGACTTTGTCACTTGCTTTTTTTTTGGTAACATATTCAGTATACATGAAAAATGAACTATGTGCATTAGATAAACAATGTGTGTTGAAAGCATACATAGATAATTGCCATTCATAGTACACAATGTTACTTGTAATGTTAGGCAGAGGCAGACTCTTTCCAAAAATCCATACATCTAGCTTTGTTTTCCATGTCTTTAAACTTCGCTTCTTAGCTTTTTTCTTTCTATCATAAAATGTGTTGTCTTGCAGTTTGTAATTGTTGTATAAAGTTTTCAAATTCTTCAATTCATGTTTCTAATACTTCAGTGCACCTTTGTTTTTCCAGTTCCAGGCACTTCACTTTGACTGTATATTTGTCACAGGTACTACATGAATCTTTGTGGGGATATCCAAAGGAAATATTAAAGTTAGTATTGAATATGTGTGTATATGTTTCATAAAATTCTTTAATCATTGTATTACCCTCTCTGAATAAACTGAACATTTTACTCATACCTAGTTCCTCAGATAGGTACACTTTACTTGTATGTTTTACACCATAATGACTATTGCTACTCCAAAAGGAGGCAATATGCTGCTTAAAGGTATTAACTTTTTCATCACTTAATTTCCAGGGCCTATTCCCATGTTCTCCCCTCTTATTAATAATGGCTTTCCCAGTGGTTCAAAGACTAGACACCAACTATTGAATCTTATTTTTTGATGTGCTGTGCATTGCCATAAATGCCTCACTACAAACTATAACTTCTCCCCACATCCACTATTTGTCCTTGCACTCTTTACTTGTAGGATGCATTGTTAAATCTTGCTTCACATTCATCTTTCCTAGGCCTTCTACACTGTATGGGAAGTACAGTATTGAGACCACATAGATAAGCATTCTGCAAATCTACAGATTCGATAAAATTGATTTCTTTTAAAATACTTTGTCTTGTCTCTTTAGGCACATTGTCAAAGCATTGTAGCCTGCAATGGAAGTTTTCTCTCACCTCATGAGACACTGAATTAATCTTGCTGTGTTCCTCAAATAAGCAGCTAATCTTTTTTCTTGTCTTCATTAGTTGCTGACCTCCTCCTGTACTTCCACTAAAGGCATCACTTAATAGCTCACATTCCACATCCATATTACTGCAAAATTTCAGACACTTCAGTGCACTATACAAAAGGCCTGCACAGAACAGCTTAATGTACCAACAATCCACATAATTACAACAATGTTTGACAACAACTGTTTATCAGGGATGTAACCTATATCATTATTTAAAGACCAGCAGTTAACAGACTAAGCCTTTTATTTCTCTGTTTCAGATGAACTGAGCTCTCTCTTACCCTGTTCTGCATTTTTTCAAATCTCAGATACAGTATGACTGAGGTTGCTTTTGCCTACTTACTACAGTAGGAAATATTGGGTCTGTTCCACACTTTCACATTCTGGTGAAATCTATAACAAAGAAAAAATGGACTTAACTCATTCTTTTCCTGGACCCTTAGTTTAAATAGACACAGTTCTCCTGTTTTCATTTGTGTCAGAAGGTAAACCAATTTTATGACGTTTTACAAGTTCCTAACCAGGAGCAAATTATTTATCTCACCTGTGTGTTTTGGTAGTTTAGTTTTTGAAACTCTGCATGTTAATATAATTTATTGGACACAGTCCTGGCTTTTTTTGTCCATCTCTACTGCAGAGTTTTGCAGTTCATGTCGATAGTTGTTTGTTTCTCTGTGTAGCGTAGTTTACCACAGTCTTTAGTATGGATAGGGACTGCGATTGCTGTGTATGGATGTGAGCAGAGTCAGTGACACTTTGCTCTCAGCTTGAGGCTGTGCTGGCTTTGGTTACACGGCTTGAGGCTGCAGTGGATGGGCATAACTGTTGTGGGCTGGCCCTGGGGATCCAACGCACATCCAGCACTACTTGTGAGTCCACCGATCAGTTTGCAATGGTGGCCAGCCCAGTCACTGCTCACATTTAGGTTGACCCCTCATCTGTAGTAGTGGGAGGTTGCCTTGGGGCATGGCAAGTGGCGAAAGACATCACAGGGGGCCGAATGTAGGGTCTTCCCAGTTAATCTGACAGACATGTTCCAGGTGCTGCATATGGCTGATACTGTCCCTCAACCAGATGCAGTCACTTGTCACGTTTCAAAGGAAACATTCCACCCCTGGGGTATCTGCCAAGGTGGCAGTTTCAGGGGGCACCAAATTCACATTCTGGGTGGTGACTTGCTGTGGTCACTGCTGAGTGAATCTTCAGATACTGAAGAGACACTGCACATGACTGCACGGGTGCCTGCCTTGGCACCTGATGTCTGTGGCTCCTGGAGACACTGATTATTTAGTTCCCCAGAGACTGACTCCTCGCACTGCTGGCGTGTTCTGTTCATGATTTCTTGCATTTGCTTAAATTGAAAGTGCTCGTGAGCTTCTGCAGTTTCAGCAATCGGTTCAGGTGGTGTTTTACTGGGCTGCAGTACCTCTCTGACTTTCTGTTCAGTGGCATCTGGTATGGAGCATACTGCCTGTTCCACCTCATCAATGCATTTGACTGCATCCTGTAGATTATTTCCCTGTGCTTCCTGATGCTTGTTTACTTCCACAAATTTCTGTTCCAAATGTTGGGGCTTTTGCTCCTGTTTCGTCAATTTCAGTAACTGATGAGCATTTTTTAAATTTTTTTATTTTTTTATGTAGACAAGGCTTGCTGGTTCAGTTGTGTTTGTTTCTTCTGAAATTCTTTGTGATTTTTTTTAATTCCTTGCATTGCTGGTCTACTTGTTGCCAGATCGTCTCTGTGGCCATGTTGACTTCTTGCCTGACTTGTTCCATTATCGTCTTAGTTTGTTCTTTGCTAGCAGTCATGACCTGCCTCATTTGTTCTGACGCATCAGCCTTTAACTGCCTAATTTGTAACAATGTATTAGCCACAAACTGCAGGATCTGACTGAACATCGCCTCATACTAGAAGAAACTCCTGTCACTTGTTATGGGTGCTACAGTTAAGTGCAACAGTTTGAATTCCAAAACTTGTGTATCTCCCTGTGAAACATAATGCCCTTGGCTATCCATTGTGGCTGGAAATCCTGCTGCCTGATCAAGCACTGAATCCAGTAGGGTATTTTCTTGATTATTGCTATCGCCTACCTGAGATAGATCCCTGTCAATAACCATTTCCACTCCACTCACCACATTATCTGATTCCATGTGAATCAATGCCATAACTGTCCCCATATTTCCTAGTTGCCTAGTCTGACTCCTTGTTCTCATTTACTAAACATGACTGAGCCCTGCCTATGCCTATGACATGCTGCACACACAGCACTCATGCCCTGTTGCTAAGGATACCGAAAATTTTTGTGAACAAAACCCACAAGCTGACAGAAAATTCACATTAGCAAATGTGCTATACTGTAATTAATAAAAAAAGTTTTACAAAATTTTAAAATATAGAACATAATCACTGTGTACTGTGGTCATCATTCAACTGAGTGTTTTTTTCGTACACCAAAGAAGCTGAATACCATAATCATTTTTACAAAATATTTCCCAAGCATTTCCATTCTTACAAAAGGCAATGGTGGGTCATTAATTATGTGAAAAGTTGTCCTATGTTCTGATCTCACAAGAAATGGCACGGTTGGAAATTATAGCGAATGGCATCGAACCTCCCAGTTTTCAAGAAGTGGCAGCGTCAACAGTTATGCCAGATGACTGTTGTGCAGGGACTGGCATGCACACTGGTCTACCAGTACTCCTTGGGTAAGTAAATGTGAATTTCATTGCAGACTATCACCCCAAATCAACCAAAATGATCGTTTACCCCCATGATGTGATTAGGCTACTTGATAAAGTTCAACTGTTACCCATTAAGGAAACACATAATAAAGCCCAGAGGTTGTCAGATAGGCTCACCTTACGTTTATGGTAGAAGTACCTGAGGGCACAATTTGTTAAGAAAAATGGAAACTATTGACTACAAAATTAAAGATATTGAACCAATAAATATAATATTTATTCACACAGAGGAGTTATGGCTAGTATAAGTGATCATGAATCTAGTTGGAGATTCTCAAATTGCAATGATTTCGTACAAAAGATAAGACTGTTTACAGGGTAGCCACTAGTGTGATGCTGCAAAAAATTTTGGCTGGTGGCATACCTGGTCATATAATGATCACATGATGCAATCATCAAACTGTGAAAATAATTTTAACATGGTAACAAGAGTGTAGGAATGAGTGAGCGCACAACAGAATTATGAAATGGAAAGGGTAAACAGAAAAGTTGTCACCGGAGAACAAAATTTCTGGTGATGTAATTTAAACACTGATTCACAGATACGAGAGCTTTCGGTTACTGAGTTGCACATGATATGAGAAGGCCAACATCATGAGTAAGTGAGAGAATGCATGAGGCACCAAGTGCATTTGAAATACACGTTGAAACTACTAAAGATCTGAAATGATAAGGACTTCACCACCACGTCTACTGAATTCCCATGTGCACCACATGTTTTTTTTTTATTTTTGTGGTCTCACCAGGGCTATGCTGCCACTGGCTGCTGAGTGTACCTCGTGTGTGGAGTGAAGCTGTGGCTGAACAACGTGAAGTCATCGCCTACATCACTGTAAAATCCTAACACTGGAAATATTCCGTGACCAGTGGGTAAGATGTGAAACTTGAAGGTCCAAATCATATGAACACTAAAACCTCACTGAAGTCAGACTAAGGCTGAGCAGCAACTCCATTTACAAATCAGACCAAGACTGTCACACCAAAACATTTGGAGCCCACTTCATACCCCCCCCCCCCCAAAGTCTTTATGGCCTTCCACAGAGAAAGAGCCTAAATTTATGCCACTCTGTAACCTACAAAGACTATCACCAGCTCCTACCAGCAGTTTAAATGTATTCACCAATCCACATCGAGAATTCAGAGAGCAGACAGAAAGTAAACATCTCCTCCCAGAAAGGTTTATTTGTTGGCAAGATCTCAGAATTGCAACTGTTCTTTAACATGGCATTGTCTCTACAACTTTTAGAAACAACAAATTCCAGATGCCAAAATGTTAGGCTTCTGTGGACAGGGTAATAAGTGCACAAACACAATGGAAAGTGTTCATAATGTATGGGTTCCTCAGGGTTCAGACTACCTGTGTCCCATTTCTATATTCACAACGCCGACCCCACACTAAAAATTGACTCTAGTTATACTGACACTGTACAGCAGAGATTAACGCGAGGCTCCTTCAGTTACCTGAGTGACGGATGTTAGGGGATGGCCTAGTGCTCAGGTAATCACTTTTTCCCTCTCAGCTTCATTGACACTATTACCTATGGTCTCCCCCAAACAAGTGGACGAACTACTGTCCCAGAGTCCGATGGGATGAAAGGAAATTTCCAAGACCGAAAAGTAAATTCACTTACGAGCAGAAGAAAATATAACAAGAAAACATGTGCTGTGTCATAACCACTCGTGTAATCAGCACATAATCACATGGAAGCTTCATAAATCAAACTGGATCAGATTTAAATGAACATGAGAGTTTGGTATGCATATGTGGCAATGAAATGAAGAAAAATGTATGTATGGGAGAGCTGGAACAGGTTACTGATTCACACAGTGGATTGTAAAATCTACACATTAGTTGAATATTAGGTCAGAAGAGGCTACAGTAGTTTGGCCGCAACTTTCAAGCTGATGGATTCTTCCCTGACTGAGTTCTCCATCCTTGGGCAATTGTGGACTACCATCTGCAGTAGATATCTCCCCCATTGTGACTGACTGAATGACTGACTGACTTCCCTTTTTACTGAGCTTTTTGTAATATGTTCCTATGTAAGTTTTTTATACTGTGCAGTTTTTTTGTAGTGCATTTTTTCCTGTTGTTTTCTGCTGTAAGCCTTAAAATCCCATGAATGCAATTGTTGTTGTTGATGATGATGATGATGATGATGATGATGAAGAAAGCTGTTAGTATGAGCTTGGTTATTGCTCAAACCCAGTATCTGTACTCATTTATGTAACATCAGTTCATTGTTACGTAAAAACATTAGAAGTTATTTGAAACAAATAAACTAAGAGAACAGTAGTTCATTATAATCATGATTTACTATTTAAAATGTTGAAAAGTAGAGCTGCAGTAATAGGAGAAACAAGATAATGGCAAAAGCTCAAATTTGGTAATTTCTATACAGTTCTTGATTCTGAAAATTCAGAAAGGAGCAGAGATACATTTAAAAGCAAATTCTCACCATTTTCAATTTATCTCTGATCCTGGCAGAATTTTAGCCTTCCAGTGTTCAACTTTGGTTTTATCATCACAGTAACATTCCCAGCAGGAACGGAATGACATAGAGCAACAGGAGTTGACAACTTATTTCTAAATCAAACTGTTTTTCAGTAAATAGATGCAAGGCCAGTTTAAGACTAAAGTGACACAAACCACCTTTTGGGGCACCAAGTTCAGAAGGGAACCCGAGGCACCACAATTGCGAGATTTCTGTATAGGATGTACCGTATTTACTCGAATCTAAGCCGCACCTGAAAAATGAGACTCGAAATAAAGGAAAAAAAAAAAATTCCCGACTCTAAGCCGCACCGGAAATTTGAGACTCGAAATTCAAGGGGAGAGTAAAGTTTTAGGCCACACCTCTAAATCGAAACAAAGTTGGTCCATTGTAATATGAGACACAATTTAGGTCGAATGAATGACGGTACAGCTACAGTGGTTTGGTTCGAGTCGTAAGCTTAGCAGTTAAGCTTTACCAGGTAGCCATTGCTACGCGTCAGGCGCTCCGTCCGTATTTATACGGGTACCCTTCCTTTTTCACATGCTTCGTCTGGTTTGAATCGATTGCTTCTTTTGCTTTGATCTGATAAGTGTTGTTTTCTTTGTTATAGGTGTTTGCGTCACTCTAAGCTGAAAATGCATTACTGTACTGTGTCACACATTGTTTGTCGCATTCTGATAGTGCGTGTTTACGGCCTGTCGCCGCTCGCGGCATGGCTTGCTTTGTGCGCGCTACCGCCGCTTACAATTAAAAAAAAGAGAGTAATCGTCTCATTAGCGAAACAATGGCAAGAGACTGCTATTTGTTGTTACTTACACTGCTGCTTTCTTTGATAATGATCAACAAGAACCAAATAATGGACTGCATATGATAGAACATGTTCTGAACGAAAGTTTGGCGAAAATTTTTCTCCGTTTGAAAATCTTTGCGGCCGCTTCTTTAGTACATCAAATTCTGCACAGAAATTAGAGTCATCTTAGAATTAAAAATCTAGTCAGTTGCCGTGCTTCATTTCTGGCTGTATCACTATTAGACATAAGAATATAACGAATATAAACATGACACGATACGTATATTCTTCCGCGTTTGCTGTTGTCTCACTCTAGTTTCGTAGTTTACTAGGCAGACAGGATTTAAATGAGATAGCAGCAAACACGAAAGAATACATGGCAAAATGTTGATGTTCGTATTATTCTTATGGTGAAGAGAATACTGCATGTGATTCACATTTCATGAGGTTCCTATTAGCAACCATCTCTTCTCACAGGTGGCCATATAGACAAACATCCCAAACAGTCTTGCATGTCGGATTTTCGTAGTACATTGAAATTCTGCTACATTCGAAGATGAACAATACGGAATTTGTATTTACTTCGTTGGATAATGCAGGAAAATGAAAATGCAAATGCAGTGGTCGAAACTCGGGGCGGAGAAAAAAGGCTCGTCTTCCACTTTTTTTTTTTTTTTTTTGCGCCAGTATTTATCTTTGTGCCTACAAAGCATGCCTGTGTAGCGCTAAGTATATTCGACGGCAGAAGTTAGTTGTGGCGGCACCTACCAACATTTTTCAGAACTTCCACTTGCTTTGCCCTCAATTCTATGCCGCAGGCGGCTTTTTGGATTACAAAAACCGGAAAAAAAGTGCGTCTTAGATTCGAGTAAATACGGTATCACAGTTAGTGGTGGCCATGTTTGGTGCCAAGCTGAGATGCAAGGTTTGTACACAAAGTGTATTAAAATTTGTAGCAAAAACTTATATGAACGAAAGTATACAAGAAAAAGAGGGGGGGGGGGGGGAGTGCCAAACGATAAGTTGCTCCTGTGCAAAAATGTTCTCGAACTGCTCCTGAAGAGATGTGGGCCCCTCACTACACTGCTAGCCATTAAATTGCAGAAAGGACAACAAATAAAGAAATTTTCCATATTGTGCATTAATAAATTGGTAAGAATAATACACAATTAACTTTGTGTTTGGTTTGGGAGTATACAAGGTGCAAAACTTGATACACAAGGACAGCCACAGTAAATCCACACCAGCTGAACATCGAATTGAAATGAACTTGTAGACAGATACAGGCATGCCGTTCTATGGTACTTCATCTCTACACCAGACTTCATCAATCATAATGGCTGGCAAGTGGTGAAATACCAGTATCTCAGAAACCAGTGTTGAAGCGAGCTGGGATCTTTTTCCTTGCCATCTGCCTCCTTAAATTCATTTTGACTAAGTACCATTAACATAAGTGTGTATAATCTGCATTTTCATAAAAGAGAAAGGTTGGCGCTCCGTATTAAAGTATATAGCACCAGGTCTAATTTTGTACACGTCATCAATTTCCTAATTTATTTTGACTATTCCTAGTTAATATCTTTTGTTATATGGTGAAATCAGTAATTGTTTCATTAGTTAGATTCTATTGTTGACTTACAAACAAATATAAATTCTGTAATAATTATAACATTTGGAAACTGAAGAACGACCACAGTGAGTCATTCTATTCACATGTGTAAGCTATCAATAGCATGCTTTCCAATAAAATGGAACGACGTTAGGAGACAAATCATGGTAGTCGGATAAACAAACTACGAGAATAGTTTTCCCCACAATCTAAAAGAAATGACAGAACACGAAAACTTCCACTAAACATGGTACGGTTACTACAAAGTCTGTTCTGTCATCTTGCAAAGTTGCCCACCATGTAGCAAAGAAAAAGAAACCTCATACAGAGGAAGACCTTATTTTACCACCTGCTCTGGACATGGCACTACGATGAGTGAGTGAGCTGCCAAGTGTGCCTTTGTCAAAGAACAGTACTAGTTGTAGCAGCAGCAGCAGCAGTAGTAGCTTTATTCATCCGTAGATCTCTTTTTACAACGATATAGAACATGTCAAAGTATTTACAAGCTTAGACCAATTTAAAATAAGATAATTTGTACACACATCCATTTACAGACTTCTAGTGAGAGCCAATCATTAGATTTACTTCTTTTATACAATATTTTTTTTTTACAAATAACTTGCTAAATAATGTAATGCCATGCTGCTCACACACACACACACACATACACACATACGCACGCACACACACACACACACACACACACACACACACACACACACACACACACACACTTACTAGTGATCTCTGGGCCATTTTATGTACCACAACTTCCCATTTGCTATCCTGAAAAAATGAGTCAGCATCCCTTTATAATGAGTGAGATGTTGAGCACAAAAAGAGGAAGAGGTGTTAGTGTTGTGCTATGCATAGCTTGGGGGTGAGTATTTATAGAAAAGGAAAAAAGGGAAAAAAAACATAGTGTGAAGGTGTTATGTGGAAAGTTGGATGTTTTATAATTAATATTATTTATTTGTGGAACTGTTTTTTACCAAACCCCTACCCTGTTTTATCTAATTAATCCTTCAATGTATAAAATGTATTGCATAACAGGTACTTTTTAGCTGCCTTTTTAAATAAGAATATTTTTGCAATTTCTTTAGTTTCTCTTGGGAATTTATTGTACAGTTTTATTCCTTGGTAGAAAATGCTGTTTCGAGTTTTACGTTAATTTTTCTTTATAAATGTAAGTTGAGTCTAGCTCTTGTTCCATGGTCATAGATAGTGCTGTTCGTGCAGTAATTACCAATGTTATTTTTTGTGTGTACAACTGACTGGTAAAATGTATCCACATGGTGCAGTTAAAATCCCCAGTGTTTTGAACAGATCTTTACAATGAGCTATTAGTCGTGGAATTCGATATGGTTGATGACATTGATAATCAGTTGATAGAAAACAATCAAAGATAAGGCCAATTTCACCTATCAGTTGGGCTAAAGTTACACACAACCAGAATGATGTGAATCTAGCTTGTTATATGCTGTTTCCAGATGGGCAAATTTCATGAAATATTTTTTTGTGCGAGAAATAGTCCTTGGAACAAAAGCAACAGACCCCTTCGAAAAAGTACACAAATGGACAAAACCAACACTAACCAGGAAAACTTTGTAGGTGTGTGTACAGTTGTAGGTCGTAGTATGGCAGGCTGTTTGGCCGAATTGTAAGCTTTGATCTCTTCAAGAGTCGTGCACTGATAACAGGCTGAGCACATTCCTCCAACTTATCACAGTAACTCTCGCTGCCTTCTATGTGAAAATGATGTAGGGACTCACGATTTGCAACCGCCAGACAAAATGTCAGCCTTTAGGAAGAAACTGCTGTTGTGGAAGAGAAAGCTGGGTGATAAAGATATAAATTACATTTTCCGTGCTCTTCGAACGATTTTAGGAGACAAGGGCTTTCAGTTGAGTCAAGCACTGAAGTTCGTGATTGTGGATCATTTAACTGAATTCTTTGGTTAGTTACTTGCTACGTTCACATGCGACACATCTCCTGACAGACGAAAACCGAATTTCAGAAACCGTTTTTCGCTGTCGCGTTCATGTTAAGCCTGATTTCCTCAGCCATTAATTTCTTACACGTGTAGATCCCCACCTCTACCATCGCACGTACGATGTTTCCACACACCTGGGTTGGAAACGCTTCTTACATGACTTCCAAGATTCGAAAAGTAAAATTACTCGTAGGGGAGATGCGCAGCTTTTAGCCGAAGAGCATATAATGACATTAATGAAGAAAAAACTGAGCCACAGATGTTGGACATAGAAATGTGTATCTCGTAGGAATCGGTCAGGAACATCAAATATGCTAATAAGGAAGCTATGTTACGAAGGCGATGTTTCGTAATTTACATTGGCAACTGGCGTCACTGCAGTATACCGTATTGCCCTCCGAAGAGCACTAGTTCTAAATTCTTATGTTTTTTACAATACAACCGAAAGTAAAGTTTTTCCCAACAGTTCAGCTTTGTTTTTATTTTCAGTTAGTCAACGATCTGTTAGGTCACAGACGCCGTGAATATATGTTTGTTTTAGCAGTACGGTATTTAATTTTGTAACTGAACATTGTACTACTGTGCAGAACTGTCATTACTCAGTGATGACGCCAATAACGAACACTTACGTTTACATAGGATTTTAATAGGCGTCAAGATTAATTTTAAATCTGCAAGGCCACCAATAAATTTCCACTTCACGGTAATATCTGCACTCAAAGACTAAGCAAAAAATATTATAAATATACTGAAATTAAAAAATACCTTCAACAGTATTGACTGCTCTGCAGCAATACGAACCTCAAAATGTTTATGTGAATTCCTAAGGGACCAAAACTGCTGAGGTCATCGGTCCCTAGACTTACACACTACTTACATAACATTACATTTTTATTGGTCCTTTTGATCATTTGTTGTACAGGGTACACAATATAATATTGGACAAGTCATTGTTATTTACAATACGTTTTTAAATCATACAAGAATATGTACATTGATTTAGACTTAATATTAGCACAACTGAACGTTCAGCTTCCATACATTATATTTAACCCA
This sequence comes from Schistocerca cancellata, assembly GCF_023864275.1. Classification (NCBI taxonomy): domain Eukaryota; kingdom Metazoa; phylum Arthropoda; class Insecta; order Orthoptera; family Acrididae; genus Schistocerca; species Schistocerca cancellata. Next base: position 1,032,561,305 of record NC_064626.1, on the reverse strand, counting down.
AGTAATTCAATGTTTTTTAGTATTTGGCAATAAATTTTTATGTTTCAAGATATTCATCTATATTATAATAACGTTTTTGCAATAAATATTTTGGACAGCAGTTATAAATTTTGATGTCTTTTATTGTTTTAATGTTTGTAGGTAGCTTATTGTATAGTCTGTTTCCAGTTTGCAGTGGTCCATTCTGTTTAAGTGTTGTTTGTGCATGTTGAACATGTATGTCCTGCTTTCTTCTTGTGTTATACACACAGGTAAAATGTACAGACATGGTAGTGGAAGGATATGTAGGTTCTTGAATAAGGGCTTGCATGAGCTTCTTGATACAGCATTTTCTATGGCTCTTACAACTCTCTTCTGGCATATAAAACAATTTTTCTAGCAGATGCGTTTCCCCTAAAGATTGTGCCGCGTCGTGAATCACAGTAGAGCAGCGATTAACAGTCTAACAACACTTTATTTCGTAGTCACAGAACATACAATACAACATGTCAAAGATACACTGTCCTAAGAGTAAACAAACAGTGCCCGAAGTACATCACTCTGTGACATCCTCCCCACCCTGGTCAACCTCCAAAGGTACGGCCAGCTGCACAGGACAACTAATGATGTGACCTTCTGGTGTCCGGAGTATTATCGTCCTTACCCTGCCGTCTCTTCCTGGCGGTACCTTTTCTATCCTGGCCTTCTTCCACATGTCGCGGACGAAGATCCTCTTGGATCAGCACGATGTCGCCAGGGCGAAAGGGGATGACTCGTCCCGATGGGCGTTTAACTTCATGGTAGTTCCGGAGCTCCAATAGGTATTCTTTAATCCAACGGTTCCAAAAACTGTCACAGAGTTGCTGTCTCAGTCGGAATTCCTTTGTTAAATTCGTGTTCGCTGAAGACTCTGGTCCCGTTGGAATAGTCCTAAGTTTTTCTCCCATCAGAAAATGGGAAGGTGTGAGTGCATCGGAATCATCTGGTGTGATAGACCTGGAGTTCACCGTGGCATCAATACTCATCAAGGTGGTGTTCAGTTGTTCCTCAGTGAGCTTTGTGAGTCCCAATACCTTCCGTAGGCAACGCTTTATAGTGCCCACCATCTTCCCAACCAAGCTGCCTGAGAGACAATGAATTTCCAAGTAATACCGTGGTGGGCGAGGAACTGATAAGTTTTTGTGGTGGTTAATGCCTTCCAAAGTTGGGCTAGTTTCATATTTGTGGTGTGGAATGTTTTCGCGTTATCTGTATACATAATGTAGGGTAGTCTGCGTCTTCCAGCGAATCGCTGAAGTGCCATAAGAAACTTGTCCATTGACAACTCTGTACAGAGTTCAATGTGTACAGCTCGTGCGGTAGCACATGTGAAAAGAATAATATATGACTTGTGGGTTTCCTTCCACACTGTGATAAATAGTGGGCCAGCAAAGTCTATTCCGGTTACAGCAAATGGTTTGGCAGGCGAAACTCGTTCAGGTGGCAGTGGTGCTTCGATCTGTTGCCCTCATGGATTCAAGATCTTGCATGCGAGGCATGAGTGTAGGATTCTTTTGATGACCTGACGAGCACTAAGGTTCCAAAATTCGGTTCGCCATTCGGATAGTACAGAACGAACTCTGAAGTGATGGAGGCAGATGTGTGTCTCTCGAATAACCAGTTGTGTGAAGTGGTGGGAACTGTCAAGGAGTACAGGATGTTTTTGTTCCCTATTTAGGCTGTGCACCTCCTAGATGTATCAGTCCATCTTCTACAAAAGGATTGTATCATGCGATTTTTGACTCTTTTGGCAGTGGTAAATTATTCTGAAGTGCATTTAATTCGCTGGGGTAGGAATCCCTCTGGCCCACTCGAATCCAATACATTTTGGCAGCTGACAATTCGGTGGCTGTAAGTTCTCCTGAAGATTTATTCTTCTAACGAATGTTGTGTAGGAAGCGAAGAGTCCATGCTGTGATACTAATGGGTTTCCAGTATGAGCTAAATTTAAATAAGTTCTGAAGGCTGGTTGGCGTAGATATCGACAAGACTTGGCTCTGGGTTTTCTTCCTCTTTTCTTCGGGAGGAAGTCGTACCATTGTTGGAGTATCATTTGGCCAGCATTCAGGAGGGCATGCCACCAAATATCCAGAGGATTCATTTGGTAGCCGAGGAGTCCACATGAGAGGTGGTCAGCAGGATTGTCTCGTCCTGAGCAGTGTTTCCATTGCATGGGAGTCGTGTGTGTTTGTATCTCAGTTACATGATTACAAACGAAGGTCTTCCATCTGTTAGGATGTGTTATTGTAGAATCCGTCCACAATATCGCATGGGCAATTCTAAAGTCTGTTACATGGCAAAAGTAACACAATAGTCTGGTCCCAAGTACTGCCGCTAAAAGTTCTAGTTGAGGCAATGTCACCTTCTTAATAGGAGCGAGTCTGCTCTTGCTACAAGCTAAAAGGGTTATGACATGATCATCTAAGACAGTACGAATGTACAAAGCTGCTCCATATGACTTTTCCGAGGTGTCACAGAATACGTGCAGCTGAGAGTCTCTTACGTGAGCTGTAGCTATCCATCTAGGGACATGTATATGTGACAATGATGAAGGTAAGCTAGATATCCAAGTGCGCCATCGTGCCCCTAAGCCCCAGGGCATAAGTTAATCCCAGCCAATGCCTCGGCACCATGTGTCCTGGAATAGTAATTTCCCAACAAGAGAAACAGGGGAAAACAGTCCGAGAGGGTCACAGAATTTAGCCGTACATTGTAAAAGGAGTCGTTTGGTGGCTGGCTCTTCTGACGACCTTCTGATGATTTCGCTAGGATCTATACAGAAGTAGTCTTCTGCGGTGTTCCAATCTACGCCTAAAACTTGAGTCTGGGTGTGGAGTTCTCGCCCTCTCCCCAGATAGTTTCGAGTTGTTCACAGTTGGTAGCCCATTTTGATAAGGGGAGACTGATAAATTTCATTAGGGATACAAGTTCATAGTATATAGTTATCACCAAATTATCATCTTCTGCCAGCCGGGGTGGCCATGCGGTTCTAGGTGCTACAGTCTGGAACCGCGTGACCACTACGGTCACAGGTTCGAATCCTGCCTTGGGCATGGATGTATGTGATGTCCTTAGGTTAGTTAGGTTTAAGTAGTTCTGAGTTCTAGGGGACTGATGACCTCAGAAGTTAAGTCCCATAGTGCTCAGAGCCAATTTTTTTATCACCTTCTACTGGGATCACAAAGTCGTCCATGTATGCAGTCTTGTTTTAGAAGTGGCGTTACGGTTGGAAATGCTGTCATACACTTGTCGGAAAGTTCTCTTAGTGTTGCAGAAAGTAAAAATGGACTGCAGGTCAGGCCGAATGGGAGTCTGTTAAAATGGTATTCGTCGTTTGAAGATTTCCTGCTTGATCCTGGCTAATTTTGAACCAGAAGAATCTGGTCAAGTCTTTGTCCTTTTTGTTCAAGATTAATTGAAGGAAAGCTTGTGTGATGTCCACGACGATAGCCGTAGAATATAGTCTGAAACGCAGTAAAATTTCCAGAATCTCTGGTAATAGGTTCGGTCCTACTTCTAATACCTCATTGAGAGAAGGTGCATTGTTTTCGTGAGATGAGGCGTCACAGACTATTCTCCACTTAGTGGTTCCATATTTCTCCTTCCTCACTGCATGATGATGGAGATAAAATATCTCCTTTCCTGAGACTGGGGTGAGAGCGACCTCTACTTGCCCCTGTAGTCTAGCATAAGATCGAAATACATTTGCTTAAAGGTCTCTTGACGTTGAAATCTTTCCCTAAGGTGCTTGAATCGTTTTTCCGTGATCGGTCTGCTGCTCGAAAGCACTGTATGTTGTCTTTTGGGAATTGCAACCACTGCTCGATGATCCTTTATAGAGAAAGATGCTCTAAACTCTTCAAGAAGTCTCGTATCCTTGTTGTTCACAGGTAGATCCTAATCGGCAGTAGTCCCTACAGTTTCCAAGTCCCAAAAGCGTCTGAAATCATTGTCCGAGTGCAGAGGAGATCGGTCAGTCTGAGCAAAATTTACCACGGTTGCATGCACACAGGCTTGTGACTTGTTACCACTAAGTATCCAGCCAAACAGAGAAGGAACTAGCACTAAGGTTTCAGAGACGTGTATGGACGAATTGTGCTTCACTATCTTCCAATAAAAATCGCCTCCTACAAGAATCTCCACGGGATGATCTTCTGTTGAATCGGTTTTCGGATCTGCTAGCGTATTCTTACGGGCATCTGGTAAATTCTTTATATGTTGTGGAACCGAAGGCTGGTGAGAAATAACGTCAGTACTTTCTAAGGCAGTAAGTGGCACTGAAGAATTCTGCCAAAGCCTCTTCATACTAAACTGAACGAGCCTGCGGGGGCGTGGGCGTGTAGGGTTTGATTCAAAGGAACAAACGGTTAGTTCTTGTCGGTCTACCGTTTGTAGTTTCAGATCATCAATCAGCGATTTTGCTATGAGGCTGCACTGACTACCTGCGTCCAGTAGACATCGCGTTGTCCTGCTCAATCCTGTAGGTCCTGAGACGCATACTTAAGCTGTCTGAAGGGACATGTATCCGTGGGGAGCGACGGATACCTTTCCCACAGAAGTAACGTATGTCTGACCCACAGGACTCCTAATATCCTTTCGTTCCTCACAAATGGACTTATGATGCAGTCTTTTACAGTTAAAACACCGAGCCTTTTCTTTCTTTTTGCAATTTGACCCTTTGTGCCCAAGTTGAAGTCAAAGAAAGCATGTGTTTGCTAGTTTCACTTTATGTATTCGATCATTAACGTGTACGACCTTCTTACAGTTTTGCGCCCAATGGCCGCAAGATTCGTAAAAGATGCAGAATGCTTCCTTTACGCTGGTATCCTTCAGAGTCGATCTCTTAGATTTCGCGTGTATGTGAAGTGTGGACGCTGTGGGAAGGTTACTAGAAGTGCTGGAAAATTCACCGCGTATCTTCTGCATGGTAAGCACCCCATCGACTTCCTCATTCAGAAACTCAATCAGTTGCAAAATGTCCCCTTCAGATATTCCCATAGGCTTGGCGTGAATCATCCAGCGGCGGAATATGTCATCCGGAAAAGCGCGTACAATTTTCGGAGCGAGGACTCAGCCGTATCTGTTCACGTCTTCCTCAAGTGCCCGGAGAGGTTGAATACATCGCTGGCATTCAATGAATGTTGAATTAAGTTCCTCTGGGGTGGACAGCTGAATTGGTTTTATGGCTTCGAGATAATCTAGGTGGGCTTGAATTATTCGATCCTTGTTGCCATAACGCGCCCGGAGAATCCTCTTCATTTCTGCGTACTTCTCGGCCGTCACCACAATACCGTCCACTAAATGCTTTGGTTCTCCCGAGAGATAGCCGCGAAGAAAGATGTGTTTATTAATTGTAGTTACCGTCGGATCGTTGTCAACCGACTGCTCAAACTGCTCCCAGAATCATGCCCATGTCTCGAGATCGCCTGAAAAAAGGCTCAAGCTTGATCGGCGGAAGGTTTACTGAAGCTGTGGGAGCACTCATTGTTACAGATTGTACCAGCGGATTGTCGGGAATATTTATGTCTGCCACCGATTTCGCAAGCTGTTTCTCTATATCTTGAGACAATCGAGAAATTGAGAGTTTCGCAGTGTCTATATAATCTTCGCATTTAAGAACATCTTCTTCGTATTCGTCATCGTCTAACAACTCGTGAATATCATCATCTAATTTAACGAGGCGGTTCAGAATGCTTCCCAATCTGTCATTGTAATACACTCCTGGAAATTGAAAAAAGAACACCGTGAATTCATTGTCCCAGGAAGGGGAAACTTTATTGACACATTCCTGGGATCAGATACATCACATGATCACACTGACAGAACCACAGGCACATAGACACAGGCAACAGAGCATGCACAATGTCGGCACTAGTACAGTGTATATCCACCTTTCGCAGCAATGCAGGCTGCTATTCTCCCATGCAGACGATCGTAGAGATGCTGGATGTAGTCCTGTGGAACGGCTTGCCATGCCATTTCCACCTGGCGCCTCAGTTGGACCAGCGTTCGTGCTGGACGTGCAGACCGCGTGAGACGACGCTTCATCCAGTCCCAAACATGCTCTATGGGGGACAGATCCGGAGATCTTGCTGCCCAGGGTAGTTGACTTACACCATCTAGAGCACGTTGGGTGGCACGGGATACATGCGGACGTGCATTGTCCTGTTGGAACAGCAAGTTCCCTTGCCGGTCTAGGAATGGTAGAACGATGGGTTCGATGACGGTTTGGATGTACCGTGCACTATTCAGTGTCCCCTCGACGATCACCAGTGGTGTACGGCCAGTGTAGGAGATCGCTCCCCACACCATGATGCCGGGTGTTGGGCCTGTGTGCCTCGGTCGTATGCAGTCCTGATTGTGGCGCTCACCTGCACGGCGCCAAACACGCATACGACCATCATTGGCACCAAGGCAGAAGCGACTCTCATCGCTGAAGACGACACGTCTCCATTCGTCCCTCCATTCACGCCTGTCGCGACACCACTGGAGGCGGGCTTCACGATGTTGGGGCGCGAGCGGAAGACGGCCTAACGGTGTGCGGGACCGTAGCCGAGCTTCATGGAGACGGTTGCGAATGGTCCTCGCCGATACCCTAGGAGCAACAGTGTCCCTAATTTGCTGGGAAGTGGCGGTGCCTTCCCCTACGGCACTGCGTAAGATCCTACGGTCTTGGCGTGCATCCGTGCGTCGCTGCGGTCCGGTCCCAGGTCGACGGGCACGTGCACCTTCCGCCGACCACTGGCGACAACATCGATGTACTGTGGAGACCTCACGCCCCACGTGTTGAGCAATTCGGCAGTACGTCCACCCGGCCTCCCGCATGCCCACTATACGCCCTCGCTCAAAGTCCGTCAACTGCACATACGGTTCACGTCCACGCTGTCGCGGCATGCTACCAGTGTTAAAGACTGCGATGGAGCTCCGTATGCCACGGCAAACTGGCTGACACTGACGGCGGCGGTGCACAAATGCTGCGCAGCTAGCGCCATTCGACAGCCAACACCGCGGTTCCTGGTGTGTCCGCTGTGCCGTGCGTGTGATCATTGCTTGTACAGCCCTCTCGCAGTGTCCGGAGCAAGTATGGTGGGTCTGACACACCGGTGTCAATGTGTTCTTTTTTCCATTTCCAGGAGTGTATTTATAATCCGCGATTTCCGATGTGTCTGACAACCTTGCAGCTTCTGTTACGAATCGCATAATGTTTGCTCTTTCTCTCATACGTTTTCTCTTTAGAGAGTGTAATTGGGCTTCTGGTTTGTGGTCTGGCATGTCCACTCCGTCGGATTACTCGAAAGTTTAAGGCAGTGTCGGCTAGCGATCAGCTGGTCCCAGTGAGATCACTGGCTGGTCCTAGTAAGGCGTTATCTTTGGATCGCTAGTCGAAGTAGTTCAATTGATGGTCGCTAGACGGCAGCACAAGTTATAAACAACCTACAGGCGTAGCGTAGGATCTGATTCAATCCAATTCAATTCATTAGCGTCCTTGTAGTACATCATCAAAATGACATAGGACTTGTCAATAAACATTACAATTTAAAATACATGTACATGAAAATTTATAATTGAATTTACTTGTCACTTGGACATTACAATTTTAATAGAACTATAAGAACATTAACATAAAAATACACAAGTAGGATGACAACATACAAAAAAAGCTAGTGATTCTCACATCAAAGATTATTTCCATTCTTACATTAACACTGTTTCACACATTCATAGAAACAGCAAGTATTTAAATGTGAGCAACTACACATATAATTACACGTGATAATACATTAAAGAGCTAATCGAACAGCTACAATAGCAGTACAGAGCGGCAATAATGCAATCAGTTGCCTTTACAAATGGCACCACAAAACACGTCGCGTGATAATTCAATGGAACTTAACTGTGTATGCAGGCGGTTGTTGTCGAAGAGCTTGTTGTGTGGTGTGACAAATCGCTGCAGTAAGCCCCCTCCAAGGTTATTTAAAAGGGAGGTTGGGCCCGAAGCTAAATCGGCTGTGATTGGCTGGCGCAGTGACGTCACTGTAGGAGCAAAGTGAGGCAGTGGCTAGCGCATCAAGCGACTCTTACTAAGAACAAGCAACTACTTACAACAGCAATAAGCTCACAGGAAATTATTTAAAACAGTTGATTTACCTGTTTAGATGTTTGCAGTAGAAGAAGAGTGCCACTGTCTCGATTTCGCTTCTGTGCTGCTTTCTGCATTTTATGCTTCGTATTCAGGAACCGCATACGAATGAAAAGTCGTATTCTGACATACAGTTTTATAACGTGTGTCGAAAATTCCGGATATTTAGTTTGGACAGCAGTGCATATTGTTTTCACTATATTTTTTCCCTTGGAAATACTATCCAATCCATTAAATTCATTAAAAATTAGTTCAAACTGGGACACCTTATGTAGCCACTCATCTGTTGGAACTGTAAGCCCACCGCGAGATAGAAATTCAATCCAACCATAATTTTCATTTGTTGGAGGACTTAAAATATCAGCAGACGGCGTTCCCAGTGTCTTGTCACAGTTCTTTGCACGATATGCAATGTAGCCAGCCAGGTAACGAAATCCTTCTGCAGAGCAGTCACATCCCTCTTTGACAGCAGATTCTTCTGGTGCAGGTTGAAGAGGAAAGTTAATATCTCGTAGCTCTTCTTCACCATCTATGATTTGCAGTGCTTCGCTCATGTCAGGCAAAATTCCTGTGAACAGATATGACGTAAAAAATCCGTCACACTCATCTGCCTCTACTGATGTGTCACGTGAAAGAGGAATGTCATGAGCATTGTGTCCCAGCAGTAACAGCCGTAATCGATATTTTACTTCTGTTGGAGAAGGGTTCAAATGGAAATGACCAATTCCTCTGATCTGCGAGAAAAATTTTCCAGTGCATCCTGGTTCAATCTTGCAGTTAAAATATATGTTACTTGTAGTGGCTGAAGGTCTGAAAACAGTCCAAATAATGACCGAACAGTTGTCATAATCCAGAATGAGATTTTCACTCTGCAGCGGAGTGTGCGCTGATATGAAACTTCCTGGCAGATTAAAACTGTGTGCCCGACCGAGACTCGAACTCGGGACCTTTGCCTTTTGCGGGCAAGTGCTCTACCATCTTTTTTTTTCTTTTTTTTTTTAATTCACCAAAAACAGTAACAAAAATGGCTACAATGAAATGACATAAATAAGGTGACAGATAATTTCAGTCATAAATTACAGTATTCAAAAAATGAGTCTTTAGCAGTAGCACAATTTAGCACCTTCACTGTCACCTTCAACTGGTGGCAGATCTGCATGCACATTTTCTTCTTCTGCAGCCGGTTCCTCATTATCATTTCCCAGACCCAAATTAATCATTCAGTAAATCCTTTATGTGTGTTCCTTCCAGGGTAAATTACATGGACAGAAGAGAAGTCTCGAACAGCGACATCGCAAAATATTTCACTGCCTTGTTGTTTTTGTCAGTTCCAGCCTTCTAAACGCATCTATAGGGAGTTCAAGATCTACCTTTATGTCAGACACCAGATGTTTCTCGCCATATTCTTGTATCTGCTGTACTACTGATTTATTTTTCATGTCTGACTTGCAGGTGAGGTTAGGGTCGGGAACGTGCCCCAATCCATTCCCTCTCTACTAGGAATCCAGTTCCTAACCTATACCCATTCGGTTGAAGACAATTCGGAGCATGTTACCATATTTCTTATTGTGATTCTGATATTTGAGTATTTTCTCGAATTCATTTTCCATATACATCTTGTATTCAATATGTTCATCGCTCCCAATATTGTTAAAAACATAACTTTTATATTTGCCCATTAACCAAATCACTGCGTTATTTTTTGCCTGAGGGTAGTAACTTTCCTCTGGTCTGAAGAAAATGTTAGTCGGTACATTGTTTGCTGAAGTTCTTGTTATTTGAGCAATTTTCTCCCTGGTCCACCTCCAGTTGATAATCCGATCTCCACAAGTGTAACGATGAAGCACACTATCAACGACGTTGCATTTGCAGCAGAGGTTTGTGTCACTTAAACCGATGGCAAAGAGACGCTCATTAGTGCTGATGATGTTATTGACTACCTTGTACCACGCTGTTCTCACGTCAGACGAAAGAACATCACTACTGATGTCTTTCCAGACCACATTCCATGCTATTCCAGCATATTTGGTTTCTATGTTATTTTTCCTTTCATGTTTCCGTCTTTCAGCTAAAATCGCCTTTGCTGTTACGTTTTTAGAGCTTAAAATCTTTTTGCTGAGATAACTTAGTTCAAGATAATACTCCCTAATGTGTTTCAGCTTAAAACTTATTTTTTGTGTATTTATCGGCGGCTCTACACTTTCTGGCCTGGCAATATCGTATAGTTTTGCTGTAATGCACCCTGGATCATTACACATTATGCTCCATGTTCGTTTGACATACAATGCCATCGCTTTAGACTTGATGTCGGTTAGACCCATTCCTCCATTGCTTGGATCCAAAACTGCTGTCTTCACCGGCACTCGAAACAATTCCCCTTTCCACAAGAACTTTGCTAAGGTGGACATGATCGTCTTCGCCACCATTGATGTAATGGGGAGAACCTGTGCTATGTAGTAGGCCTTGTATAAAATATACGTGTTGATAAACAGTATTCTCTGGAACTGGTCTATGCTACGTTGACAGTTTTCAATCAAAGCTCCCTTGATTTTTCTTGCCACCTCCCGCCAATTTATTGCTATCAGTTTTAAAAGGGACGTTGTCAATGCCATTCCAAGAGCTTTGTGTTCATTAACATGGTTCGCCCACTCAATGCGTAAGTTAGCAAGCCGCTTTATATTTAGAAATTTACTTTTATTTTCATTTACCCTCGCACCTGATGCGGAACAGTGTTTTGCAAGTATCATCTCTAGTTGTGTCACATCTGTTTGGTCTCTGATGATTACGCCTACATCGTCCGCGTAAGCACCTACCACGGTCTTTGTTCCTTGAATGGTAATGCCTGTCAGCCTGTGCTGTAGCTGTCTCAAGAAAGGTTCCAGCGATATAACGAACAGGAGCATGGATAAGGGGCTTCCTTGGCTAACACCCCTTTTTATCTCAATTTTTTTTGTCAGTTGACAGTTAACGGAGATTTGTGCAGTAACACCCATTGCCATGTTCTTGATGATGTCGATGGTTTTTGGCAGGAAGTCCATTCGGCGCATTATCTCTATCAGGTATTTGTGATTAATTTGATCAAATGCCTTATGGAAGTCTATGAAAAGCAGTCCACATTTTATGTTACTTGCCTGCGCTAGCGCAATGACATCGCGATACAAAGCCGCAGTTTGTAAAATCGTTCTTCTAAAAGCACAAGTCTGCTGTTGGCCTATGATGTCAGCAATGCATGGTGTAAAGCGCTTGTTAATTACTCGAGCTATAATTTTATAATCTGAATTTAAAAGCGAAATCGGCCGTAGGTTGTTTATTATTATTATTATTATTATTATTATTATTATTATTATTATTATTATTATTTTTTGCAGCTTCTGTTCTTCGGGATCAACACGATTTTGCATTGTTTGAACTCTGCAGGCACTGGCTTTCCTTGTAAGACTTCATTGACAATTTCGGTGAACTTTTCTCCTATTAGGGTCCAAAATCGTTTATAGAATTCAATGGGCAGTCCGTCAGGTCCTGGAGATTTTCTAGTACGGGAGGTGCACACGATTTCTAATACATCTTCCTTGGTGATGTCCGAAGAAATGTTCTCATCATCATCTCGCGATATTCGTGGAAGATATGTACCAAAGAGCTCATCGTATTCTTCTTCGTTTGTTTCCCCTGACGCATACATACGTTCATAGTACGCTGAGATCTCTTTAATTACTTACTTCATCATCTATTTGAAGTTCATCCATGAAACTTCTTCTTCTATTCTTAACGTGTCTGACCATCTGAGCTACCGAAGCACGACTCACGCCCGGTACTCACAGCTTTACTTCTGCCAGTATCTCGTCTCCTACCTTCCAAACTTTACAGAAGCTCTCCTGCGAACCTTGCAGAACTAGCACTCCTGAAAGAAAGGATATTGCGGAGACATGCCTTAGCCACAGGCTGGGGGAGGTTACCAGAATGAGATTTTCACTCTGAAGCGGAGTGTGCGCTGATATGAAACTTCCTGCAAGTAGCATTTCACATTCAACGCCATGGGCCATCTTTTGGCCGATTTCGTACTGCTTTCTGTAAACCTGGTGTAGTGCTACGGAATTACCTGCGATTTCAGTGACAAGTAGCAACTAAAAAGCGCAGTTAACAACCACGCCGTGTGCCATCTGTTTTTTTTTAATTATTTTTGTTAGCCAAAGTTCTTGCTACGCTCTTTCTTTGCGGTTCGGTATCGAGACCAATTGCGATTTCTGTGACAAATCCCAAGTAGAAGCTAAAAGCGCAGTTAACATTTTTTGCCGAGTGCCATCTGTTGACGGACGTTCGTACTTCGTTATAAGAACCTTGTGCCTAACGAGATCAGTGTACTGTGTGTGTGCATACTACATGACGAGAAGCACATTCAGCCGCAGTTATGGTTGGTCAAACACAGCTGTGACTCTGAATGTAGTATATCAATAAGAAGTACCACTGCCCTTTTCTCCTGAAAATATCAGAGACAAGTAAACTAAAACATGTGTTTGATTCTGCTTCCAATATGACAGTTGTGGTTAATACTCCACATGCCTACAGGACTTTGCAATGTTAACATAACAGAACTCAAACATCTGTATGTAATGAAATGAAAACAATATTATTGAGTCATATGAATGCCCCACTTTTGTTCTGAGACCGTTCAAGAATGGAGGAAAATTTTATACCTGGTGTTCTACATGGGAAGCGCACAAACAAGAACTTTTTGCCGACACTACAACCACCTACACAAGTAAGCTTTTCCTGTTTTACCTTCAAGTACTGCACTGAAACTCTTCCTAATTTAACTGGAAGATCTGTACTTCCCACTTTCATATCAACAGCCTCAAAACGCATACTCTAGACCTCAGGTTATGTTACAGGACAGTGACACCACACCAAGATTGTGGGGAAAGGGAGGGGGTGGGGGAGGGGGGGAGGCATGTCACTCTCCAATAAGTCTTAACCAATAATTAAATGGCGGAAAATTTACGGGTATAGAATGGCTTAACATGGGAAAAATGAGATTTTCATTATTCATTCACTGTATTTGACCTTTATTTATAATTCCTTTAAGATCGCATAATAACTTCAACTGTGTTTACGGTTCAATCAGTCATTCTGCACACTTATTTCGTAATTATGGCACTTTTAAGCTGCAAGTCCTCTAAGAGTTGTCTTGCATCTTCACGAGTCTCTCTCTCAAGAGCCTTGATGTGGATAGATACGCACAGCAACCAGTAATCAGAGTCGGAACTGCGCCTGCAAAATCACAAGGATTATTAAACATGTTTGCTATTACTAATTAGAAGCAATGTAATCGACAGAGTAGTATTGCTAATATTTCCTGTAATGAAAGCCACTCAATGGGGAATGTTTCACATTTGCAAAAACGCCCTCACTTAAGTAATGAAGTTCATCGAAACACTTAGAAGCTAACCTCTCGTCTGACGAAGGCAGTCTTCAGACGCCGTGGCAATTTCTCCACATCTGTTGACAATGATATTTTGAATTATCGCTATACTGAGTGACTGACACGTAGTTCAGATACATCTGAACTGAAGAATATGTTAGAATTCGTTTTCTGCACAGAAACTACACTCCTGGAAATGGAAAAAAGAACACATTGACACCGGTGTGTCAGACCCACCATACTTGCTCCGGACACTGCGAGAGGGCTGTACAAGCAATGATCACACGCACGGCACAGCGGACACACCAGGAACCGCGGTGTTGGCCGTCGAATAGCGCTAGCTGCGCAGCATTTGTGCACCGCCGCCGTCAGTGTCAGCCAGTTTGCCGTGGCATACGGAGCTCCATCGCAGTCTTTAACACTGGTAGCATGCCGCGACAGCGTGGACGTGAACCGTATGTGCAGTTGACGGACTTTGAGCGAGGGCGTATAGTGGGCATGCGGGAGGCCGGATGGACGTACCGCCGCATTGCTCAACACGTGGGGCGTGAGGTCTCCACAGTACATCGATGTTGTCGCCAGTGGTCGGCGGAAGGTGCACGTGCCCGTCGACCTGGGACCGGACCGCAGCGACGCACGAATGCACGCCAAGACGGTAGGATCTTACGCAGTGCCGTAGGGGACCGCACCGCCACTTCCCAGCAAATTAGGGACACTGTTGCTCCTGGGGTATCGGCGAGGACCATTCGCAACCGTCTCCATGAAGCTCGGCTACGGTCCCGCACACCGTTAGGCCGTCTTCCGCTCACGCCCCAACATCGTGAAGCCCGCCTCCAGTGGTGTCGCGACAGGCGTGAATGGAGGGACGAATGGAGACGTGTCGTCTTCAGCGATGAGAGTCGCTTCTGCCTTGGTGCCAATGATGGTCGTATGCGTGTTTGGCGCCGTGCAGGTGAGCGCCACAATCAGGACTGCATACGACCGAGGCACACAGGGCCAACACCCGGTATCATGGTGTGGGGAGCGATCTCCTACACTGGCCGTACACCACTGGTGATCGTCGAGGGGACACTGAATAGTGCACGGTACATCCAAACCGTCATCGAACCCATCGTTCTACCATTCCTAGACCGGCAAGGGAACTTGCTGTTCCAACAGGACAATGCACGTCCGCATGTATCCCGTGCCACCCAACGTGCTCTAGAAGGTGTAAGTCAACTACCCTGGCCAGCAAGATCTCCGGATCTGTCCCCCATTGAGCATGTTTGGGACTGGATGAAGCGTCGTCTCACGCGGTCTGCACGTCCAGCACGAACGCTGGTCCAACTGAGGCGCCAGGTGGAAATGGCATGGCAAGCCGTTCCACAGGACTGCATCCAGCATCTCTACGATCGTCTCCATGGGAGAATAGCAGCCTGCATTGCTGCGAAAGGTGGATATACACTGTACTAGTGCCGACATTGTGCATGCTCTGTTGCCTGTGTCTATGTGCCTGTGGTTCTGTCAGTGTGATCATGTGATGTATCTGACCCCAGGAATGTGTCAATGAAGTTTCCCCTTCCTGGGACAATGAATTCACGGTGTTCTTATTTCAATTTCCAGGAGTGTATTACGGTACTGTATGGCTACTTACGTATTAATTACACTATTAATATTTTCACAGTTGCTTCTTTAATACAAAATTAAAGCCAACGCAAGAACAAATATAAAACATACTTAATAATGACAGTTTTCTTGAGATGCAATTTTCTGTGTCAAGTGTAACTTTGTCATGTGGTGATAAATCGCAAGAGTCACAGAAATCGCAGGAGTCACACAAGTCGCGGAAATAGCAGTGGTAGAGTGGATTCGTTAACTGCGATTCTTAACTGCGACAAATTACAGTTAAGAATAACAGATACTGAAAAGTAGCATTCGCAGAAATCACTGATGTCGGTAAATCGCAGTTTGGACAATCATTAATGGTGTGTGAAGTACTTTCAAGAACAAGTTGATCAACACAACCGCACCAAAGATCTTTTCGGTACAGAATTTCCATCGACACTTGCAGTGAAAAACAAGAGCAATTTATTGTTTCTTCAGGCTCCACATTGAAATCGAAGTTCATTTCCTTATTGTTGCTGGTGTTCAAGAGCATGATGAAGCAGGAGTATCTGTAAATAGATAACAAGGCTTTACGAGTTTCGATACTTTTGCAACATCCTACTTCCATTAGGGAGGTTTTTCAGCGTTGGCAGTCATCAGTATGAAATATGGATCACGAATGAATCTGGAGAAAGAGATGCAAGTCTCAGTTCCCAATCATGTACCAAGATTTGAAGAACTGATGACTGAATAGCATCTATATATACTTGAAAGGACCAAATGATGTTATTAAAGTACCTTTCATAACAGGTAAATGAATTTTAAGATAAATAAAAGCAGAAAAAGCAAAGGAAAAAAGTTAAATGTGAAAGGCTGAATTTAAATTTGGCAGTTCAGAAGCAATCAGCAACAGACAGAGTTCAGGCGAAAATAGTAACAATCCCTTAGTTCCCATGGTGATACGGATCATAGCTACAAGTGGAAATAACAAAAAGGCAGGAGCCTACTTCTTTTCCTGTAGCCTTCATATGTGAAGGGCTGTGTAAAAACAATCAAAAGTTTGGTCTGGATCTATATTTTCTAAAATAACGAAATAAATGATATATAGGTGTTTCTTTTATTGTTGTTACTATCCCATCCATATTTACGCCTATTCCATTCATGTGATCATCATTGTATCTTCTAAATACGGGATCTTTGACCATCATGTAAGAGAGTATTCTCATAGTTAACTACTTTGTGCCTGACAGCTGATGAAAGCGATACGTTGAGTTTCCACCTGTGGCTGTACACCAACAGGTGCAACAGAGCACGTATCGAACAGGTGTCAACTATGCAGATTCAGTAAGCCAGACTGCAAGCTTTGATTGGCCCACTCAGAACGAAGCAACACGTGTGCTTAATTGGCAAGAGCAAAGTAATTTCAGTCATACTGTAGATGCAAAAAAACATCTACAGTGCATGGGGTAAATTTTGTGACAGTGCTAAGCCATTTATGCGGTAGTAAGCACAATGAGAAAATTTGAAATAAAACTGTGGCCTCACAGGTCTTTGCTTCTGTAATTTGCACACTCGTCACAAACTCCATTTTTCTATAAACTTTGGTCATTTTTGTTGCTGATACTATTATTCTAGAGCAGACACATTGAAAGTCAGCCGGCAGCTCCAGAGTACTGATCACTAAATGTTGGCACCATCTGGAACACTTTATGTTGACTATGGTCTGTTTCAGATTGCTGCCAACCTCAGCGAACTAACAGTTCTAACACTATAGTTGTGTGGTGAATTATTGTTGGTTTCACTAGGTTACTTTGATTAATAATAGTATTTGTAGTTATATTTAAATGCACTACTGAATACGAGACAACATCACAAAAGTTTGAAAAATGTTTTAAATGCCAGTTTTCTTTTTACACTGTATTGTATTACAACAGCCTTAATTAATTTAATGTTCCTTTCTACATACAAGTACTGCATTTGAAGATGCTCATTCAGAAGCCCATGTTACCTCCCAGTCAAAATTCATAGCATAGCAGCTAATTGATACGTGTCACACATGACTAAGTTGTCACTATTGGAAGACAAACAATAAAACATTCCTCCTCTAATCCTGCATTGCTGGTGCTACTTACTCCTGTGCCACCGATGTTAATGGACAACTTTACTTAGCTCATGGCCAAAGTCACTAACGTCAATTAAAATTAAGCCCATTATTAACTCTATAAATTGCAGGAAAAAAGGCACTCAAGACTGATGAGCCAAAACATTGTGGCCATCTGCTTAATAGCTTATTTGTCTATCTTTGGAACGAAAACATGACCACTGAGACTACATATTGAGGATCTGACAGTTTGTTGGTAGGTTTCTGGAGGTATGCAACATTAAATGTCCACACACAGATCGTGTAATTCGCTTAAATAACAGGCCCTGATTTGCGTAGCTAGGCGGTGATTGTCCAAGCCGGCCGCGGTGGGCGAGCGATTCTAGGCACTTCAGTCCGGAACCACGTGGCTGCTATAGTCTCAGATTCGAATCCTGCCTCGGGCATGGGTGTGTGTGATGTCCTTAGGTTAGTTAGGTTTACGTAGTTCTAAGTCTAGGGGACTGATGACCTCAGATGTTAAGCCCCATAGTGCTTAGAGCCATTTGAAGCATGATGCCCAATAGCTACCCAGATGGGTTCCATAAGATTTACATCAGGTGCACCTAGTCGCTGAGACCTCTACGAGAGTTCACTATATCGCTCCTCAAACCACTGTAGCACGGTTCTGGCTCTAAGACATGGACAGTTATACTGTTAAAAAATGACATCGCCTTTGGGGAAGACACCAAGTACGAAGGGATGCAGGTGGTTCGCAGCTGTCAGCATGTCTTTCATTACTACCACAGGTCCCAT
Source organism: Schistocerca cancellata (assembly GCF_023864275.1). Lineage (NCBI taxonomy): Eukaryota > Metazoa > Arthropoda > Insecta > Orthoptera > Acrididae > Schistocerca > Schistocerca cancellata. The sequence goes on along the minus strand of NC_064626.1, from coordinate 1,032,543,251 downwards.
GCAAGCGCAGGAGAATGTCTCCCATAGCATAATACTGCTCCCACCAGCCTGCAACTGTGATGTGCTGACCCCCCCCCCCTGCCAAAAAAAAAAAACTCCCAACCTAACCTCGTATTCAGGGCTACGCTACAGATCAATGTGTAGGTGAATAAATAACTTTATTTATGAAAATATACAGTACAGTCACCAACAAATTTAATATATTCACATACTCCTTTACCTTTAATCCAGATAAATACAGACTCATTGACAGATACTTTTCTCTTATTACGTGTATACAAGGATAAGGAAGAGGTTGACATATATGCGGATTTTCCAAAATCTTTATTGGCTAATTCTGCAAAGTGATAGGTGCGATAGGCGATGATGTCTCTGTCGACGAAACTTTCCAGGCCGGGAACATTGGGAACTCCAGTACCACCACGTACAATGGCTACAGTAAGCCATCCGTTACCATGGGTGAAAGTGTCATTAACATCTATGCTGAAGTTAAGTCTACAGCCAAAAAACACACAGGGACCGTCGACAAGTGCTGTTGATGCAATGTTTTTAATAGCATTCTTCTTCTTGTCTGCGGCTGATGTGGAGAATTCTATGTTTTCAATTGTTTTGTAGACTGTTTTTCTCGCGCGGCGACGGTAGCGTTCATCTCGATGACGGCGATTGTGGAGACGACCATCGATCTAATGTAGCAAAAATGTGATTCAACCGAAGAGCTGACACATTTCCATTGATCGACAGTCGAATGCCGATAGTCCTGTGCCCTTATAGTCGTGATTGATGATGTTGGTTCAACATGTGAAGACGTAGGGGCGATCTGCTGCAGACCTCCATGTTCAACCATGTACGATGAACGGTGTGCTCTGTACCACTTCGCCAGAGATGCCACAGACCATCTATCCTACTTTAAAGGGCAGACTATCTTCCGAACCCCACATTCTGTGAAGAGTCGTGGATGTCCAACCATTTAGCACCCAGAGGTAGTTTCATTGTCCTCCTAGCTCTTCTGTAGATGCTCATGACAGTAGCACGTGAACATTAGACCAGCTTCTCTGTTTTCGAGATATTCGTTCACAGCCCGTGCATAATAATAATCTGCCCTTTGTGAAAGTCTCTTATCTCTATGGATTTCCCCATTTGCAGCCCATATCTTCGATAGGGTGATCCCCCGTCCATGTCTGCTGTGCTTACGTACTTCTGTTACCGCGTTATGTGCCCGCAACGCCACCAGGCTACATCTAACTTCACATTGGCAGTGGTCATCATGTTTTAGCTTATCAGCGTATATTGCTATCAAGTGATCTGCACACGCGTAAAATAACACAATTTTCTGCCATTATCTCAATACCTGAGACTTCAGAACCTCTTTTTACAATATACTCTGTGTAAATATTTGCATATGCATAACCTTGATTCTCTTTTACAAATATATAAGTTCCTTCACATTTTGATCTGTTTTACAAAAACAATTTGCCAGGCTAAAATATCATACTTTTAAGTGCTAAAAATATTCATTTTGAAACCAGTGTTCACAAAAACATAAAACTGAAACATCCTTCCACATGAGCAACCGCAAAATCTTTTCCAAGATTGGGGAAAGATTATCAAATTGCTATTTTCGGCGAATTTCAAAAGTTAAAACTTGCCGTGCTCCAGGAAATAAATTGAAAGAAGTATTTTATCTGAAAGGGTTTATAGCTAACCAATTAGTATTTTAGTCCGGACCGGCTTCAGTTCCAAAGTCCCAAGCAACACATGCCGCCACTCGGGGCAGCAAGCCGAGTGGGGTGCCAGCGGTGCAGCAACTGTAAAGGCCCCCCATAAATGATCAGATTCATTTTTCGTGTTCGCCCTTATCTATCCACAGGTCTGCCAAACAACCTCTTACATGATACAGCAAGTTTGTCAATTTAACCTTACTTTCGAAGCAGATGTTGTTTGTGTTTGTTTTGACACTAGTGGAAACGGCTACAAATGCAGGTAAAGCGTTTCTAAGCAATGATTCTGGCACAGTGCTTGAAGAAGAAGAAAACAACAGTATGCTGGTCCAGGGAGTGGTTTAAAATGAGAGAGAAATATACGCATGGAAGCCTGTTAAAGGAAATTTTACACTAGGAACCTCATCATGACATCAACATTCTCCCAATGGACAGTGAAACTTTAAATAATCTGTTTACAGTTATGTCGCCCGTAACTGAAAAAGAAAACACAAGAATGCAAAGATTTATTATCTTCTACTTAGTCCTCTAATGTAAGCTCATTGAAATATCACAACATGGGAACGTATAACCAACTTCGTTCGTGGAAGAATTGGAGACCTTCGATTTTTTTAAATTTTACTGCACTCCTATTTGGAGCTTGTACATAGAATATTGATTTTCATCTTAACCTCTTCCTGCATAATTCATGAATGGGAAAGACAGGAGACTCCTACCAATTTGGTAATTGCGAATAATATTTTGTTTTTATCCTTGATCATAGAAGCTCGCGATACAGCGAGATACATTGTAATAAAACCCTGTTTGAATGTTTTTTTTTTTTAACTAAACATATGCTCCGAAACATCAACACAAACAGTCCATCACCTTGTCATGTTTTTCGTCAGTCAGAATTTCTCTCGAACACTCTGAATGTTTGAGAAACGTATCAAACAGCACAGTACACGACCAACTATTTGGTAGACTTAGTAAGGTTTGACAAATTGAAACTTCCTGGCAGATTAAAACTGTTTGCTGGATCGAGACTCAAACTCGGGACCTCTGTCTTTCACGGGTAAGTGCTCTTCCATCCCCCAGGCTGTGGCTAAGCCATGTCTCCGCAATATCCTTTTTTCCAGCAGTGCTAGTTCTGCAAGTTTCGCAGGAGGGCTTCTGTGAAGTTTGGAACATAGGATACAAGGTACTGGCGGAAGTAAAGATGTGATTGGGGGGGGGGGGGGGGTCGTGAGTTGTGTTTGGGTAGCTCAGTTGGTAGACCACTTGCCCACGAAAGGGAAAGATCCCGAGTTCGAGTCTCAGTCCAGCACACAGTTTTAATCTGCCAGCGCACACACCACTGCAGAGTGAAAGTTTCATTCTGTTTGACAAATTGTTTGATTGTGTGTGGGGGCCCTTAAGATTTCTGTGTAGGAATTATCACAATTAATAGAGGCCGCTTGGGGTACCAAGCGGAGAGGGGTGCTATTGTGTGCGCAAGCGCAACTTTGTGTAGTGCATATCACAATTACTAACAAAAACTGACACGGGTGAAAGTGTATGTAGGAAAAGTAGATCTTTTTATGTTATTAGTATGAATATGGATGCTACCTTTTTGATTCAGCGAGTTAAAATGTCATCCTCATGTGATTAAATCCAGGATATCCTCTTTGGAGTGGAGTTGGGAAGCTGGTTGTACACTTTGAAGAAAGGCTTGTTAGATTTTATGGTATCTACAACACTCATTTGCTTACAAAACACATTTGATTACGTTAGCCGATTTATTTCATCACATTCATGCTTTCTTTTTTCTAATGTTGACTGGCGTAACTAAATCTATACAAAACATCTTTCGAAAACTACATTGTTTGGTTTGGTTAAGCAAGGCCAGTAGAATCGACTCTTAATAACCTAGGACTTAAACAATTTAATCCTCATCTCTTCAGTTAGTTGCACTATTGTTCAGCCACCACAACTGGAGTGCTGAATTCGTAGCTCCATGACTGCTTGCGGTGCTGTATTATACCTCACAGAGAAAGTTACGATTCCTGAAGAGGACATCTCTTCGACCTTGAAATTTTATACTTTTTTTTCTTGACTTGTAGCGCATAAAATGAGATTTTCTTACGGTGCTTTGTTATACATTACAGACTTAATTCCTAAAGAGGACATCTTTTCGACCTTGAAATTTTATATTCGTTTTCCTCTCTTGTAGCGATAAAATGAGCTTTTCTGTTTCTGCTGATGCATTTGCACACACAAATTAATTACAGACAGCTGTCTTCTTCAGTGTCTGCTACAATAGCTCTGCCGTTTCAAACTAAATGTAGTATTTGCAGGCCATCAGAGCTCTACTTGGTCCATAGACAAATGCCAAACTAGTACTGAGATTCCATTAGGAAGCAAGGGGGGAAAGCGCTCTTGAAGAAGATGGGGGACAGATGGCGACATTGGAGTGGCCTATTTCTGTAGCCTGAAAATGGCTATACGAGGGAGAGAGAGAGAGAGAGAGAGAGAGAGAGAGAGAGAGAGAGAGAGGACACTATTTTAGAATAGTTCTGTAAAAGTTAGCACCAATCTTGACTGCAGGACAGCAGTGAAACTGCCACAGCACTAAGGAATCTGCGTCATTTCTCTTAAAAGCTCTGAATGAAAAAAAAATCCCTATACAGGTAATCAATGTTAATGCCACATTGTTTCCTGTTTGTACAGTAATGTTGAGTCAGCAGTTGAACAGATCCACAGACAGCTATTGCTTTAAATCTCAAAAGCTCCTTTCAGCGGAGGCGCCAGTCTGTAGGCAATATAAATATTGAGAAATATGTTTCCAATGTCATTCAAGTGTTTCGGTATTAACACAGGAGTTTTCACATCCTCGGGCACTATTTCTCTGAACACCTGTCAAAAGGTCTGATTCAACAACGTCTTGCGAATATACACTATTTATGTTTACACTTAGCTCTTTCTCAGTATTTTTACATAGCATTTTCAGTTCTTCGTCCCGTATGTATTTTAAACTTTCGGAAGAAAACAGTCGGAATACTTAGGCAGTTGGTCAAGCTTTTCTCTCAAACTTATTAACATTGTGTCAACAGCAGGGAAGAAAAAATAGATTTCGTATTTCTCCTCTGAAGGTTGAGCTCCGCAAACCACGTCGTCACCTTCACAATAAATTGGTTCGCCTTCTCTTGCCAATTCTTTTTTTCCGTATTTTGGTTCAATCTACACACATCAAAAATTTTCTTGCATCACCCTGGTTCTCAGGACTCCTGAAGACAGACGTTGACTGTGGATATTGTATCACAGAGACAGTACCTTTGACTGTTCAGAGATGTCACTAAACCCACGCAAAGATGTAAACAACCATGTACTGAGCAGCGTCTATTAGACGGACGGGGTCCGACAGCCGATCAGTTCCAGTCATTCCTTCGGAAAGGAGGTACACGGCTCGTGTTGTCTGTAGTTCAACCATACCTAGACGGTCAATACCGCGGTTCGATCGCGCCCACATTGTTACTTTGTGCCAGGAAGGGCTCTCAACAAGGGAAGTGTCCAGGTGTCTCAGAGTGAGCCAAAGCGACGTTGTTCGGACATGGAGGAGATAACAGTGAGATAGGAACTGTCGATGTCATGCCTCGCTCAGGCCACCCAAGGGCTACTACTGCAGTGGATGACCGCTACATGGTTCGGAGGAACCCTGACAACAACGCTACCATGTTGAATAATGCTTTTCGTGCAGAGCCACAGGACGTCGTGTTACAACTCAAACTGTGCGCAATAGGTTGCATGATGCGCAACTTCGCTCCCGACGTCCATGGCGAGGTCCATCTCTGCAACCACAACACCATGCAGTGCGGTACAGATGGGCCCAACAACATACCGAATGGACCACTCAAGATTGGCATCACGTTCTCTTCGCCTATGAGTGTCGCATATGCCTTCAACCAGACAATCGTCGGAGACGGGTTTCGAGGCAACTTTGTCAGGCTGCACGCCTTCGGTACATTGTCCAGTGAGTGCAGCAAGATGGAGGTTCCCTGCTGTTTAGGGGTAGCATTATGTGGGGCCGACGTACGCCGCTGGTGGTCATGGAAGGCGCCGTAATGGCTGTACGATACGTGAATGCCATCTTCTGACCAACAGTGTAACCGTAGCGGCAGCATACTGGTGAGGCATTCGTCTTCATGGACGACAATTTGAGACCCCAACGTGCACATCTTGTGAATGACTTCCTTCAGGATAACGACATCGCCCGACTAGAGTGGCCTGTAGGTTCTCCAGACATGAAGCCTATCGAAAATGGCTGGGATGGATTGAAAAGGGCTGTTTATGGACGACGTGACCCACCAGTCACTCTGAGGGATCTACGCCGAATCACTGTTGAGGACTGGGACAATCTGGACCAACAGTGCCTTGATGAACTTGTGGATTAGAGGTACTGGTGTGTACAGCAATCTGGACCACCACCTCTGAAGGTCTCGCTGTACAGTGGAACAACATTCAATGTGTGGTTTTCATGAGCAATAAGAAGGGTGGAAATGATGTTTATGTTGATCTATATTCCAATTTTCTGTACAGGTTCCGGAATTCTCGGAACCGAGATGATGTAAAACTTTTTTTGATGTTTTTATAATCTCTCAGCTACCTCTTTCGTTGTTAACTGCGCATTAACAAAACCTTCTTCATGGAAATTCTCAATAAACTTCACTAGACTTTTGAGAGATTTAGTTGGTACTATCGCGTCCACGTTTTCTGCTTGAAGTGCCTTACTTCTCTTCGTTAATGGCAAAGAGAAGTTTTGTAATTCGTTCACGGCAAGTGAGTGTGCTTTCGATTCAACAGTGCTTTTGCTCACCTCGAGAAGGGCATCTCTGACTTCTCTTGTCTGGTACCTCATAGCTTTGACACTCTCCACCTTACTTTTCCATCGAGTGTTTGAAAGCTTCTTCATTGTTTAAGTTGATACCTTATTCAATGCGATTTCCCATCTCTGAGAGGATACACTGAAAACAACGTATTAAACGCGCAAACAAAATTGACACTCGGCGCGTTAGCTGTTGGGGAGCCACCATAAAGGTATTTGTCATATACAGTCGCTCCCATCAGACACCGCGTCGAGTGTCAACTTCGTTTGCGCGTTTAATACATACTTTGAATTGCGCCAAAAAAATGAGTGCTTTTGATGCATCTGTTAACAAAAGATTAAGACTGTGCGTGGCACATGGCATATAAAATTCTCTCAGATTGCACTTTAGGATTCTCAACTGAACACCACTTCGATAACCTGTGATATTTGCGTCATTATCGTAACTTTGGCTTCTGCAGTCATCAATATCGGGTCCTAGTTGATCTAGTTTCAGCAATAGTGTTTGAGTAAAATTTTCTCCTGTCGTTAAAGTGACGTTCAGAAAGTCGAGGAAGTGTTGTTGAGTCATCTGATAAATCTAAAAACCTAACAATCAATGTCATTTGTTTGTTGCGGCTTATATCAGGAATACAATCAAGTATGACAGAAAATATTTACTTTCTTTCACACAGTTAAAAACGCTGATTTTTACTTTGTTGGCAAGCAAGTTTGTGACTTCATTTTGAATGTTTTTCCCAAAGTAATGGTCATTAATTTCTTGGGTTTTTACCTGCCTTGAGTCAAATTCCGCTATAATATCGATCATACCAAGAAATTTGCCATAATTTTCATGATAGACCTTGTTGCTGGTTCCCCTTAAAGACACATTATTTTGGGCTAGGTACCTGATGATGAGTATACTACATTTTAGAAGCTGACGCCAATTTTCCTTCTCTCTTTCCAGTAGTTCAAGGTCAGTTTGACCAATACCACTTTTTTATTTCAAATGTATCTCGCATTATATCCATTTTTTGTACAGTTAATATGCGGTTAAATGATTGTTCAAGCTCTTGAAGCCGAATTACTAAATGAACTCAATCACCATGTCCATCACTTGACAGCTTGTTTGACGGAGATCCAAAAAGTTTGCAACAAAAACAAAAACCTATGTCGGTTGATTTCGAATACACAAGCCATTTACGATCCCTTTTTCTCTCCATTTGGTAAAGTTCTTACGTAAAAATGAGTTGAAAATTTTGTTCTGTTTTCATTTATGGGATACTCAAAATTTACAATTTTATTAGGGCCTTTCTGTACATTTTTATTTGTCGTGAAGGGTGTTAACGTATTAGGCCTAGTGCCCAGGTCCGAATTTGCGATTACTTCACAACTGCTACTATTAGGCCTACCTGAATGTGGGGTAGCAGGAGGTCGGCATTCCAATGCTCACTTGCATCTAAAGCACCACATGATCAGAGGCTTCTGTTACTGCCACCTTCCCTTAAGCACACTTTAGTCTTACTGTCTGAAGTTGTTGGACGAAAAAATTTTTCGAAAGCGACTTTTTGTGAGTTCAAAAACTGTTGATGTTGTAGCGGTTTCTTGATCTTTAGAGCACCTGAATCGTATTTTCTAAATCTGTTTCCTTCACGAAATGTTTCCCTGTTCGCTCTTTGAGCTTCACAGAGCAGGTAAAATCGCAGTATCTTCACACAGAGTGCATACACAATACGTGAAACGGCGTGAACTGGAAAAGTACCGTACATTTAAACTGACGAGAAAGAGAGACGCTGAGATACAACAAATCGCGTTCTTCGTAATTTATGCATGAGCAATAGTCATGTGGTGACAATATATATTACTATAGCGCATCATTATCACTGTCCCTCCTGTTCTTGATATATGTGAATGACCTCCCTTCTTATGTGAAACAAGATGCTGAACTGGTACTGTTTGCTGCTGATACAAGCATAATTATTAATCCAGTAAAAGAAAGTCCGATAGAAAATGATAGAAATAAGGTCTTTGGAAAAGTTATTAATCGTTTTTCTGTGAATGGGCTTGCTCTGAACTTTGAAAAAACACTGTACATCCATTTTTCTGCTACAAAAAGTATAATTCCTTCAATAAACATAACACATCAAAAGCAGTCAGTAGCCAGGGTAGAGCATACTAAGTTTTTGGGTGTACATATAGATGAGAATCTTAATTGGAAAATTCATATTTTGGTTCTCCTAAAGCGACTAGGTTCAGCAACTTTTGCAATCAGAATAATTGCCAATTTTGAGGATGTAGAAATTAGTAAGCTAACATACTTTGCATACTTCCACTCTCTGATGTCACACAGAATACTATTCTGGGGCAACTCAACACTTACACAAAAGGTATTCACTGCTCAAAAGAAAGTAGTTAGAATAATGTGTGGGGTTCATAGTAGCACATCTTGTAGGCATCTGTTTAAAAGGTTAGGAATTCTTACAACTGCTTCACAGTACATTTACTCAGTAATGAAATTTTTTCTCAACAACATGGACCAGTTTAAAATCAACAGCGACATTCATGATTGCAATACCAGAAAAAAGAAAGACCTACACAAACTTTACTTAACTTATCTATGGCACAGAAAGCGGTAAAATATGCTGCTATAAAACTTTTTGATAAATTACCAGATGAAATAAAATGTCTGACAGACAGCAATACTAGTTTCAAAAACAAATTGAAATCATACTTCCTTGACAACTCCTTCTATACCATAGATGAATTCTTGAATATGAGAAAATAAATCTAGAGATATAATATATGCACTTTGTGCCATTTAAGGGAATGAGATAGATATTAGAAATATTTAGGTATAACACTATAATGTAAACAGAAAAAACCTTGTTTCCTGTGCGCATTTCTTGTGCATTTGATACGTTCCACATCATAACGGTTTTTGATCAATGGTACACGTAACTAACTAACTAACTCCCTGGTTCCCTCGACTCTGACACAAGCATAATTTTCTGAGACGTATTCTAGTGGCCATAGTCGTTTCAGAGTTGGTATACAATTGAATTACATTATATAAAAAGTAATTTCAGAAACATCTTACTTGATTTCTTCAATTTATCTGAAATAATAAAATTACAGGTGATAGTTTTCAAATTATCTGCTAATGTTTTGTGCAGGGCCCTTTGCGGTTGCAAAGTTTGCACATGCCTAAGGCCGACCTTGCCACAGTACTAACACCCGTTCCCGTCGGACCACCGAAGCTAATTCCTGTCGGGCTTGACTAGCACTTGGATGGTCCATTGCCTGGGTCTGCCGAGTGCTGTAAACAAATGGGGTGCACTCAGCCAGTACCCCCTCCTCTACAGGTGGTGCTGACTCAGTCCTTGTGAGACCAACTGATAAGCTACCTGACTGAAAGGTAGCGGCACTGGTCACGAAAAATGACGGCAGTTGCGAGAGCAGTGTGCTGACGCCCCTCCATTTCCGCATCCGGTGATGCCTACGGGCTGAGGATGACACGACGGCTGGGCAGTCCCTTTGGACCTTCGTGACCTGTTCATACAGTGTTCTTTTGTTTTAAGGCCAGCCCTGGCAGTGACGATGTTCATGTAGCTTGTTCTGTAGCCTGTATTCTATGGTTTACTTCTTAATATGTCATACTATTGTTTTAAACAGTTTAGTGTAGAATATGAAAAATTAGTATTTTTTCCACAACTAACTTTTGGAATAAATGCACGATTACGTAGCTTTACATGAAGTACTTTGATGTGAGGGTTTCTTAGTGAAGGCAAATTCTAATTACGGCTCTCTATGTGTTTAATGCATGTTATAAAGAGATAACTACCACTACAAATTAGTAACTGGTCCTCCGCCACACCCTCATTGCTTTCCAGATTGGTTGGCCCATGACCCAAACTGGCCAAGAAAGGAGAGCCTGTTCCAAAAAAGGCTGATAAAAAGGATTGATGTATCATGCAAAAAGCACAAAGAAAAACGTAAAATGGAAAAATAGTAAAATCATGCCAAAAAATGAAGCCTGTTCAACAACCATGTTAAAAGGGCGATATTAAATTTTGCTGTTGCTGTTGCTGTTGCCCAACACTCCTCTATGAACAGTGTAAATTATCTAGGAGAAATACTGCAAATGTTAAGATATGAAGCTTCTTTGCAGAGTCTAAAAATACAGGGTGAGTCACCTAACGTTACCGCTGGATATATTTCGTAAACCACATCAAATACTGACGAATCGATTCCACAGATCGGACGTGAGGAGAGGGGCTAGTGTAATTTGTTAATAGAAACCATAAAAAAAATGCACGGAAGTATGTTCCTTAAGGCTCGTTTCACACTGGGACACTTGTGACGGTCACCGGTGACGGTCACTGATAGTGATACCTTCGTTTGAATTGGAGCATTCACACCGGGACACTGCACTGAGTCACCGAGTCACGGTGGCCCAGCAGTGACTCACCCTCGCCACATGTGACGGACACCGACACTGTGTTCGCTGCGGTCACCGCCGGACATGCATTAGCTTGTATTGGAGTGTTCACACTGGGACACCGATCACAGACACAGCAGTGCAGAGTTGCCAACAGACAGGCAGCCGTTGCTGAGCCCAGTGGCTCTCCACACAGTGCAGCCATGAGTTTAGAGTTCATCAACACAGGAGATTTTATAAGTGAAGTGGAAAATCGTCCCGTTATTTGGGATATGAAAAGCGATGACTACAGTAACAAAGTCATGAAAATGAAAGCGTGGCAAGAAATTATTACGACGTTTGTGCCTGATTTCGATAAAAAGAGCATAGATGAAAGAAACAAAATTGGTAAGTTCTATATTCTTTTTTCACTTTAATACCGTATTTTTCGGACCACAAGAATAGCGAAATATATTTTCTACCCCTGTACGAGGCTAGGAGGTTAATAACCTACAAGGAGAATGCTAGTAGTTCATCAAATGAAGTTTTTGACATTCGAAAATACTGAAAAAACTTCTTCTCAGATCGTCATAAAGGGTGTAATACAATCCATTCTCCAGCCGATCACGTAGCAGTGGATGTATGTGTAATGAACGTTTTGTCTTCATTCTCCTCCTCCTCCTCCTCATTACAAGTACTAACAACAGTTCCTCCTCGCTCGAATCCATTTCACCAACTAATCAGTTGGCAACAGCTGCAGTGTGGGACACCAGTGACCCAGGAGTGTTCGCCACAGTCACCGGTGACCGTCACAAGTGTCCCAGTGTGAAACGAGCCTAACACAAACCTACGTTTTTTAAAATGGAACCCCGTTAGTTTTGTTAGTACATCTGAACATATAAACAAATACGTAATCAGTGCCGTTTGTTGCATTGTAAAATGTTAATTACATCCGGAGATATTGTAACCTAAAGTTGACGCTTGAGTACCACTCCTCCGTTGTTCGATCGTGTGTATCGGAGAGCACAGAATTACGTAGGGATCCAAAGGGAACGGTGATGGACCTTAGGTACAGAAGAGACTGGAACAGCACATTACGTCCACATGCTAACACCTTTTTATTGGTGTTTTTCACTGACGCTCATGTACATTACCATGAGGGGTGAGGTACACGCACACACGTGGTTTCCGTTTTCAATTACGGAGTGGAATAGAGTGTGTCCCGACATATCAGGCCAATAGATGTTCAATGTGGTGGCCATCATTTGCTGCACACAGTTGCAATCTCTGGCGTAATGAATGTCGCACACGCCGCAGTACATCTGGTGTAATGTCGCCGGAGGCTGCCACAATACGTTGTTTCATATCCTCTGGGGTTGTAGGCACATCACGGTACACATTCTCCTTTAACGTACCCCACAGAAAGAAGTCCAGATGTGTAAGATCAGGAGAACGGGCTGGCCAATTTATGCGTCCTCCACGTCCTATGAAACGCCCGTCGAACATCTTGTCAAGAGTCAGCCTAGTGTTAATTGCGGAATGTGCAGGTGCACCATCATGCTGATACCACATACGTCGACGCGTTTCCAGTGGAACATTTTCGAGCAACGTTGGCAGATCATTCTGTAGAAACTCGATGTATGTTGCAGCTGTTTGGGCCCCTGCAATGAAGTGAGGACCAATGAGGTGGTCGCCAATGATTCCGCACCATACATTTACAGTCCACGGTCGCTGTCGCTCTACCTGTCTGAGCCAGCGAGGATTGTCCACGGACCAGTAATGCATGTTCCGTAGATTCACTGCCCCGTGGTTTGTGAAACCCGCTTCATCGGTAAACAGGTAGAACTGCAACGCATTCTCTGTTAATGCCCATTGACAGAATTGCACTCGATGATTAAAGTCATCACAATGTAATTGCTGATGTAGCGACACATGAAGCGGGTGAAAGCGGTGACGATGCAGTATGCGCATGACACTACTTTGACTCAGTCCACCGGCTCTCGCAATGTCCCGTGTACTCATGTGTGGGTTCATGGCAACAGCAGCTAACACACCAACTGCACCCGCTTCTCCTGTGACGGGCCTGTTAAAAGACCCGTTTGCGTGCTACGACCATACCTGTTGCATACAGTTGGCGGTAGATGTTTTGCAATGTGCGACACGTTGGATGCTCTCTGTCCGGATACCGTTCTGCAAACACCCTGCAGGCTTCAGCTGCATTTCGTCGACACTCGCCATAGATGAGTATCATCTCCGCCTTTTCAGAGTTCGAATACACCATGGTCACAGTTCCTACAACACTACACTATCACAGACGTCTGGCAACACGGTGTACTACAGTTGGTCTGCGTGCGGAGACGAATGCAGAATAACAATAGCAGCAAGCGCTACATACGGACACTGCGACAGCTAGACCAAACCACAACAGTGCACTACAGCCACACTCGTAAACATGTCCGGCCCCGGTAGCTGAATGGTCAGCGTGACGGAACGTCAATCCTAAGGTCCTGGGTTCGATTCCCGGCTGGGTCGAAGATTTTCTCCGCTCAGGGACTGGGTGTTGTGTTGTCCTAATCATCATCATTTTCATCGACGCGCAGGTCGCCGAAGTGGCGTCAACTCGAAAGACCTGCACCAGGCGAATGGTCTACCCGACGGGAGGCCCTAGCCACACGACATTTCATTTCATCGTAAGCATGTCCCTGCAGATGCTGCTCGCCGACCGTGGCACGTGTTTGTTACAACACGCAACTGAGCGTCGGAGGTTTCAAGCGTCAACTTTAGGTTACAATATCTCCGGATGTAATTAACATTTTACAATGCAACAAACGGCACTGATTATGTATTTGTTATATGTTCAGATGTGCTAACTAAACTAACGTGGTTCCATCTAAAAAACGTAGGTTTGTGTTAAGGAACATACTTCCGTGCATTTTTGTATGGTTTGTATTAAACAATTACACTAGCCCCTTTCCTCACGTTCGGTCTGTGGAATCGGTTCGTCAGTATTTGATGTGGTTTACGAAATATATCCAGCGGTAACGTTAGGTGACTCACCCTGTATATCACACAAAATGTATCGTGATCATTAAAAATGTAATTGGTGGTAGTGCGCAAGATGATTTAATCTTCGAAATAGGAAATTATCTGTTTTCTTTAATTGTTATTGAAGAAAAAATGGTTCAAATGGCTCTGAGCACTATGGGACTCAACATCTGTGGTCATTAGTCCCCGAGAACTTAGAACTACTTAAACCTAACTAACCTAAGGACATCACACACATCCATGCCCGAGGCAGGATTCGAACCTGCGACCGTAGCGGTCGCGCGGCTCCGGACTGAGCGCCTAGAACCGCTAGACCACCGCGGCCGGCTATTGAAGAAAGCACAGATGTAAATACTCAAAAGCAGCTTTGCATTTCACTTAGGGTTGGGTTGTTTTGGGGAAGGAGACCAGACAGCGAGGTCATCGGTCTGATCGGATTAGGGAAGGACAGGGAAGGAAGCCGGCCGTGCCCTTTCAAAGGAAACATCCCGGCATTTGCCTGGAGCGATTTAAGGAACTCGTGGGAAACCTAAATCAGGATGGCTGAACACGGGATTGAACCGTCGTCCTCCCGAATGCGAGTTTCACTTAGGTACGGTACCTTTCTGTTTTGAAGAAATGTAATGAAATTACATTTAGTTGCATTATGTAGTTAATGCTAGTGGTGCTCACACCATTTACAATGCCATAAATTCAAAATTCAAAGCGATGGTTTTAAAGTGAAATTTTTGATAGGAACTGGAGTGGATAGTGTGAGTATAATGGTAGGAGTCCACACTTCTGTATGTGCTCTTCTGAAAGAGATAGTTCCTGACTTAATTGTTGTTAAGTGTCTTTGTCATTCTCTTCACCTTTGCACAGAAAAGCTGTAGCAGTCTTCCTATGCCAATTGGAATAAAACACGCAATTTTTTTCTTACAGTCCTAAGATTCAAATGGTTCAAATGGCTCTGAGCACTATGGGACTTAACATCTATGGTCATCAGTCCCCTAGAACTTAGAACTACTTAAACCTAACTAACCTAAGGACATCACACACATCCATGCCCGAGGCAGGATTCGAACCTGCGACCGTAGCAGTCGCGCGGCTCCGGACTGAGCGCCTAGAACCGCTAGACCACCGCGGCCGGCACAGTCCTAAGAGACTAGACCAATAACAACAGTTGCATAAAACTATGAATGATAATTACACTCCTATAAAATTTGAGGACATTCTGGTTCCTGTTGAGTAGCTAGATATTTTGCTACTGACACAGTTTTGAAGCAATGGGAAGGATTGAAGCTGTTATTTTCTCCTGCTAAAGGTGAGAATAAATGCCACATGACTGAATAATTTAACAGGTTTTTTATTTTTGAAGAAATGCATTATAACTACATATTATTGCATTATGCAGTTAATTGCTTTTGATGCTCACACCATTTACATTGTCCAAAAAGCAATGGATTTAAAGTGAAAAGTTTCATAGGATTAAGAGTGGATGTCCAGCGTACAAACCTGTTCATCAATTAAAATCCATGTACAGAATAAATCTGTGTTTTCAGAATAAGGGTACTGAGGTTGAGGAAATTTTGAAGATGTTGAAAGGTAACTTGTTTGGACTATTTAATTGATTGAGACTACTGGCAAAATTTAGTGTACTAAGAACATTTATTTTCCCAAACAAGACATAAATTATACTAATCAAGTTATAGACTGAATACCCTAAACAACTAACAGGTGATTTAATGCTCCACCAGGTGGATCCTGGTTGGCAAACACAGTTTAACTAGGTGATCAGTGAGCCAAGTATTCTGGCCCTAAAAATGCGGATAACGCAAGCTGAATTGATCTGACGCTGAGCAGACTTTGTTTGATGAAATCTACTGAATTTTCTCTACATAGGTGCAACTGAGAGCAAGTGGTGATGGAGATCTGTACGCCGTGACAATGCCAGTGTGGCAGTATGTTACCCTGTATACTTCGACTTGCAGCTGGCGAGATGTGTGCAGCGGAGGAGGTGAGATCTTGAGGTGGCACCTGTGAATCGGTCGTGGCCATCAACGAAATGCAAAAATCTCATGGTCTAGCAATCAGGCAGATCTATCGCAATTTACTCTCTACCAGAGCCGAATCATGGTAGATTTCAGTGTCTGACACATCTGTTCACTGGTCATACCAAGGACCAATTTGGCTCACTTATGCGACAGAGCGCACAAGCATACCAAACATCAAGACTGGTAAACCAATAAAGAATAAGTGTGTCCTTGGCAAACGAGTAGTCTGATACATTTGAAGTCACACATTGGTGCAGTAAGAACTTCACCACAGGCTCCCCAGTCTAAACTAGTCGAAAGTGAATTGAGTCTCAGGACAGGTCCCAAGTACCAGCCACACATGCCAGAGCTTCGACTAGAAGTTCCTTACCACACCAAAGTCCCTCACCCCAGTGCTTTGTATCTCTTCAGAAAAAAAAATTGTTTTCCCACAAACTGCACAAACAACACTGCCTTCACCCCATCTTGAGCCAATCACAAGGCTTTATAGGCGCTAAATCTCCTCTCCCATATGACAGCACAAACTCATGTCAAACCAGGGCAAGAATTAAAAAAACTGCGTCTCTAAAAAAAGAAGGAAACCGCCAATTACTGGCCTTTTTAAATTTTCCCAGAGGGGGAAGAGATGATTTTCTCTGAAGTCGTGTTGCTTCCCATGGCAACAAGCAAACAGATACAATCTCGGAGATCTTTTATCTAAATCGCCTGTGCCTTGGAGCCTGTTAGTCCTAGCTATGAGTTGTAATAAAGATTGTATCTCTAAGCATTTCTCAGATGCCTGAGTTTTCTAGGACAACCGAAGCAGCCGAGGGAAGTGGTTCACTGGCCTATGTGCACTATTAGTGAATACAAAAACATGTGAATTTTTATTATGCATGGCTCTGCACACAGTGCCTGGTTTACAACTCCACTGGATAGACGCATTCCTTTAGACTGTCGCCCCTGTTAGGCTTCTGCTTGCGCCACAGCAGGTATTGTGGCAGTGTTCTGTTGGAGCTCTGTCTCGATGAGAGGCTGCCCTGTCTGGCTGTAGGCCTGTCCGGCAAGATATATTAAGGGATGGGCTCGACGCCAATAGCTTTCAACTCCTAACAAGCCTTTTCTATCAGCTAAGATTCATAAAAATGCCTTTAGCGCCCTACCAGGCTCCATCAATGTCTGCTCTGGCCATTAACTTTCTGGAGTCTTGCACAAGGTGTGTCAGGTAGCAGGGCCGGCACAAGGCATGTGGGAAACGTGCGGTCGCATGGGGCGGTACTTTCCGAGGGGCGGAAAATCTTCCACCCCCACTTTTCTTCTAGGACAAACTCAACATTCATGCCCAAGAGGGGATTTGAAACCAAACCTCAGAGGGAGCGGCGTCAGGAACTGTGGCATGGTGCCTCGACTACCTGCCGGCCGCCCCTGTTGAACAAGGGGAGGGAGGAGGACTAATTTCTTCCTCACCACTGTGGCAGCACCGTCGTGTTTACGCCGGAGGAACAGAGGGGGAAGCAGTCTGGCGTACACACAAGTAATTTTATGAGTGGAGCGCTGCCAGCCTGTTACACGCCGTGCATTTATTCACAACTAATTTTGCAGAAGACGAAATCTAATTTGGAAATTCGAATGTAATGTTTGATACTGCGGTTACATGTTAAGCCTGAAGCAATTTTGCTAACCCCTTCAATGGCAGTTTCTGAGTGTTTTATTCTTCCCACATTATGGAAAAAAAATGGTTGAACATTACTAGTCAAACATGTCCAACACCTACAATGGCTAGAAGTATTCTGAATGGATAAATACGCTGCGATTAATTACAAGGGATAAGGACAGTGCTAATAAGCCTGGCATAAGTTGAGCTTCGAAGTATTGTTGAAAATTTTTGCTATCCGTTTCTGAGTGAATTTTGGACGTTTTGGTTTTTGAGCCATGAAACACCTGTCACCACCTGCATGAACAACAGTTAAACGCTGACCCACACTTTTGTTTGACAATACTACTCGCACACTACCACTTTGCCAACATTTATTTACCGTATAACGCGTGTGAATCCATGTTTCATCTTAGTAAACTACTGGTCGCTTTGATTCTGATGAAAACCTGAGAAAGTATGGTCTTTTAGCAATAATGCCCTCTCGTCCGCAGAAAACAAAACGTTAATTTTGACACCTTCTAAAACGAAAATCCATAGACAGAACATTGCTTCTAAGGGTTTCCTTGCTAGCTTTGAAGCTCATTTCTGTTTGACAGAAGTTGTGCAGTTTTCGCAAAGTTCGTATTTCATTCTATTGTTCGTAATGCCGTAGAAATTTCTGCCTGATAATACATTTATCTATATCATCGGTCTCATACTTATTGTGAGCTTCTTGCTTCTTCTTCTTGGGCGCTAGTTTAACCGTAGCCTCGCTGTACCTCGTCACGTGACCTAATTCCTGGCACTGTTGCTTCACCACTTCGCCTTTCCAGGCATTAGGTATTGTTGCATTCTCTACAACGAAAACTACAGACTTCGTTTCGTTAGTTTGCCGAGGGAGTCAAGATTGATCAGAAGCACTTTCATTGCGTTTCATAATTGGTGCGTCCGAATTTCTTGCAACTTGGGATGTAATAGCTAAGTGCTTTTCATATAACGCACATTTAGTATTGCGCATGCATGTTACTCATAAGTTAGAATTTTTCTCCTTCAAGATTGCAGAATAGGAAAATTTATTTTTCTTACGATCTGTTACTTCAAAAATGGGCAAGTCGGCAAATAAGCACGCGTCATCCCAATAACTAGAATGAAAATAAAGCGAAGAAAAGTGAAGTGATATGGCGATGACTAATTTGTTACCCCTTATTCCATAATCAGTCACGAAAGAAGTGACACATGGAAATTACGACAGATGTCGAAGGTCAGTTCTTTCAAATGAACAACCGCAGTGCAGTGAGTTAATTTATTTCGAGTAGCATTAGTACCCGTAGATGCCCGGGTGTGTATTAGTGTATCCTACAGTAATATAATTTTCCGTTTATGTGCAGTGGAATATCAGGAAACTGTCTGCGAAGTGTGTTGCATATAAAGTTAGTACACTGACATCAACAGTTAGTTTCACGTAATCGTTCTTTACAGGCTGCATCGAAACATGTCTGACAGTAGAAAAAGACTGTCTGGCAGTAAATTTAGGAAAAGACGGGCGCTGAAGGAAGATGACGTTAAGAAGCAAAAGGATTCACTACAACGATATTTCAAGCCAAAGAGAGAACGTTCTAGAAGCGGCGAGGGTGGAAAAATAGATCCTAAAAGTACAGAAACTAGTTGAGCTACTGCAGCTACATCTTTATCTTCAGGACATGACCGGAAAGTTGACGAACACAGCACTGCGACGACCGCATACCGTAGCAATGCTGACGGTGGGCCATCCACATGTTCAACAGACCTCGTCTGGACTCAAGACCAGCTTTGCGACAAAAGCTCTGAGATTGTAACATCAGGCAGAACTGAAATTACGCGACCAGATTCGGAAAATACCGGAGGAACATCAGCCTAGGTACTCACCACCGAAGAAGGGATTGAAGGCGAGCCTAAACTGGAAGACACACAACAAATTTGGACATGCGAGGTCCTCCCGAGTGCATTAAGGAAGCTGAAGAATGTCCTAAAAACGCGGACAACCGGCGTTTCAGCCCTGTGCACTACAGCTATTCTTTGAAGAATTTAGAAGAAGCAGATAGACATTGGTTGGTGTACTCAAAGAGCAAGGATGCTGTGTTTTGCTTTTGTTGCGAACTTTTTTCGTCGTCTTCAGTAAAAATTGCAAAGAACGGTATAAGCGACTGGCGGCACCTTGCTTCGTATCTAGAGAGTCACGGGAAGTCTACCGAGCATTTGAATTCATATAAAAAGTGGATCGTGTTTTCCGAGGGACTGAAAAAGTCACGAACTGTCCACGCCCATCATCAAAGGCATTTGAATACTGAAAGCGAACAGGGGAAAAATGTTCTTGAGCGCTTAATAGTAATAATTCATTTCCTGGGTCGTCAATGTCTGCCTTTGAGAGGAAGTACAGATACACTCTTTCAGCCTGACAACGGAAACTTCTTGAAACTCGTTGAATAATTCTGAAAGTTCGACACTGTGATGATGGAGCACCTGTACAAAACAAAGTAAGGTGAGAACAAGGGTCATCATTATCTTGGAAAAAAAAACACAGAATGAAAGAATTCATCTTATTGGACCATCTATACCCAACAAAATTCTATCATTCTATTAATGATGAAATCTGCAAAGTATTACAGTATAATTCCGGACTGCACACCAGATATTTCAAAAGTTGAGCAGATGACAGTTGTGGTACGTTTCGTCCAGAAGACAAGACTCGGTGGGGTATACAATATCCGAATTCTGGAGCATTTCCTGGGATTTCTTCCAGTGCCCGATTCTTCGAGCTCCACTTTGACGCAGGTTGTATTCAAGTTCTTGGAAGATAAAAAATCCTATTGTGTAATATGAGAGGGCAAGGATACAACAATGTAGCAAACATGAAAGGAAAGAAGTCTGATCTCCAGAAAAGAATTTCAGATATGAACAAGCGAGCATTTTATGTAGCATGTAGCAGTGACTCATTTAATCTTGCTGTAAACGATGCCGCCATGTCTTCTAAATATGCTGTTACCATGTTTTCGACAGTGAAAAGCTTGTATTCCTTTTTCTCGTCCTCCGTTCGACGTTGGGATGTCTTGAAGACGTATCTGCCTAACCTGTCGCTTAAGCCACTGAGCGATACTACGTGGGAAAGTCGCATCGATGCACTTACTCCCCTGAGGTTTCAAATTGGAGGCGTTTATGATGCACTGGGTCAGACATCATAAGAATTAGATGGCATGACCGCTCACGAAGCAACGTCACCTTCGAATCAAATAAAAAATTACAACTTTCTCAATTCTCTGGGAATCTGGTACGACATTCTACTTTACATCAATGTAGTCAGTAAGAGCCTCCAGACCATTGACATAAATGTTTTTGAGATCATGGAAATGCTTGAAAAGACGAAAGCATATTTTGAGACCTTCAGAACAGAAGAAAAGTTTGTGTCTTTCTTGATGGATTCCAAAGAACTGGCTACAGAATTAGAGCTAGAAGATCTAACGTTACACGGATAAGTGTTTCCCGACGACAAAGTAAGAAGCCAATGCATTTTACCTATGAAGGAAGGGATGAGACAATAGATGACCCAACAAAACGTTACAAGACTGAATTCTACTATTATGTTTTAGATATAGTAACCACATCTTTGGATGAGAGATTCAATCAACTGAAATCTCATTGTGATTATTTTGATTTTCTCTATGACATCGGCGAGCTGAAGAATGCACCTCCTGACAGCCTGCACACAAAGTGTAGAAACCTCGCAGCGATTTTGCAAGATAATGAGTCAAGCGACATTGATCCACTGGAGTTGAGGGAAGAACTAAAAGTGCTTTCAACATTGTTGAAACCTGGGATAGGTCCAAAAGAGACTCTGAAGTTTATAGGAAGACATAATTTTTGCCCTAATGTTAACATTGCTCTGAGAATTCTCCTAACACTCCCAGTGGCAGTTGCAAGTGGAGAGAGGAGTTTCTCAAAACTGAAATTGATAAAGACATACCTCCGATCAACGATGAACCAAACTCGTTTGAATGATCTTGCAACAATATCGATTGAGCACGAGCTTGCAGAGGACTTCAATTACACAGATCGTGTGAAAGAGTTAGCACAAGCAAAAGACAGGAAGGTTAGATTTGTCTAGTTTTTTTTTAATTTTATTTTATGATCAGTGTCTTGGTTATTTACTGTTTTGTTTCTTATTTTGTTCAACATTCAATAGTTATTGTAAATATTATTGTTTAAACCAAATTATCGTTAAATTGCAAATATATTTTGTTTTCCGTTGAATACATTTTCTGTTCACGACCATTGAAAAATATTTATTTACGTTAACTGTAAGTTCATGCCGCGCGGGATTAACCCATTACCGCCGTGCGTTGCCATATGGTAACGTTTGTAACACTTTTTAAAAATCGTTGATTCCACGACATCAACGAAGCGAGAGTGTTGGCAGTAATGGATTCCGTTCTGCATGACTGTAAAGATCACTACAATGCAATAGTTTTGACTATACATTTAAATTCTGCGGCGTAAGCAGTGTTGGAACTCGTTGTTTGCTGAATGACGAAGAAAAATGGAGTATAAGTTCGAGTAAGTATGTTTTACACAGTAACTTACGATATATAATTTGGTTTCTTAGTATGGTTGTGCTTTAAATACTCATATGTATGTATTCTTTGGACGTTACTGCTTGCTGTGAAATAAATTGCGTTCATTTAAGCCGTTTGAACGTCGGTGTTGCCATATGGCAACGCTAGGTGCTTGTACTCAGTAAAATGACGATTTTTCTCTTTTTTGTTTTAGAAGAGGTTTCTCGCTTGTTGAGGCGCTGGAGATTCTTTATAATGACGATATTGAAGGTGATATGTTTGTTGAGCCCCCAGATCCGAATGTAGACACAGAAAGGCTGTGTATGTGCAATGACTGGACAACTCAGTTGTCACAATGATCTCTTCTTCATGTGGTGCACAAGAAGTTGGCCAAGTCAAGAGATTCTTGCAACTAAAAAAGCGAAATATAATGATTCCCAGACCAAAACTGGTAGCCAAATATAATACATATATGGGAGGTACTGATGAGATGGGTCAGAATCTAGCATGCTATCACATTGCAATAAGAAGCAAGAAATGGTACTGGTGTCTCTTTACATGGATGTTAGATGTTGCCATACAAAACAATAGGATTTTGTATAATAAAGCAAGAAACCAAACTATTTCTCAGCTTGATTTCAAGAGAGAAGTAGCAACAGTGTACTTGCAAAGACACCAAGCTTTACCAAAATGAGCCGGGAGACCATCTGCATCAAGGGCATATCGGATTCAATTAGGTTTGATAATACTGACCACCTCATCCAGCACACAGAAGGAAAGAAGAAGAAGAAAAGGTGTGCACATAGGGACTGTAAATCTATTGTGAGAACAGTGTAATGTGGGACTGTGTATTGACTGTTTTATTCCCCTAGATGTAAAATAATGCTGAGTTCAAGGTTTGATTTTTTATTATTAATTGTACTGTGTTATAAGGTATCAATTGTATGATGAAGACTGATTAATAAATTTGCACAAAACTTGCATACGTAATAAGAAATTTCAATAACCTACTTATTTTAGTTGAAGTTGTAATCCATATAAATTTAGGTAGTGAAAACGCCTAGCGTTGCCATAGGCAACATCTAATATCTCGCTAATGGTAGTAATGACTTTCGTCAAAACAACTCTGTTGTGTAATTTATGCCTTTTGCAGACATAATAATGCAAATTTTTTTTTAAAAATCACGAAAAAATTAATTCCAGCGCTAATGGGTTAACCGAGCGGTCGCCGGCACGGTAGCTCAGCGTGTTCGGTGAGAGGGTTTAGCTACCCTCTGTAATAAAAAACGAACAAATTCAACGAACAATACAGAATAAAATGAGATTTATTAAAAAAAAGCAGTCTAAGGCGCTGCAGTCATGGACTGTGCGGTTGGTCCCGACGGAGGTTCGAGTCCTCCCTCAGGCATGGGAGTGTGTGTTTGTCCTTAGGACAACTTAACTTAGATGCCCAGCGACTGTTTTATACAAATATGTAGAGAATGTCACCAATCAGTCGCAGTTTTTATTTTCCAGATCTACATAGATTTCGGCAATGTTTTTTGTTATGTTTCCATCTATACCTTCATGCTGAACGTAACTATCAACATGACTGTTTAGATGTAAGCACATATTAAAAGCTTTGAGACTGGCCACTCAGTGGCTCAAACCTATGTAGATCTGAAAAGTAAAAACGAAAATTGCGATTGATTGCTGACATTTCCTACAGATTAGTGTAAATAAAATTACATAAATGCTTTGTTAAAAAAAAAATACAGAAGGGGGGGGGGGGGGGGAGGCGCAATTTAGCAGCTCGCACGGGGTGGCACTTGGGTTTGTGCTGGCCCTGTCAGGTTGTAATAAAATCTTTAATAATTTTCCATATGTGAAAAATAGGTGAGAGAGCAACTTGCCCTCTCTCAATGTCTTCCTGATCTTCAGATGTCTACTCAGAAAGTTTGTTGTTCCCACTCATGTTAGAAGACCTAAAGGATGACGAACTCTTAAATTTTCAGTTTGCAAATCACCTAATGTGTTGGGTTACAAATCACAGTCGGAAGTTCTTAAGCTAGAAGAACATTTTGATGTCCATGAGAGATGCAAGAAGTTTCTACTAAAATTTTGCACAAAATTTTAAAATCAATTGCCAGAAAATATTATCCTTGTGCTGCAACTTCCCAGCAGGGATTAGATATTCCTCCACTTGTCTCCAGCTTTACAACTAGAGAGATAACTGGTAAAATATATGACATCATCTCAGAATGGAACAAACTTGCAAATAAATGGTGTGCAAATGTTTCAGACGTTGTAGTTTTCACGACAGAGTTTTTGCAAGACACAGACGCAGCTGGTAATGTCCAGATGCGAAATATTGATAATTCTGCATCTTGGTTACTAACACTCCCGCGTCAAATGCTATAGTTGAAGGTGCATTTTCAGTATTTTCTTGCATAAAAAATCAGCTCAGGAATAGGCTCTCTACAGATTTAGTATAGGCTATGCTTTTCTGATCATCAGATATTGTTTAAAAAGGGAAAACATGTGTTGTACTCGTTTTGAACCATCCTCCAAAATTTTGAAGATCAACATATCTATGTGCGACCACAAACAAACTGAATTACACAAAGAAGTAGTACAGTGTGTACAACATAAAACCATACACCTCACGCCTGAGATTCAAGTAACAATGAACTAACTAAAAAAGAATGGAAAATAGTAACGTTAAAAAACATGTAGTTACCTGTTTATAAGAGATTCTGGGCGCAGTGGCCATGGGTATCCAGGCATAGCTGATTTTGTGTGATGACTTTACCAGCAACACGCTGTAATTTTGCAGGCGTGATGTATTAATTTCTCTAATAATGTTGCATTTAAGATAGGAGGATTATCAGCATACACTTTGCTTTTTAATGTGCCCATAGATAAAAATTGCACAATGTTACGTCCGCGCACCTAGGAGTCTGTCTTCAGGGAATAAGTTGAAGACATGGGCCAGACTTTGGTTGGATGTGTGAGTGATTGCTCCATCGTGTTGAGATACTGCATACAGCTTCTCTGCATCTATTAATTGGGCATAGAAAGATTTATACGTGTATAGATATCTGTCACTGTTTAAGGTGTAATTGAAAAATACGGGGCCAATAATGCACATGCTGGACAACAGGCACCAAACATGTATCTTGTCTGAGTGGAGAGGTTCTTCATGCAGAATATGTGGGTTTTCCTGCAACCAATATCTGCAATTCTGGGGTTTACATAGGCCTCATCTGATATGAAGTAAAGCAAGGAGACCAAGTAACCGTTAACAATTGATGTTAACAGCCAGTTACAATAATGAACTCTTGTTTTTCCTAGTCCTCAAATTTCAATTCTGGCACCACACTCACACAATAGGCTTTTAATTTCATATCTTTTAGTTAACGATAACTTGGTGTACGAGGTACACCAACCTGCTGTGATAAGCTCCTTAACTTGCGGGGACTTCTTGTGATATCCATGTGATTTCTGTGTACAGTTTCAGGGGCTCTCTCTGTCAGTTACCTATTCCTCTGAACTTTCTGAACAAATCCTACTGGTCGTGGGCAGTTTCCTAACAGGATACTTCACTTGAAACATTTCTTTACATTCCTTGATGGAACCTGTCTTTACATAACACTCCACAATATCAATTTGCTGTTCTAATACCAACTGCCCCATTTTTGTAACAGCTCAACAACATGAGATTCTCACAATTGATGCATGATCACACAGCTACACTCTACTCTACAGTAACATGCAGTATGGCCAATTTTCGAGACAGTGTTACCACTTCACCAGCAATTTGACTATAAAACTTCCTGGCAGATTAAAACTGTGTGCCCGACCGAGACTCGAACTCGGGACCTTTGCCTTTCGCGGGCAAGTGCTCTACCAACTGAGCTACTGAAGCACGACTCACGCCCGGTACTCACAGCTTTACTTCTGCCAGTACCTCGTCTCCTACCTTCCAAACTTTACAGAAGCTCTCCTGCGAACCTTGCAGAACTAGCACTCCTGAAAGAAAGGATATTGCGGAGACATGGCTTAGCCACAGCCTGGGGGATGTTTCCAGAATGAAATTTTCACCCTGCAGCGGAGTGTGCGCTGATATGAAACTTCCTGGCAGATTAAAACTGTGTGCCCGACCGAGACTCGAACTCGGGACCTTTGCCTTTCGCGGGCAAGTGCTCTACCAACTGAGCTACCGAAGCACGACTCACGCCCGGTACTCACAGCTTTACTTCTGCCAGTACCTCGTCTCCTACCTTCCAAACTTTACAGAAGCTCTCCTGCGAACCTTGCAGAACTAGCACTCCTGAAAGAAAGGATATTGCGGAGACATGGCTTAGCCACAGCCTGGGGGATGTTTCCAGAATGAAATTTTCACCCTGCAGCGGAGTGTGCGCTGATATGAAACTTCCTGGCAGATTAAAACTGTGTGCCCGACCGAGACTCGAACTCGGGACCTTTGCCTTTCGCGGGCTTCGGTAGCTCAGTTGGTAGAGCACTTGCCCGCGAAAGGCAAAGGTCCCGAGTTCTCCTGATAACGATGTCCTCTTGAGTAGTCCCCGCCCGGAGATCTGAATGGAGGACTATTTTACCTCCGGAATATTTTACCCAAGAGGACGCCATCATCATTTAACCATACAGTAAAGCTGCATGTTGTTGTTGTTGTCTTCAGTCCTGAGACTGGTTTGATGCAGCTCTCCATGTTACACTATCCTGTGCAAGCTTCTTTATCTCCCATTACTTACTGCAACCTACATCCTTCTGAATGTGCTTAGTGTATTCATCTCTTGGTCTCCCTCTACGATTTTTTCCCTCCACGCTGCCCTCCAATGCTAAATTTGTGATCCCTTGATGCCTCAGAACATGTCCTACCAACCGGTCCCTTCTTCTTGTCAAGTTGTACCACAAACTCCTCTTCTCCCCAATTCCACTCAATACCTCCTCATTAGTTATGTGATCTACCCATCTAATCTTCAGCGTTCTTCTGTAGCACCACATTTCGAAAGCTTCTATTCTCT
The DNA here is from genome assembly GCF_023864275.1 of Schistocerca cancellata. Lineage (NCBI taxonomy): Eukaryota > Metazoa > Arthropoda > Insecta > Orthoptera > Acrididae > Schistocerca > Schistocerca cancellata. The sequence continues at coordinate 1,032,515,994 of NC_064626.1, read as the reverse complement.
TCTTGTCTAAACTATTTATCGTCCACGTTTCACTTCCATATATGGCTACGCTCCATACAAATACTTTCAGAAACGACTTCCTGACACTTAAATCTATACTCGATGTTAACAAATTTCTCTTCTTCAGAAGTGCTTTCCTTTCAATTGCCAGTCTACATTTTATATCCTCTCTACTTTGACCATCATCAGTTATTTTGCTCCCCAAATAGCAAAACTCCTTTACTACTTTAAGTGTCTCATTTCCTAATCTAATTCCCTCAGCGTCACCCGACTTAATTTGACTACATTCCGTTATCCTTGTTTTGCTTTTGTTGATGTTCATCTTATACCCTCCTTTCAAGACACTGTCCATTCCATTCAACTGCTCTTCCAAGCCCTTTGCTGTCTCTGACAGAATTACAATGTCATCGGTGAACCTCAATGTTTTTATTTCTTCTCCATGGATTTTAATACCTACTCCGAATTTTTCTTTTGTGTCCTTTACTGCTTGCTCAATATACAGATTGAATAACATCGGGGACAGGCTACAACCCTGTCTCACTCCCTTCCCAACCGCTGCTTCCCTTTCATGCCATCTGGTTTCTGTACAAATTGTAAATAGCCTTTCGCTGCATGCCCTTGGGAAAAATTACGGCTGTACTTTCCCCTTGCTTTCAGCGGTTCACAGTACCAGCACAGCAAGGCTGTTTTGGTTAGTGTTACAAGGCCAGATCAGTCAATCATCCAGACTGTTGCCCCTGCAACTACTGACAAGGCTGCTGCCCCTCTTGAGGAAGCACATGTTTGTCTGGCCTCTCAACAGATACCCCTTCATTGTGTGGTTGCACCTATGGTACGGCTATCTGTATTGCTGAGGCACACAAGCCTCACCACCAACGGCAAGGTCCATGGTTCATTGGGGGGGGGGGGGGGGGTGGATTTGCACATATATGTTAATATAGTTTGGCTGTTATCACAGGTATAATTCCTTCTTGTCAGAGTAAGCGATGTGCTACTCAAAAGCATTAAATTCCATACTTCCCGCGTAAATGTTACCTTGATTAAATACTGGAAACTTCAAAATTTGCAAGGGGAATTTTGTTTATTCTAGATGGAGTTCATCTAAAATGCAATACAAAGAAGCTCATAAACACTGTAACATTACTTGCAAGAACTTGATGCAACTGTAGGCTCTTTGTAATGATTTAAACACTGAGGCAGATTGTGGCATTTTCTGAAAGAATTGTAGTTTACAAGTGCTCTGTCTAAAGTGTTACACTCCGCCTCCCTCCCCCCCGCGCCCCTGTAAAAAAATAGAAATTTTATAATATAGTCATTAGTTTGATAAACTATTCTGGTGATTTTGGCCCAATTAAGGGGATATTAGATGTGATAGAAGGTAAATTGTTCTTCCCAGTTTGCGACACTGACTTCCCCAAAAGACCGAACAAAGCCTCACATGGGGAAGGCAAGTTGGGAAGCTCCTAGTGACTCCGTACCACTGCAGGACTGAGTGATGTCACATGGCGCAAGCAGCCAGCGCCATGTTCGAAACTGCCGCTCCCACGTCCCAAGTGTCAAACCTATGTCTTTGCTTCTGCTCAATGTCCAACATCCGCCACCATGTCGTACTAAGTGTGTAACCTTGGTCTCTGTTAAAATGATCACTGTTTATTCTGTTCAAATTACATTTTATGCCCTTTTTCTAGGCAATGTTCAGCCATAGCTGACTTCTCAAGTCCCCCTTTTTTTTGTGTGTCATGAATGCTCTGCACAACGCTCAGCAACAATGTGAATGGTTGGTTTGTCCTAGGTAAATAGGCCTACCACCACATTCGTAGGGGACACCAAACACACCAGGGACTTGAAGAGGCATCTTTCATTGGTGGAATTTGAAAGCTTAGCAATTTCTCTCTTGTTGTGGCCATTTTCTCTGAACATACGCTTCAAATGCTGAAATTGAGACTCCAGATGGTCATCGTCAGAAATAATCCTTGCACGCTCTGATAACGCGTTCAGTACCGCTTTCTTGTGTACAGGGTGGTGAATTTGTTGGCACTTAAGTACTGATCAGTGTGTGTAGATTTCTTGTACACTGAATGACCAAGCCAGTCTCTTGCCTTCCTTTCAACTAAAACATCCAGAAGCAGAAACTTGCTGCCCCTCTGTGATTCAACAGTAAATTTAATGTTGGGATGGACACCGTTCGTATGGTCACCAAACTGCTGCACTGGAGTGTCACCATGAGCTTATATCAAGAAGGTGTCATCAACTTACTGTAGGAAGCAAGATGGTGGCAACATCATAGAGTTCAGAGCTTGCTCCTCAAAGTTTTCCATGAAAAACTTCACGATGGCCGGAGACAGTGGGGATCCCATGGCTATGCCTTTCATCATCTCATAATATTCGTTATGGTGCATAAAGTACATTGTCATTAAGGCATGGCAGACCAACTTGATGATCTCAGCTGGAAGTTGTTGGGCCAAAAGATCCATTGTGTCCTGTACTAGCACTCTCGTAAACAGTGACACAACACTCTGTCCAGACTAACCATTATGTCATTTTGGCACACCTTTATTTTCTTAAGAGGCTCAATGAATGACTGCAAGTTAACATGATGTTTGGAGTGTCCCAGTTAGGATGCTAATAACATGGCCAGATGTTTTGCCAATCTGTAGACGCGTGAACTGACTGCACTAAGTATAGGCCTCAGAGGAACATTTTCCTTGTGGATCTTAAGCAATCCAAAGCCTGGAAGGTCTGGTGGCACACATGGCATTAATTTCTTCATCAGTTCTTCTGCCATACTGAAGTCTCTTACTAACTTCCCAGTCTTTCTGATGACAGTCTGTGTCGCATTGCAACCAAGCATCTGATATGTATCATCTTCTAAGAAATGCCACGTCTTCAGGTGATAGTCTTCAGAGTTCAAGATCACAGTGATAATTCCTTTATAGGTTGGCAAGACAACCAAGTCCTCATTTTTGCATAATGTTACGTGAGAGCAACAGTTTCAAACATGGCGCTGGCTGCTTGTGCCATGTGATATCACTCAGTCCCTTGGTGGGACAAAACAACAAGGAGATGCCCAACTTGCCTTACATGCATGTGCAACTCCAGACACCTCTGGAAGGTGCCAGATGCTGCCATTACATCTATATAAGCAGAACACCTTGCCAGTCCTGACAGTCAGTGAATTCAACCCCTGCTGACAATGGTGGAAACAGCTGTAAAAAGCTCGAAGTGTTGTATTCAAAATGACACAGCTTGTAAACAAAGAAGATTTTATTGAATCATTCCATCGTGCAAGACTGAGTAAACAAAATATATACAAATTTAATGTAATATATATCAGTGAATGATTGTAAGGTTGTACACTCAATTGTTCATTTTATGCTATAACAATAGAAAATTCTATAATAAACGGGTTTGAGGGTTAGCATTTTTCTTGCCGTAACGTTAACACATTGGCTGCTGTAGTGTACTTGGGTCATCAGCCCTGTGTGGCCATTCTGTTTTTATTCATTTTCTGCTTTATTTTGCACTAAATAAACTATTCTTTGCATAAATAAGTTTAAAATATTGCAGTTTAGTATCTTTTATTACAGATTTTTTGTGAGAGTTACAAATTACTCATCTGCCACCAGAGTAAGTATAGCAGGTGAGTCATTAGTAAATGACTAATTATTAGTAAATGGCTAATAATTTTGAGTTGGTTCTCCTGTCAGATTTTCATTCTATATTTATTTGTGTACAGTCACATTGCTATTATTGGTTACCTTCGTGGTACCGAGAAGCAAGAAAAAGGATTGCAGAACTTATGGAGATGAACAACAGCATACACAGAATGCATCTAGATGAAGTTATGGACGAGAGTGATAAAGATACTGCTTCATTATTTAGTGTTACCTGTAATTCAGATCAGTTTTTGCCAGTCAAGTTTGCAAGTGAGACTGAAAGTTCTAAAGATGATTACAATATTCCACAAGTGAAGAAGGTAAGAAGACCAAATTGATGTGCACTTTCAGACAATGAGTTAGGCTGTGGAGCTGTATATATTTAAAAAAAGGTCAACATTGCACCTCTAACAGTGTACATGTGACAGCTCAGACAGTTGAAATAAGTATAATATTAGGAAACACTGAAGATAAAAATATAAGAACCATACAAAAAACTCTAATTGATGGTCAGGGCGCCAATTAGGGGCAAAAACATGAAAAATTTTAATATCTTTTCATATCAGTATGGTGTAAATGCTTCTGTTACACTAAATTTCAAAGACAAAACATCATGCACATTGTTTCAAATACTTTGTGATTGTCAATATTTTAGAGCCCCAGTATGCTGCACAACAAATTTTACTTATATGTAAAACAATTCCTTGGAAATCATTTAGTCATTCAGAATTCAACCACTTATTGAGACACTGAGAAATTACTGCAGACGTAAAAATATTATCAGTTATTTAATTAGATATGTTCATGTTCCATGGATCATTTTGCATTATAAATTGTCATGATGTGGAACAAAACATTTTACATTTATATCACAAATTAATTTGTACACCTGTTTGTACTCTAAACATCCCCCCCCCCCCCCCCCCCCCCCAAAAAAATGAAAACAAGATATACAGATTGAGTTAGTAATTCCTACTCACCACCTTTTACACATTACAAGCCTAGAAATTATTCTACGGAATAGAAGATGTTGTCAAGGAGAAACTTTTTCAATTTATTTTCAAATTTTGCCTTGCTGTCTGTTAAGACATTTTATATCACTGGGCAAGTGTCAAAAATTTTTGTTGCAGCACTGTGCGCCTCTTTCTGTGCTAAAGACAATCTTAATGTTGTGTAATGAATGCCATTTTTTCTTCTAGTATTGTAATTATGTACCTCATTGTTCCTTCTGAACTGTAGTGGATTACTTACAACAAACTTCATGAGGCAATAAATGTACTGTGAAGCAGTAGTCAGAAGTCCCAACTCCTTAAACAGATGTCTACAAGGTGATTATGGGTGAGTACCATATGTTTTACTTAAGGCACGTTTTTGGGCAATGAGGACTTTCTTTCTTAAAGATGAGTTATCCCCAGAATGTTATTCCACATGACATTACTGAATGAAAATAAACAAAACATTTCAGCTTACTGATTTCTCTCTCCCCAAAATTTGCTATGATTTAAGTGCAAACGTTGCCAAACTAAGTTGTGTTAGGAGTTCCAAAATGTGATTTTTCCAATTTAAATTCTCATCAATATGGGCACCTAGAAATTTTAAAGTTTACACACTCTGTATTATTTCATCACCATGTGTTACACTTATCACTGGTGTAGTGCCCCTAGAGATGCAGAGCTGAATATGATGTGTCTTTGTGAAATTGAGGGTGAGATCATTTACAGAAAACCATTCAGTGATACATTTGAGAACTTTGTTCACCATTTCTTCCATTTCTGTATGTAGATGGAAGTGATTACAATACAGGTGTCATCTGCAAAAAGAACTAATTCTGCTTGTAGTACATTAGACGGTAGATCATTTACATGTTTGAGAAACAGTAGTGGACCTAAGATTGAGCCTTGGGGAACCCCCCCCCCCCCCATATATGATTTCTCTCCAGTCAGAATTATGTCCCTGGATTCTGTTGGTTGAATTACTACTAAGTACAACTTTCTGCATTCTTTTGGTTAGACATGGCATGATACATTGGTTGGCTATACTGTCAATCCCATAAAACTTCAATTTATCTAGGAGTATACTATGATTCACACAATCAAATGCCTCGGTTAGGTCTCAGAAAATACCTAGTGGTGCTATTTTGTTACTTAATGCTTGTAATATCTGTTGTGTGAACATGTAAATGGCATTATCAGTAGAGCAACCCTTCTGGAAGCCAAAAGATAAAGGAGTTTGCACGTGCCCTTTAGAGGGCAACTAAGTCTTGTTCAGTACATAAAAAACAAGCACCACAAAATTAGAATAAAATTACTCAAACTTTGTCTACAAGTGGGCTACACCTGGAATCTGAAAGTAGTTGTCATAGCATCATGCAGCTTTAAATGAAAATATGTCCCTGAGTTGTATTTGCTTCAAGTGGCAAAAAGAGAGAATTTTTTGTGAGTTATATTTTACTCATATGGCTGTCAAAATGTTCAACTGTGTCAGTTTCAACTATGCAACAGCCTGATGGTTGAGTTTTCTATTTGACATTATAGTGCCAACTGAATATGTTCATAATTCAAAAAGTTGGTGTGCTAGATTATCTGTGTATAAAATCCTTTCCTCATTCAGTAAACCATTCATAAGATTTGTGACAGCAAAAATTTAAAGAGGAATACTGACTTGGCATCTTCTTACATGTTCAACATCCTGAGTTATCACTATTTACATCCTGTTTTATTTATCAACAAATGCCTATGTTATAGTATATATTTTTAGGAAAATTCACAATCTACATTAGGTGAATGCAAACTTTTTAAGTATTTCAATACAAAAAAGAAAACAATCAATTATTAATAAAATTATTTAATTGGATAGATAAAAAATCTACTCACTAAGTGGCGGCAGAACACACACGCAAAAAACTGTTGTGATTGGCAAGCTTTCGGAGCCAGTGGCTCCTTCTTAAGGCAGATGAACTTCTGTTACATGCAATGCACTTAGCTTCTCACTCTTATTAACTCATGCACAATGTTTAAGTAGTAGTCTCTGTCTTGCATATTACCCTGTTTTACACTTTTAAGCTCTCAGGTTTTCAAATCTCGTCCGATGCAGTCCCCAACAGTCAGTCTTCCATTCTCATCCAGTACAGTATGTCTCACCTGACCTGCGGTTCTGGGTGACTTTCCCAAAATCTACCCCTTTTCCTAGACCTCTCCAATCCTTTTACTTCACCCTTCTTCCTTCCCCTTCAACCCTTCTGCCTGAAGAAGGAGACACTGGCTCCGAAAGATTGCCAATCACAACAGCTTTTTATGTGTGTGTTTCACTGCCTCTTGGTGAGTAGATTTTTTATCTACCCTATTAAATAATTTTACTACAAAAAAAAGGGGTGTTAGCAAGAAAATATGGTGGACCACATCATCAACAACAAAATAGTTACTTGCTTTACACCTTCTTTAGATCTTACTGTTTTGAAAGCTATCAACTAAATGAAGAAAATGAATATAGAAAATTATCTTTATTACTATTGTGACTACAATTAACAAACACTGACGCCGTGTGGTTCTAGGCGCTTCAGTCCGGAACCGCGTGACTACTACAGTCGCAGGTTCGAATCCTGCCTCGGGCATGGATGTGTGTGATGTGCTTAGGTTAGTTAGGTTTAAGTAGTTCTAAGTTCTAGGAGACTGATGACCTAAGATGTTAAGTCCCATAGTTCTCAGAGGCATTTGAACAATTTTTTTTGAACAAACACTGACATAATTTCTTCCTGAGAAAACACATATAGATTGCATTTATATGAGAAGTTTAGATCCTCCAGTATTCTGTTCCCTAATGCAAAAGAAAATGTACACGAAAGTTCAGGAACTCTTGATGTGTTATTCAGTCATCATAGAAAACCTGACAGTGCTACTTTCTGAATATTATTGTAATGGTTTATTTTCTTATGTTTAGGATCTCTAGTGCACTAGTCTCTTATGCAAAAGAGTAGAAGTTACATATTTGCTGTCAAAACTTTTCCAGGTACTTTTTGATGAAGACAGTCCACAGTAGTAGATACAGTGTTACAAGTAAACAGTTTTCTAGAATTTCTTTACCCATAAGGTATATTACACACCTAAAAGTAGTGTAACAATTCGTATAAAAAGTTACAAATAATACCATTGTGCTTTACAGGTTCGGCCAAATGTATAGCACACAGTAACCCAAAACTCTGCTCTTGGCAGTTAGCTCTTTCTCCCACTGGCAAGCGTACCCATACATGAAGGCAAGGGGTACTGCACCCTCCTCCTCCAGCCTTCCCCTCCCCGCCCCCCCCCCCCCAACTCTTAGGAAAATGAAAAAAAAAATGTACTTCGGTATTTTTCTTACAAGAAAATGATTTAAAAGTTAGTATTATACAGGATTTTAACAGGGGTGGAACTGTAACATTTTAATAGCTATTTACAAGTCGCCATTAAGCTTCCAAAATATTAAAAATACTCCTTACCCCCTGGTCTAGGTGCCACCCTAGAAACTATTGTATGGGTGCCCTTGTCTACTGACCCTTCATTTGTGCATGTTTGCCTGCTCCTCACTAGTTAACATATTGACATTTCCTGTTCCATGCTCAAAACTTTTTGCCTTTATATAATTATCAAAAAAGAAAGTAGCCATTGACACTTAACAAAAATGCTAATTCCCTTCCACTAATTCATCAATCCACAGAAGATGATCTATGTTTCCTGAAATATGGAAGGTGCCATGTACTGTGAACTGCTTTCTAGGAGTATATATAGAATTCCTGCAATTTATTGCTACCGACTAGATTTCTTGTGCCCCTACTTGAATAGGAACATTCAAGAGTTTGGTACCAAGAGCTATTGCTCCTATGGGCTTCTAGAATGATGAAAGTAACTATCCAGGACCTTGGCTGGGAAGTGAGTTCATCTAATATTATTCCAGTTTTACACCTCAAATTTCCAACTTCCACATGCAATATCCAGCAGTCTTTGAAGTTTCTCTTTTATAATGTTCCCTCCCAGCCTGCTAAATAAACTGCAGATGAATGGATTGAAGTAAAGAAGTCCAAGTCATGATGTAATTTCACATGCCTTACACACAAATTATTGCCACAGTTGTTAGCTATATTAATTATGAGACACATATTTTATACAAAAATTATTGCCACAGGTGATAGCTACATTAATTATGAGAAAAAAAAGTTGTATTAGATTTACTCAAATGAAATGAATGGATCAATGGGATGAAAAAATGAAGATGGCTTGACATAAATGATATCAATGAAAACCTGTCAGAAATGCTGTCATCCCCCTCAGTGTAGTGAGTATGTTGTAGTGCTATTCTCAAATACCCTCTGGGAGAATATCTGGTTGTACTGTTTGTAAATCATAGGTGGAAACATCAGTGACAATGAACATTTGAGTCGTGCCTGGAGGTATGCTCATGTAGCCTCATGGTTATAACAACAGCTTGCAAAAAGCAGCACAGATTTCCATTAGTTGTGAAGTAGGCATTTCAAGCATAATTCTGACTCTTAGGTGTACCTCAGCCCTGATACTGATAAAAATAATTGTTTGAGTTTTACTCTTTCAAGTGTGTTAACTTTTCTGAGTGCTAAAAACAATTATCTATTTCTAAAAATAGCCAAGAAAAAGTAAGACATCAACAGAAATGATTTAATCAGTCCAGGATGGAATATAAAATATTTTGCTTGGGACTAAGAAACTAATGTCGAAGGAAAATTATAGTGGTAAATTATAAGCAGTTATCATGGATTAATTAACAAGAAGTCAGCACCAAATGTTTGTTGTGTGATTAAATATAAAATAAATAACATGTGTTTTTAAAACAGGCAATTTAATACAAAAGTGCAGAAATGAACATTATAGCTTATAAAAATTGCAATAATAAGAAACAAACTCTTCGATGTATGCATGTTGTAGAAGCTCCAATCACTTTGAGCCACTGAAATGTTGCAGTTTTCTTGTCTTTACCAACAAGAAAGATCACTGCAACATCCTATATTATTCTATTATTTACCTTTTTTATGAAAGACATAATAGTTTGAATATAAAAATAGAACACTATCACTGTTCAATGCTTCAGACTTAATTTTCCTAGGGAGAGTCATGTTAGTGCTATTCCCTAACTTTTTTATTTCTAAAAAATCTGGTTGCAGTGTACCCTTAGAAATTAGAGTTTAAAATACCAGTTGTTGTCAAGTAATAAGGGAAGGTAATCAATAAAAGCTGACTGTGCAGAAAACTCTTCTTGACTTGATCTCAACCTGGCTTGCCATTTTTAAACATATGAATAAAAAATAACCTTGACAGTTGACTAATATTTACAATTAAGAATAATTTCTTCAGGTGTAATGCAAAGGACAGAATAAATTTTATTCAAGTATCACCAAAATTAACTTTTATAACAATATCATATCTCAGTCACTTCAAAAGAAAGAAACAGTATTAAGAGATGACTGCTGTAGAGTAAAGCACTAGTAGTAAGCATGGTAGTACATTACAGCTCGCTATTATTGTGTGAGACTGTGAGAAAATGTTTAACATAATGATATATATATTTTTTTCTATACATGAATCATCTTTAATCTTTAAGTAGCCCTGTAATTATCGAAATAATTAAATCACATCTTACTCTACTAACATTAAATGTTATAGTCTCAGCACTTACAGCAATTGATTTCAAAGGAACTGTCAACAACTATCAGTTTATTTCTTAAGTGCATTAATAATGACACAGTTAATATACAGGGAAATCATACAGGAACATATATCCTTTTAAGTTAAGAATGACGATAGTTTCTTATTTACTCATATGAAACATGAAAACATTAAGCCCATATATTCTATATATTCATCAAAGAACTATAGCCACAATATTATTTGTGTAGCAAGAGCACATGGCTACCTATGGTCACATTCTCTTTGAAAGTAATAGTTAACAACAAAAGCAAGACATCAGATGTGTTTTAAAAACCATGTGTTACCCAGTATTAACAAACAAATGTGTTACAGTGAGCATTAACATAACATGATTCTAAAGGATGATTTGTTGCGTACCTAAAGTACGTCAGGTTTTCCACCAATGATGAGAGTGTTTGAAAAGAAATCTTGAGCCTCAGGTGAGCTGCAGTTTCTAATGCTTGTGACCATATCAGAGTCCCTCAGAAGTTCTGTTCCATTGACATTCTTTTCCTCTAAGCCATTTGGTGTGGCTTTATTTGCTTCTGATATTGTTGCTGCTGCTGCTCCTGTTGTTGATGATGCTGATGTAGCTTCTTCATTTCCAATTCGAGGAAATTCTGCTGACAAGCTCCGTACATGGCCATTCATGTTGTGTGTCCTTTTTTGCAACATGCTATCTACAATGTAACATCCACATGCTCCTTCACAGGAGCAGAGATTCTTTTCAGCATGAGAATCTCGTTCCTGTCCCTTTCCTTTAGGTTTTAGGTAGTGCTGTGTGGATACTTGTCTATTAATACGTTCCGACTTGCTCTTTGCTCGAGATTTGAATTGCTGATCATATTGATTACGTAGTATAATGTGAGGATCTCTTTCTGTGACAACAATCTTGTCGAAGAAATAATGACCACTGAGACTCTGTGGAAGAGATCTTTGCTCACCTGTCTGCAAGTTTTGAGCAACCCACTGACCACCAACAGCAGACAGTGACTGGCACGACTCAAATTCTCTTCCTGGAAGTGAACTTGTTGCTGATATTTGCTGGATATATGGATTTGAATTGTGATCTGCACTGTTAGTTCTCAGATGCCCATACTGTTGGAATTTTTGTATTATTAAACCTGTTTCTGTTGAGTGTCCTTGGGAACTTGATGAAGTCTCTGTTGAAGGTTGCCTTATTGTTAGAATGTTGGATCTAGGAATCTGTAATGAGTCACCGTTGGTAGTCTGATATGTATTGTCATCAGATTCATCTGATGATGACTGTGAGTACTGCTGTACTAGCTCAAGGCTTGAAGGTGATTGCTGATGGAAATAAGGTGTACTTTGAGTACTGCTACCATCTGTAGACTCATTATGATGCTGATGGCTATTACATTCTATATCTGATGAGTTAGCACTGGTACTTCCTTCATCTTTAAATAGCATCCAGGATTCTCTTGTCCTTTTTCGTCTTTTATTAACTCCAGAGGATGTTCCTTCTCCTGCAGTTATTTCAGGAGTAATAGGAGGTGGAAGCTGAGGAACATTATAGGAGGTCAGTAATAAATTTCCATTTGGTACCTCATTACATCTGCTTCTTTCTGCACTGATTGTAGCAACATAAGATGGTGGAGGTGAATCAGGTATTGGAGTAGTTTGGCAACTACGACTTGTTATTGCTGGTGTCACTAAATGGAACTGACTGTCACTTGGGAGCAACAGTAGACCAGGTGCAGAGCCAGTAATATATCTCTGCTGTGATATTTCAGAGGTAGTGGTGTACGTTATTCCTGGAGGAAGGTCTCGGCCAGCTCTTGCATCTCCCCTAAAAGTCGAGGCATTATAACTGAAATTAATGCAGGACATCTGTGTCTCAAATCTATTAAAATATACTGATAATCAAAATTCATACAAGTAGAACAACATAAGCAATGGAAAATAGGTAGTCTTGACTGGAGCAGTGTGACCTACACATCAGATAACTGTTACAAAACTAACTTAATTCACATAATACATAATGTAAGGTATATTAAATCAGTGTTGTAGTTAAGCACTTTTCCAGTTACATTTGTAAGTAATATGATTTTTAATTCATTTTGGTTGCTATAAAATTTTAGGAAATGTGTGATGCTGTAGTTTGTTACTTTGAGATGTATAAAATCCTTTGGCAAATGAAAGTATCAGCTGCAGGAGATACAACAACTTCTAGGAATTAATGTATGGATGAAATGCCACAGTTTATGCCCAATATTGCTCCTGTGAATAATGTCTCTCTGCAATGATCATATGCTATTTGTTTGCCACTAAAGAAGGATAGATGTGAGGATGCACTAACAAGTGTTTCAACTTGGCTAGTGCAAAGTGTCTGTAACTAATTTTACTAATAAATAAATAAATAAATAAATAAATAAATAAATAAAAATACTATCTCTGTAAGTGAATTGTGCTCTTCCATTCTTCCTGCCATTTGCCTCATTATTTATCCATCTCTAATGACCTTGTCCTTCATTTCTAAGGAAATACTTCTTGCCACTGTGATATGTGTGGTGAACATGTCACTTTTCTTCAGGTACTGCCAGATTTGAAGGAGTGTAAAATGTATGACCTTTGGTATGAATTTAAACTACATGTAAGTCTGGTCTCACAAAGGCTTATGTGTGTATTACATAAAACTTCTTTCCTTTTCTGTCTCTTTATCCTGTTGCATATCATAGTGTATCTGTGATAACGTAAAATTGAAAGGCAAAAAGTGTCATAGTGGTTATATATATATGTCTTATGGGTCACTTGACAAATGTTCAATCTAGTCAGTATTCCATTTAGTTACAGAGATGTTATTTTTTGTCATTTATTTATTTATTTATTCTTTGTAAAGAAATAAAAGATTTGTTATGGATTATGAACATGTGCAACTAATGTCGTAACAATACTTAATGGAAACAATTACAATAACAAAATGACACAATTTCAGAGACTTTACTGGTCTCATACAGATATAATTTTATCCATACAGACTGAAGTGGTGAGTGAAAATTTCTACCAAGGTCAGGAATCGAACCTGGGTCTCCTGCTTACTAGGCAGATATGTTAGACACTAATCCACCTCAGCAAAATAGTTCACACAACTGCATGCATTACCCCAGAATGCCTCCCTCCTCAATCCTTCAGTCTACATACATAAAATCATATCCATATGAGACCAATAAAGTCTCTGAAATTGCGTCATTTTATTTGTGTAAGTACCTGCACCTGGGTTTCAGGCTGGAACCCACATTTACGTGTGATGCTGAGGTGCTATTCCAGAACATGGAGAGCCTCAGCAGTTCTATTCATGTGTAAGGGGTAATACAAAGTAGATGGGGGTGTTAGTGAGAATTTGGATTGACGAGAGGGGCATGCCAGGATAATCCATGCAGTTTTGTGAACCTCTGTGTCAAGGTGGCTTATAATGTGTTGAGGTGGCTTAGTGGCTACCACACCTGCCTAGTAAGCAGTAGACCCGGGTTCAATTCCCAGCTCTGGTACAAATTTTCACTGACCGCTTCAGTCTATATACATAAAGTAGCAATAATACATTGTGTCTCAATTTATGTAACTAGTATGGTACAAATAAGATGATCATTTACTCTTCTATTAGGGAAACCAGTAGTGGAAATGATCACACTCATCAGAAACCAAATAATAGTCAAGACACTGGAAGACTGTTTAATCACCATAAAAGAAGGAAGCAAACTACATGAGACCCAATATATACAACAAATCCACATTCATTTTCTCACAATAAATCACAATTAACCAGAAACACACTTTTTCCTGTTCCTTAGAATGAAAAGTGACCTAAAGGGCAAGTGTTTTGGGGGCATAGAAGAGGAGAGAGAAAATTTCTGAAGGTGTTAGGTGGCATCACTTAAAAATTGTTTCATCAATAACCAAAACATAGGGTTTCCAGAATGAGATTTTCACTCTGCAGCGGAGTGTGCGCTGATATGAAACTTCCTGGCAGATTAAAACTGTGTGCCCGACCGAGACTCGAACTCAGGACCTTTGCCTTTCGCGGGCAAGTGCTCTACCAACTGAGCTACCGAAGCACGACTCACAGCCGGTACCCACAGCTTTACTTCTGCCAGTACCTCGTCTCCTACCTTCCAAACTTTACAGAAGCTCTCCTGCGAACCTTGCAGAACCAGCACTCCTGAAAGAAAGGATATTGCGGAGACATGGCTTAGCCACAGCCTGGGGGATGTTTCCAGAATGAGATTTTCACTCTGCAGCGGAGTGTGCGCTGATATGAAACTTCCTGGCAGATTAAAACTGTGTGCCCGACCGAGACTCGAACTCGGGACCTTTGCCTTTCGCGGGCAAGTGCTCTACCAACTGAGCTACCGAAGCACGACTCACAGCCGGTACCCACAGCTTTACTTCTGCCAGTACCTCGTCTCCTACCTTCCAAACTTTACAGAAGCTCTCCTGCGAACCTTGCAGAACCAGCACTCCTGAAAGAAAGGATATTGCGGAGACATGGCTTAGCCACAGCCTGGGGGATGTTTCCAGAATGAGATTTTCACTCTGCAGCGGAGTGTGCGCTGATATGAAACTTCCTGGCAGATTAAAACTGTGTGCCCGACCGAGACTCGAACTCGGGACCTTTGCCTTTCGCGGGCAAGTGCTCTACCAACTGAGCTACCGAAGCACGACTCACAGCCGGTACCCACAGCTTTACTTCTGCCAGTACCTCGTCTCCTACCTTCCAAACTTTACAGAAGCTCTCCTGCGAACCTTGCAGAACCAGCACTCCTGAAAGAAAGGATATTGCGGAGACATGGCTTAGCCACAGCCTGGGGGATGTTTCCAGAATGAGATTTTCACTCTGCAGCGGAGTGTGCGCTGATATGAAACTTCCTGGCAGATTAAAACTGTGTGCCCGACCGAGACTCGAACTCGGGACCTTTGCCTTTCGCGGGCAAGTGCTCTACCAACTGAGCTACCGAAGCACGACTCACAGCCGGTACCCACAGCTTTACTTCTGCCAGTACCTCGTCTCCTACCTTCCAAACTTTACAGAAGCTCTCCTGCGAACCTTGCAGAACCAGCACTCCTGAAAGAAAGGATATTGCGGAGACATGGCTTAGCCACAGCCTGGGGGATGTTTCCAGAATGAGATTTTCACTCTGCAGCGGAGTGTGCGCTGATATGAAACTTCCTGGCAGATTAAAACTGTGTGCCCGACCGAGACTCGAACTCGGGACCTTTGCCTTTCGCGGGCAAGTGCTCTACCAACTGAGCTACCGAAGCACGACCCACAGCCGGTACCCACAGCTTTACTTCTGCCAGTACCTCGTCTCCTACCTTCCAAACTTTACAGAAGCTCTCCTGCGAACCTTGCAGAACCAGCACTCCTGAAAGAAAGGATATTGCGGAGACATGGCTTAGCCACAGCCTGGGGGATGTTTCCAGAATGAGATTTTCACTCTGCAGCGGAGTGTGCGCTGATATGAAACTTCCTGGCAGATTAAAACTGTGTGCCCGACCGAGACTCGAACTCGGGACCTTTGCCTTTCGCGGGCAAGTGCTCTACCAACTGAGCTACCGAAGCACGACTCACAGCCGGTACCCACAGCTTTACTTCTGCCAGTACCTCGTCTCCTACCTTCCAAACTTTACAGAAGCTCTCCTGCGAACCTTGCAGAACCAGCACTCCTGAAAGAAAGGATATTGCGGAGACATGGCTTAGCCACAGCCTGGGGGATGTTTCCAGAATGAGATTTTCACTCTGCAGCGGAGTGTGCGCTGATATGAAACTTCCTGGCAGATTAAAACTGTGTGCCCGACCGAGACTCGAACTCGGGACCTTTGCCTTTCGCGGGCAAGTGCTCTACCAACTGAGCTACCGAAGCACGACTCACAGCCGGTACCCACAGCTTTACTTCTGCCAGTACCTCGTCTCCTACCTTCCAAACTTTACAGAAGCTCTCCTGCGAACCTTGCAGAACCAGCACTCCTGAAAGAAAGGATATTGCGGAGACATGGCTTAGCCACAGCCTGGGGGATGTTTCCAGAATGAGATTTTCACTCTGCAGCGGAGTGTGCGCTGATATGAAACTTCCTGGCAGATTAAAACTGTGTGCCCGACCGAGACTCGAACTCGGGACCTTTGCCTTTCGCAGGCAAGTGCTCTACCAACTGAGCTACCGAAGCACGACTCACAGCCAGTACCCACAGCTTTACTTCTGCCAGTACCTCGTCTCCTACCTTCCAAACTTTACAGAAGCTCTCCTGCGAACCTTGCAGAACCAGCACTCCTGAAAGAAAGGATATTGCGGAGACATGGCTTAGCCACAGCCTGGGGGATGTTTCCAGAATGAGATTTTCACTCTGCAGCGGAGTGTGCGCTGATATGAAACTTCCTGGCAGATTAAAACTGTGTGCCCGACCGAGACTCGAACTCGGGACCTTTGCCTTTCGCGGGCAAGTGCTCTACCAACTGAGCTACTGAAGCACGACTCACAGCCGGTACCCACAGCTTTACTTCTGCCAGTACCTCGTCTCCTACCTTCCAAACTTTACAGAAGCTCTCCTGCGAACCTTGCAGAACCAGCACTCCTGAAAGAAAGGATATTGCGGAGACATGGCTTAGCCACAGCCTGGGGGATGTTTCCAGAATGAGATTTTCACTCTGCAGCGGAGTGTGCGCTGATATGAAACTTCCTGGCAGATTAAAACTGTGTGCCCGACCGAGACTCGAACTCGGGACCTTTGCCTTTCGCGGGCACACAGTTTTAATCTGCCAGGAAGTTTCATATCAGCGCACACTCCGCTGCAGAGTGAAAATCTCATTCTGGAAACATCCCCCAGGCTGTGGCTAAGCCATGTCTCCGCAATATCCTTTCTTTCAGGAGTGCTGGTTCTGCAAGGTTCGCAGGAGAGCTTCTGTAAAGTTTGGAAGGTAGGAGACGAGGTACTGGCAGAAGTAAAGCTGTGGGTACCGGCTGTGAGTCGTGCTTCGGTAGCTCAGTTGGTAGAGCACTTGCCCGCGAAAGGCAAAGGTCCCGAGTTCGAGTCTCGGTCGGGCACACAGTTTTAATCTGCCAGGATGTTTCATATCAGCGCACACTCCGCTGCAGAGTGAAAATCTCATTCTGGAAACATCCCCCAGGCTGTGGCTAAGCCATGTCTCCGCAATATCCTTTCTTTCAGGAGTGCTGGTTCTGCAAGGTTCGCAGGAGAGCTTCTGTAAAGTTTGGAAGGTAGGAGACGAGGTACTGGCAGAAGTAAAGCTGTGGGTACCGGCTGTGAGTCGTGCTTCGGTAGCTCAGTTGGTAGAGCACTTGCCCGCGAAAGGCAAAGGTCCCGAGTTCGAGTCTCGGTTGGGCACACAGTTTTAATCTGCCAGGAAGTTTCATATCAGCGCACACTCCGCTGCAGAGTGAAAATCTCATTCTGGAAACATCCCCCAGGCTGTGGCTAAGCCATGTCTCCGCAATATCCTTTCTTTCAGGAGTGCTGGTTCTGCAAGGTTCGCAGGAGAGCTTCTGTAAAGTTTGGAAGGTAGGAGACGAGGTACTGGCAGAAGTAAAGCTGTGGGTACCGGCTGTGAGTCGTGCTTCGGTAGCTCAGTTGGTAGAGCACTTGCCCGCGAAAGGCAAAGGTCCCGAGTTCGAGTCTCGGTCGGGCACACAGTTTTAATCTGCCAGGAAGTTTCAAAACATAGGGTGCTTCATCAATGACGAAAACTTCAGATAAGTGTATTAAGCCTACAGGACATATTTTGAAGGTGATGCAGATTTTTAAATGTTATGTGAAGTTAAAAAATATGTAATGGAATCATTCTGATTACTTGTTTCTGCCCCTACCACTTTTCCAAAAAATTTGTACTGATTCTTTCTTAACCCATTATTATTATTATTGACTTTTTTTCTCAGACTTAAGTCTGGTTAAAAATGGAACGTGACGCGGACCTCGGTCAAGCGTGACTTCCTTGTAACTGTATGGTATATGTTATATTGCATTTAGGAACTTTCGGGTAATTGAACAAGTATCAATAATTACAGATTTTTGTAATTGTATATATATGTTTGGATGTAGCTGTATTGCATTGATGTACTGGTGAATATTGTGAGGTATGACTCCTGTAGTTGATAGTATAATTGGGATAATGTCGACTTTATCCTGATGCCACATGTCCTTGACTTCCTCAGCCAGTTGGATGTATTTTTCAATTTTTTCCCCTGTTTTCTTCTGTATATTTGTTGTGTTGGGTATGGATATTTCAATTAGTTGTGTTAATTTCTTCTTTTTATTGGTGAGTATGATGTCAGGTTTGTTATGTGGTGTTGTTTTATCTGTTATAATCGTTCTGTTCCAGTATAATTTGTATTCATCATTCTCCAGTACATTTTGTGGTGTGTACTTGTATGTGGGAACATGTTGTTTTATTAGTTTATGTTTTATGGCAAGTTGTTGATGTATTATTTTTGCTACATTGTCATGTCTTCTGGGGTATTCTGTATTTGCTAGTATTGTACATCCGCTTGTGATGTGATCTACTGTTTCTATTTGTTGTTTGCAAAGTCTGCATTTATCTGTTGTGGTATTGGGATCTTTAATAATATGCTTGCTGTAATATCTGGTGTTTATTGTTTGATCCTCTATTGCGATCATGAATCCTTCCGTCTCACTGTATATATTGCCTTTTCTTAGCCATGTGTTGGATGCGTCTTGATCGATGTGTGGCTGTGTCAGATGATACGGGTGCTTGCCGTGTAGTGTTTTCTTTTTCCAATTTACTTTCTTTGTATCTGTTGATATTATGTGATCTAAAGGGTTGTAGAAGTGGTTATGAAATTGCAATGGTGTAGCTGATGTATTTATATGAGTGATTGCTTTGTGTATTTTGCTAGTTTCTGCTCGTTCTAGAAAGAATTTTCTTAAATTGTCTACCTGTCCATAATGTAGGTTTTTTATATCTATAAATCCCCTTCCACCTTCCTTTCTGCTTAATGTGAATCTTTCTGTTGCTGAATGTATGTGATGTATTCTATATTTGTGGCATTGTGATCGTGTAAGTGTATTGAGTGCTTCTAGGTCTGTGTCACTCCATTTCACTACTCCAAATGAGTAGGTCAATACTGGTATAGCATAAGTGTTTATAGCTTTTGTCTTGTTTCTTGCTGTCAATTCTGTTTTCAGTATTTTTGTTAGTCTTTGTCTATATTTTTCTTTTAGTTCTTCTTTAATATTTGTATTATCTATTCCTATTTTTTGTCTGTATCCTAGGTATTTATAGGCATCTGTTTTTTCCATCGCTTCTATGCAGTCGCTGTGGTTATCCAATATGTAATCTTCTTGTTTAGTGTGTTTGCCCTTGACTATGCTATTTTTCTTACATTTGTCTGTTCCAAAAGCCATATTTATATCATTGCTGAATACTTCTGTTATCTTTAGTAATTGGTTGAGTTGTTGATTTGTTGCTGCCAGTAGTTTTAGATCATCCATGTATAGCAAATGTGTGATTTTGTGTGGATATGTTCCAGTAATATTGTATCCATAATTTGTATTATTTAGCATGTTGGATAGTGGGTTCAGAGCAAGACAGAACCAGAAAGGACTTAATGAGTCTCCTTGGTATATTCCACGCTTAATCTGTATTGGCTGTGATGTGATGCTATCTGAATTTGTTTGGATATTAAGTGTGGTTTTCCAGTTTTTCATTACTGTGTTT